>NW_027422061.1:0-329209 GCF_037893015.1 Macrotis lagotis | reverse complement strand
GGCAAGACAAAGCAAGGCAAGGCAATGGTAACGGAAGACACGGCAAGGTAAGGGAAGGACAAGACAAGGCACGGCAAGGCAAGGCAAGGCTAAGGCACGACAACGCAAGGCTAGGCAATGCACGGCAAGGCAAGGAAAGGGTAACGGAAGGCAAGGAAGGCAAGGCAAAGCAATGCAAGGCAAGGGTAACGGAAGGGACGGCACGGTAAGGCAAGGCAAGGCTACGGCAAGGCAAAGAAAGGCTAGGCAATGCACGGCAAGGCAAGGGAAAGCAATGCAATGCAAGGGGAATGGAAGGCATGGCAAGGTAAGGGAAGGGGAATGGAAGGCACGGCAAGGCAAGGGAAGGACAAAGCAAGGCACGGCTAGGCAAGGTAAGGCTCAGGCACGATAACAGAAGGCTAGGCAAGGTTAAGCCACGGGACGCCAAGCAAGGCTAAGGCAAGGGGAGGCAAAGGTATGGACCGAGAACGCAAGGCTAGGCAATGCACGTCAAGGCAAGGAAAGTGTAACTGAAGGCAAGGCACGGCAAGGCAAGGCAAGGCTAAGGCAAGGCACGCAAGGCTAACCAATGCACCGCAAGGCAAGGAACGGGAAACGGAAGGCAATGCAAGGCAAAGCAAGGCGAGGGAAGGGTAAAGGAAGGCAAGGCACGGCAAGGCAAGGCCAGCCAATCAAGGCTAAGGCACGGCAAGGCAAGGCTATGGCACGACAACGAAAGGCTAGGTAATGCACGGCAATGCAAGGAAAGGGTAACGGAAGGCAAAGCAATGGAAAGCAAGGGAAAGCAAGGGTAACGGAAGGCAAGGCAAGGCAAAGCAATGGAAGGCAAGGGTAACGGAAGGCAAGGCAAGGCAAGGCAAAGCAAGGCAAGGCAAGGGCAACGGAAGGCACGGCACGGCAAGGCAAGGCAAGGCACGGCAAGGCAAGGCAAGGCAAGGCTAAGGCACGACAACAAAAGGCTAGGCAATGCACGGCAATGCAACGAAAGGCTAACGGAAGGCATGGCACAGCAAGGCAAGGCAAGGCTAAGGCAAGGCAACGCAAGGCTAGGCAATGCACGGCAAGGGAAGGAAAGGGCAACAGAAGGCAAGGCAATGTACGGCAAAGCAAGGCATGGCAAGGGTAACGGAAGGCAGGGCAATGCAAGGCAAGGCAAGGTAGGCTAAGGCAAGGCAAGGCAAGGCTATGGCACCACAACGGATGGGAAGGCAATGTACGACAATGCAAGGAATCGGTAACGGAAGGCAAGGCAAGGCAAGACAAAGCAAGACAAGGCAAAGGTAACGGAAGATACGGCAAGGCAAGGGAAGGGCAAGGCAAGGCACGGCAAGGCAAGGCAAGTCTAAGGCACGACAACGCAAGGCTAGGCAATGCACGGCAAGGCAAGGAAAGGGTAACGGAAGGCAAGGCACGGAAAGGCAAGGCAAGGCTAAGGAACGAAAACGCAAGGCTAGAAAATGCACGGCAAGGCAAGGAAAGGGCAACGGAAGGCAAGGCAAAGCAGGGCAAATGAAGGCAAGGCAAGTGTAATGGAATGCACGGCAATGCAAGGCAAGCCAAGCTAGGCTAAGGCAAGGCAAGGCAAGGCTATGGCACGAGAACGGAAGGCTAGGCCATGTACGACAAGGCAAGGAATGGGTAACGGAAGGCAAGGCAAGGCAAGACAAAGCAAGGCAAGGCAACGGTAACGGAAGTCACGGCAAGGTAAGGGAAGGACAAGGCAAGGCACGGCAAGGCAAGGCAAGGCTATGGCACGACAACACAAGGCTAGGAAATGCACGGCATGGCAAGGAAACGGTAATGGAAGGCAAGGCAAGGCAAGACAAAGCAAGGGAAGGCAACGGTAATGGAAGTCACGGCAAGGCAAGGCAAACAAGGCAAGGCAAGGGTAACGGAAGGCACGGCAAGGCAAGGCAAGGCTATGTCACGACAACACAAGCCTAGGAAATGCACGGCATGGCAAGGAAACGGTAACGAAAGCAAGGCAAGGCAAGACAAAGCAAGGGAAGGCAACGGTAATGGAAGTCACGGCAAGGCAAGGCAAACAAGGCAAGGCAAGGGTAACGGAAGGCACGGCAAGGCAAGGCAAGGGTAACTGAAGGCACGGCAATGCAAGGCAAGCAAGGCTAGGCTAAAGCAAGGCAAGGCAAGGCTATGGCAGAAAGTAAGGCTAGGCAATGTACGACAAGTCAAGGAAAGGGTAACGGAAGGCAAGGCAAGGCAATGCAAACCAAAGCAAGGTAAGGGTAACGCAAGGCACGGCAAGGCAAGGGAAGTCAAGCAAGGCTAAGACAAGGCAAGGCAATGTTATGGCACCACAAGAGTTGGCAAGGCAATGTACGACAAGGCAAGGAATCGGTAACGAAAGGCAAGGCAAGGCAAGACAAAGCAAGGCAAGGAAAGGGTAACTGAAGACACGGCAAGGTAAGGGAAGGACAAGACAAGGCACGGCAAGGCAAGGCAAGGCTAAGGCACGACAACCCAAGGCTAGGCAATTCACGGCACGGCAAGGAAAGGGTAATGGAAGGCAAGGAAGGTAAGGCAAAGCAAGGCAAGGCAAGGGTAACGGAAGGCACGGCAAGGCAAGGGAAGACAAGCAAGGCTAAGGCAAGGCAAGGCAAGGCTATGGCACCACAGCGGATGGCAAGGCAATGTAAGACAAGGCAAGGAATCGGTAACGGACGGCAAGGCAAGGCAAGACAAAGCAAGGCAAGGCAATGGTAACGGAAGACACGGCAAGGTAAGGGAAGGACAAGACAAGGCACGGCAAGGCAAGGCAAGGCTAAGGCACGACAACGCAAGGCTAGGCAATGCACGGCAAGGCAAGGAAAGGGTAACGGAAGGCAAGGAAGGCAAGGCAAAGAAATGCAAGTCAAGGGTAACGGAAGGCACGGCACGGTAAGGCAAGGCAAGGCTACGGCAAGGCAAAGAAAGGCTAGGCAATGCACGGCAAGGCAAGGGAAAGCAATGCAATGCAAGGGGAACGGAAGTCATGGCAAGGTAAGGGAAGGGGAATGGAAGGCACGGCAAGGCAAGGGAAGGACAAAGCAAGGCACGGCTAGGCAAGGTAAGGCTCAGGCACGATAACAGAAGGCTAGGCAAGGTTAAGCCACGGGACGCCAAGCAAGGCTAAGGCAAGGGGAGGCAAAGATATGGACCGAGAACGCAAGGCTAGGCAATGCACGTCAAGGCAAGGAAAGTGTAACTGAAGGCAAGGCACGGCAAGGCAAGGCAAGGCTAATGCAAGGCACGCAAGGCTAACCAATGCACCGCAAGGCAAGGAACGGGAAACGGAAGGCAATGCAAGGCAAAGCAAGGCGAGGGAAGGGTAAAGGAAGGCAAGGCACGGCAAGGCAAGGCCAGCCAATCAAGGCTAAGGCACGGCAAGGCAAGGCTATGGCACGACAACGAAAGGCTAGGTAATGCACGGCAATGCAAGGAAAGGGTAACGGAAGGCAAAGCAATGGAAAGCAAGGGAAAGCAAGGGTAACGGAAGGCAAGGCAAGGCAAGGCAAAGCAAGGGAAGGCAAGGGTAACGGAAGGCAAGGCAAGGCAAGGCAAAGCAAGGCAAGGCAAGGGCAACGGAAGGCACGGCACGGCAAGGCAAGGCAAGGCACGGCAAGGCAATTCAAAGCTAAGGCACGACAACGCAAGGCTAGGCAATGCAGGGCAAAGCAAGGAAAGGGTAACGGAAGGTAAGGCAAGGCAATGCAAAGCACGGCAAGGCAAGTGTAATGGAAGGCACGGCACGGCTAGGCAAGGCACGGCAAGGCAAGGCAAGGCTAAGGCATGACAACGCAAGGCTAGGCAATGCAGGGCAAGGCAAGGAAAGGGTAACGGAAGGCAAGGCAAGGCAATGCAACGCACGGCAAGGCAAGTGTAACGGAAGGCACGGCACGGCAAGGCAAGGCAACGACAAGGCAACGCAATGGAAGGCTAGGCAATGAACGGCAAGGCAATGAAAGTGTAACGGAAGCAAGGCACGGCAAGATCAAGAAAGGGAAGGCAAGGGTAACGGAAGACAAGGCAAGGCAAGGCAAAGCAAGGCAAGGCAAGGCTATGGCACTACAACGGATCTCTATGCAATGCACGCCAAGGCAAGGAAAGTGTAACGGAAAGTAAGGCACGGCAATTCAAGGCAAGGCTCAGGCAAGGCAACGCAAGGCTAAGCAATGGGCCGCAAGGCAAGGAAAGTTTAACGGAAGGCAAGGCATGGCAAAGCAAGGCCAGGCAATGATAACGGAAAGCAAGGCGCGGCAAGGCAAGGCCAGACACTCAAGGCTAAGGCAAGGCAAGGCAAGGCTATGGCACGACATCGGAAGCCTAGGTAATGGTCGGCAATTCAAGGAAAGGGTAATGGAAGGCAAGGCAAGGCAAAGCAAAGCAAGGGAAGTCAAGTGCAATGGAGAGCACGGCAAGGTAAGGGAAGGACAAGGCAAGGCACGGAAAGCAAGGCAAGGCAAGGCTAAGGCAGGACAACGCAAGGCTAGGCAATGCACGGCAAGGCAAGGAAACGGTAACGCAAGGAAAGGCACGCTCAAGCAAGGCAAGGCGAAGGCACGACAACCCAAGGCTAGGCAATTCACGGCACGGCAAGGAAAGGGTAATGGAAGGCAAGGAAGGTAAGGCAAAGCAAGGCAAGGCAAGGGTAACGGAAGGCACGGCAAGGCAAGGGAAGACAAGCAAGGCTAAGGCAAGGCAAGGCAAGGCTATGGCACCACAGCGGATGGCAAGGCAATGTAAGACAAGGCAAGGAATCGGTAACGGACGGCAAGGCAAGGCAAGACAAAGCAAGGCAAGGCAATGGTAACGGAAGACACGGCAAGGTAAGGGAAGGACAAGACAAGGCACGGCAAGGCAAGGCAAGGCTAAGGCACGACAACGCAAGGCTAGGCAATGCACGGCAAGGCAAGGAAAGGGTAACGGAAGGCAAGGAAGGCAAGGCAAAGCAATGCAAGGCAAGGGTAACGGAAGGGACGGCACGGTAAGGCAAGGCAAGGCTACGGCAAGGCAAAGAAAGGCTAGGCAATGCACGGCAAGGCAAGGGAAAGCAATGCAATGCAAGGGGAACGGAAGGCATGGCAAGGTAAGGGAAGGGGAATGGAAGGCACGGCAAGGCAAGGGAAGGACAAAGCAAGGCACGGCTAGGCAAGGTAAGGCTCAGGCACGATAACAGAAGGCTAGGCAAGGTTAAGCCACGGGACGCCAAGCAAGGCTAAGGCAAGGGGAGGCAAAGGTATGGACCGAGAACGCAAGGCTAGGCAATGCACGTCAAGGCAAGGAAAGTGTAACTGAAGGCAAGGCACGGCAAGGCAAGGCAAGGCTAAGGCAAGGCACGCAAGGCTAACCAATGCACCGCAAGGCAAGGAACGGGAAACGGAAGGCAATGCAAGGCAAAGCAAGGCGAGGGAAGGGTAAAGGAAGGCAAGGCACGGCAAGGCAAGGCCAGCCAATCAAGGCTAAGGCACGGCAAGGCAAGGCTATGGCACGACAACGAAAGGCTAGGTAATGCACGGCAATGCAAGGAAAGGGTAACGGAAGGCAAAGCAATGGAAAGCAAGGGAAAGCAAGGGTAACGGAAGGCAAGGCAAGGCAAAGCAATGGAAGGCAAGGGTAACGGAAGGCAAGGCAAGGCAAGGCAAAGCAAGGCAAGGCAAGGGCAACGGAAGGCACGGCACGGCAAGGCAAGGCAAGGCACGGCAAGGCAAGGCAAGGCAAGGCTAAGGCACGACAACAAAAGGCTAGGCAATGCACGGCAATGCAACGAAAGGCTAACGGAAGGCATGGCACAGCAAGGCAAGGCAAGGCTAAGGCAAGGCAACGCAAGGCTAGGCAATGCACGGCAAGGGAAGGAAAGGGCAACAGAAGGCAAGGCAATGTACGGCAAAGCAAGGCATGGCAAGGGTAACGGAAGGCAGGGCAATGCAAGGCAAGGCAAGGTAGGCTAAGGCAAGGCAAGGCAAGGCTATGGCACCACAACGGATGGGAAGGCAATGTACGACAATGCAAGGAATCGGTAACGGAAGGCAAGGCAAGGCAAGACAAAGCAAGACAAGGCAAAGGTAACGGAAGATACGGCAAGGCAAGGGAAGGGCAAGGCAAGGCACGGCAAGGCAAGGCAAGTCTAAGGCACGACAACGCAAGGCTAGGCAATGCACGGCAAGGCAAGGAAAGGGTAACGGAAGGCAAGGCACGGAAAGGCAAGGCAAGGCTAAGGAACGAAAACGCAAGGCTAGAAAATGCACGGCAAGGCAAGGAAAGGGCAACGGAAGGCAAGGCAAAGCAGGGCAAATGAAGGCAAGGCAAGTGTAATGGAATGCACGGCAATGCAAGGCAAGCCAAGCTAGGCTAAGGCAAGGCAAGGCAAGGCTATGGCACGAGAACGGAAGGCTAGGCCATGTACGACAAGGCAAGGAATGGGTAACGGAAGGCAAGGCAAGGCAAGACAAAGCAAGGCAAGGCAACGGTAACGGAAGTCACGGCAAGGTAAGGGAAGGACAAGGCAAGGCACGGCAAGGCAAGGCAAGGCTATGGCACGACAACACAAGGCTAGGAAATGCACGGCATGGCAAGGAAACGGTAACGGAAGGCAAGGCAAGGCAAGACAAAGCAAGGGAAGGCAACGGTAATGGAAGTCACGGCAAGGCAAGGCAAACAAGGCAAGGCAAGGGTAACGGAAGGCACGGCAAGGCAAGGCAAGGCTATGTCACGACAACACAAGCCTAGGAAATGCACGGCATGGCAAGGAAACGGTAACGAAAGCAAGGCAAGGCAAGACAAAGCAAGGGAAGGCAACGGTAATGGAAGTCACGGCAAGGCAAGGCAAACAAGGCAAGGCAAGGGTAACGGAAGGCACGGCAAGGCAAGGCAAGGGTAACTGAAGGCACGGCAATGCAAGGCAAGCAAGGCTAGGCTAAAGCAAGGCAAGGCAAGGCTATGGCAGAAAGTAAGGCTAGGCAATGTACGACAAGTCAAGGAAAGGGTAACGGAAGGCAAGGCAAGGCAATGCAAACCAAAGCAAGGTAAGGGTAACGCAAGGCACGGCAAGGCAAGGGAAGTCAAGCAAGGCTAAGACAAGGCAAGGCAATGTTATGGCACCACAAGAGTTGGCAAGGCAATGTACGACAAGGCAAGGAATCGGTAACGAAAGGCAAGGCAAGGCAAGACAAAGCAAGGCAAGGAAAGGGTAACTGAAGACACGGCAAGGTAAGGGAAGGACAAGACAAGGCACGGCAAGGCAAGGCAAGGCTAAGGCACGACAACCCAAGGCTAGGCAATTCACGGCACGGCAAGGAAAGGGTAATGGAAGGCAAGGAAGGTAAGGCAAAGCAAGGCAAGGCAAGGGTAACGGAAGGCACGGCAAGGCAAGGGAAGACAAGCAAGGCTAAGGCAAGGCAAGGCAAGGCTATGGCACCACAGCGGATGGCAAGGCAATGTAAGACAAGGCAAGGAATCGGTAACGGACGGCAAGGCAAGGCAAGACAAAGCAAGGCAAGGCAATGGTAACGGAAGACACGGCAAGGTAAGGGAAGGACAAGACAAGGCACGGCAAGGCAAGGCAAGGCTAAGGCACGACAACGCAAGGCTAGGCAATGCACGGCAAGGCAAGGAAAGGGTAACGGAAGGCAAGGAAGGCAAGGCAAAGCAATGCAAGGCAAGGGTAACGGAAGGCACGGCACGGTAAGGCAAGGCAAGGCTACGGCAAGGCAAAGAAAGGCTAGGCAATGCACGGCAAGGCAAGGGAAAGCAATGCAATGCAAGGGGAACGGAAGTCATGGCAAGGTAAGGGAAGGTGAATGGAAGGCACGGCAAGGCAAGGGAAGGACAAAGCAAGGCACGGCTAGGCAAGGTAAGGCTCAGGCACGATAACAGAAGGCTAGGCAAGGTTAAGCCACGGGACGCCAAGCAAGGCTAAGGCAAGGGGAGGCAAAGATATGGACCGAGAACGCAAGGCTAGGCAATGCACGTCAAGGCAAGGAAAGTGTAACTGAAGGCAAGGCACGGCAAGGCAAGGCAAGGCTAATGCAAGGCACGCAAGGCTAACAAATGCACCGCAAGGCAAGGAACGGGAAACGGAAGGCAATGCAAGGCAAAGCAAGGCGAGGGAAGGGTAAAGGAAGGCAAGGCACGGCAAGGCAAGGCCAGCCAATCAAGGCTAAGGCACGGCAAGGCAAGGCTATGGCACGACAACGAAAGGCTAGGTAATGCACGGCAATGCAAGGAAAGGGTAACGGAAGGCAAAGCAATGGAAAGCAAGGGAAAGTAAGGGTAACGGAAGGCAAGGCAAGGCAAGGCAAAGCAAGGGAAGGCAAGGGTAACGGAAGGCAAGGCAAGGCAAGGCAAAGCAAGGCAAGGCAAGGGCAACGGAAGGCACGGCACGGCAAGGCAAGGCAAGGCACGGCAAGGCAATTCAAAGCTAAGGCACGACAACGCAAGGCTAGGCAATGCAGGGCAAAGCAAGGAAAGGGTAACGGAAGGTAAGGCAAGGCAATGCAAAGCACGGCAAGGCAAGTGTAATGGAAGGCACGGCACGGCTAGGCAAGGCACGGCAAGGCAAGGCAAGGCTAAGGCATGACAACGCAAGGCTAGGCAATGCAGGGCAAGGCAAGGAAAGGGTAACGGAAGGCAAGGCAAGGCAATGCAACGCACGGCAAGGCAAGTGTAACGGAAGGCACGGCACGGCAAGGCAAGGCAACGACAAGGCAACGCAATGGAAGGCTAGGCAATGAACGGCAAGGCAATGAAAGTGTAACGGAAGCAAGGCACGGCAAGATCAAGAAAGGGAAGGCAAGGGTAACGGAAGACAAGGCAAGGCAAGGCAAAGCAAGGCAAGGCAAGGCTATGGCACTACAACGGATCTCTATGCAATGCACGCCAAGGCAAGGAAAGTGTAACGGAAAGTAAGGCACGGCAATTCAAGGCAAGGCTCAGGCAAGGCAACGCAAGGCTAAGCAATGGGCCGCAAGGCAAGGAAAGTTTAACGGAAGGCAAGGCATGGCAAAGCAAGGCCAGGCAATGATAACGGAAAGCAAGGCGCGGCAAGGCAAGGCCAGACAATCAAGGCTAAGGCAAGGCAAGGCAAGGCTATGGCACGACATCGGAAGCCTAGGTAATGGTCGGCAATTCAAGGAAAGGGTAATGGAAGGCAAGGCAAGGCAAAGCAAAGCAAGGGAAGTCAAGTGCAATGGAGAGCACGGCAAGGTAAGGGAAGGACAAGGCAAGGCACGGAAAGCAAGGCAAGGCAAGGCTAAGGCACGACAACGCAAGGCTAGGCAATGCACGGCAAGGCAAGGAAACGGTAACGCAAGGAAAGGCACGCTCAAGCAAGGCAAGGCGAAGGCACGACAACCCAAGGCTAGGCAATTCACGGCACGGCAAGGAAAGGGTAATGGAAGGCAAGGAAGGTAAGGCAAAGCAAGGCAAGGCAAGGGTAACGGAAGGCACGGCAAGGCAAGGGAAGGACAAAGCAAGGCACGGCTAGGCAAGGTAAGGCTCAGGCACGATAACAGAAGGCTAGGCAAGGTTAAGCCACGGGACGCCAAGCAAGGCTAAGGCAAGGGGAGGCAAAGATATGGACCGAGAACGCAAGGCTAGGCAATGCACGTCAAGGCAAGGAAAGTGTAACTGAAGGCAAGGCACGGCAAGGCAAGGCAAGGCTAAGGCAAGGCAACGCAAGGCTAACCAATGCACCGCAAGGCAAGGAACGGGAAACGGAAGGCAATGCAAGGCAAAGCAAGGCGAGGGAAGGGTAAAGGAAGGCAAGGCACGGCAAGGCAAGGCCAGCCAATCAAGGCTAAGGCACGGCAAGGCAAGGCTATGGCACGACAACGAAAGGCTAGGTAATGCACGGCAATGCAAGGAAAGGGTAACGGAAGGCAAAGCAATGGAAAGCAAGGGAAAGCAAGGGTAACGGAAGGCAAGGCAAGGCAAAGCAAGGCAAGGCGAGGGTAACGGAAGGCAAGGCAAGGCAAGGCAAAGCAAGGCAAGGCAAGGGCAACGGAAGGCACGGCACGGCAAGGCAAGGCAAGGCACGGCAAGGCAAGGCAAGGCAAGGCTAAGGCACGACAACACAAGGCTAGGCAATGCACGGCAATGCAACGAAAGGCTAACGGAAGGCATGGCACAGCAAGGCAAGGCAAGGCTAACGCAAGGCAACGCAAGGCTAGGCAATGCACGGCAAGGGAAGGAAAGGGCAACAGAAGGCAAGGCAATGTAAGGCAAAGCAAGGCATGGCAAGGGTAACGGAAGGCAGGGCAATGCAAGGCAAGGCAAGGTAGGCTAAGGCAAGGCAAGGCAAGGCTATGGCACCACAACGGATGGGAAGGCAATGTACGACAATGCAAGGAATCGGTAACGGAAGGCAAGGCAAGGCAAGACAAAGCAAGACAAGGCAAAGGTAACGGAAGATACGGCAAGGCAAGGGAAGGGCAAGGCAAGGCACGGCAAGGCAAGGCAAGTCTAAGGCACGACAACGCAAGGCTAGGCAATGCACGGCAAGGCAAGGAAAGGGTAACGGAAGGCAAGGCACGGAAAGGCAAGGCAAGGCTAAGGAACGAAAACGCAAGGCTAGAAAATGCACGGCAAGGCAAGGAAAGGGCAACGGAAGGCAAGGCAAAGCAGGGCAAATGAAGGCAAGGCAAGTGTAATGGAATGCACGGCAATGCAAGGCAAGCCAAGCTAGGCTAAGGCAAGGCAAGGCAAGGCTATGGCACGAGAACGGAAGGCTAGGCCACGTACGACAAGGCAAGGAATGGGTAACGGAAGGCAAGGCAAGGTAAGGCAAAGCTAGGCAAGGCAACGGTAACGGAAGTCACGGCAAGGTAAGGGAAGGACAAGGCAAGGCACGGCAAGGCAAGGCAAGGCTATGGCACGACAACACAAGGCTAGGAAATGCACGGCATGGCAAGGAAACGGTAACGGAAGGCAAGGCAAGGCAAGACAAAGCAAGGGAAGGCAACGGTAATGGAAGTCACGGCAAGGCAAGGCAAACAAGGCAAGGCAAGGGTAACGGAAGGCACGGCAAGGCAAGGCAAGGGTAACTGAAGGCACGGCAATGCAAGGCAAGCAAGGCTAGGCTAAAGCAAGGCAAGGCAAGGCTATGGCAGAAAGGAAGGCTAGGCAATGTACGACAAGTCAAGGAAAGGGTAACGGAAGGCAAGGCAAGGCAATGCAAACCAAAGCAAGGTAAGGGTAACGCAAGGCACGGCAAGGCAAGGGAAGTCAAGCAAGGCTAAGACAAGGCAAGGCAATGTTATGGCACCACAAGAGTTGGCAAGGCAATGTACGACAAGGCAAGGAATCGGTAACGAAAGGCAAGGCAAGGCAAGACAAAGCAAGGCAAGGAAAGGGTAACTGAAGACACGGCAAGGTAAGGGAAGGACAAGACAAGGCACGGCAAGGCAAGGCAAGGCTAAGGCACGACAACCCAAGGCTAGGCAATTCACGGCACGGCAAGGAAAGGGTAATGGAAGGCAAGGAAGGTAAGGCAAAGCAAGGCAAGGCAAGGGTAACGGAAGGCACGGCAAGGCAAGGGAAGACAAGCAAGGCTAAGGCAAGGCAAGGCAAGGCTATGGCACCACAGCGGATGGCAAGGCAATGTAAGACAAGGCAAGGAATCGGTAACGGACGGCAAGGCAAGGCAAGACAAAGGAAAGGCAAGGCAATGGTAACGGAAGACACGGCAAGGTAAGGGAAGGACAAGACAAGGCACGGCAAGGCAAGGCAAGGCTAAGGCACGACAACGCAAGGCTAGGCAATGCACGGCAAGGCAAGGAAAGGGTAACGGAAGGCAAGGAAGGCAAGGCAAAGCAATGCAAGGCAAGGGTAACGGAAGGCACGGCACGGTAAGGCAAGGCAAGGCTACGGCAAGGCAAAGAAAGGCTAGGCAATGCACGGCAAGGCAAGGGAAAGCAATGCAATGCAAGGGGAACGGAAGGCATGGCAAGGTAAGGGAAGGGGAATGGAAGGCACGGCAAGGCAAGGGAAGGACAAAGCAAGGCACGGCTAGGCAAGGTAAGGCTCAGGCACGATAACAGAAGGCTAGGCAAGGTTAAGCCACGGGACGCCAAGCAAGGCTAAGGCAAGGGGAGGCAAAGGTATGGACCGAGAACGCAAGGCTAGGCAATGCACGTCAAGGCAAGGAAAGTGTAACTGAAGGCAAGGCACGGCAAGGCAAGGCAAGGCTAAGGCAAGGCACGCAAGGCTAACCAATGCACCGCAAGGCAAGGAACGGGAAACGGAAGGCAATGCAAGGCAAAGCAAGGCGAGGGAAGGGTAAAGGAAGGCAAGGCACGGCAAGGCAAGGCCAGCCAATCAAGGCTAAGGCACGGCAAGGCAAGGCTATGGCACGACAACGAAAGGCTAGGTAATGCACGTCAATGCAAGGAAAGGGTAACGGAAGGCAAAGCAATGGAAAGCAAGGGAAAGCAAGGGTAACGGAAGGCAAGGCAAGGCAAAGCACGGGAAGGCAAGGGTAACGGAAGGCAAGGCAAGGCAAGGCAAAACAAGGCAAGGCAAGGGGAACGGAAGGTATGGCACGGCAAGGCAAGGCAAGGCACGGCAAGGCAAGGCAAGGCAAGGCTAAGGCACGACAACACAAGGCTAGGCAATGCACGGCAATGCAACGAAAGGCTAACGGAAGGCATGGCACAGCAAGGCAAGGCAAGGCTAAGGCAAGGCAACGCAAGGCTAGGCAATGCACGGCAAGGGAAGGAAAGGGCAACAGAAGGCAAGGCAATGTAAGGCAAAGCAAGTCATGGCAAGGGTAACGGAAGGCAGGGCAATGCAAGGCAAGGCAAGGTAGGCTAAGGCAAGGCAAGGCAAGGCTATGGCACCACAACGGATGGGAAGGCAATGTACGACAATGCAAGGAATCGGTAACGGAAGGCAAGGCAAGGCAAGACAAAGCAAGACAAGGCAAAGGTAACGGAAGATACGGCAAGGCAAGGGAAGGGCAAGGCAAGGCACGGCAAGGCAAGGCAAGTCTAAGGCACGACAACGCAAGGCTAGGCAATGCACGGCAAGGCAAGGAAAGGGTAACGGAAGGCAAGGCACGGAAAGGCAAGGCAAGGCTAAGGAACGAAAACGCAAGGCTAGAAAATGCACGGCAAGGCAAGGAAAGGGCAACGGAAGGCAAGGCAAAGCAGGGCAAATGAAGGCAAGGCAAGTGTAATGGAATGCACGGCAATGCAAGGCAAGCCAAGCTAGGCTAAGGCAAGGCAAGGCAAGGCTATGGCACGAGAACGGAAGGCTAGGCCATGTACGACAAGGCAAGGAATGGGTAACGGAAGGCAAGGCAAGGCAAGACAAAGCAAGGCAAGGCAACGGTAACGGAAGTCACGGCAAGGTAAGGGAAGGACAAGGCAAGGCACGGCAAGGCAAGGCAAGGCTATGGCACGACAACACAAGGCTAGGAAATGCACGGCATGGCAAGGAAACGGTAACGGAAGGCAAGGCAAGGCAAGACAAAGCAAGGGAAGGCAACGGTAATGGAAGTCACGGCAAGGCAAGGCAAACAAGGCAAGGCAAGGGTAACGGAAGGCACGGCAAGGCAAGGCAAGGCTATGTCACGACAACACAAGCCTAGGAAATGCACGGCATGGCAAGGAAACGGTAACGAAAGCAAGGCAAGGCAAGACAAAGCAAGGGAAGGCAACGGTAATGGAAGTCACGGCAAGGCAAGGCAAACAAGGCAAGGCAAGGGTAACGGAAGGCACGGCAAGGCAAGGCAAGGGTAACTGAAGGCACGGCAATGCAAGGCAAGCAAGGCTAGGCTAAAGCAAGGCAAGGCAAGGCTATGGCAGAAAGGAAGGCTAGGCAATGTACGACAAGTCAAGGAAAGGGTAACGGAAGGCAAGGCAAGGCAATGCAAACCAAAGCAAGGTACGGGTAACGCAAGGCACGGCAAGGCAAGGGAAGTCAAGCAAGGCTAAGACAAGGCAAGGCAATGTTATGGCACCACAAGGGTTGGCAAGGCAATGTACGACAAGGCAAGGAATCGGTAACGAAAGGCAAGGCAAGGCAAGACAAAGCAAGGCAAGGAAAGGGTAACTGAAGACACGGCAAGGTAAGGGAAGGACAAGACAAGGCACGGCAAGGCAAGGCTAAGGCACGACAACCCAAGGCTAGGCAATTCACGGCACGGCAAGGAAAGGGTAATGGAAGGCAAGGAAGGTAAGGCAAAGCAAGGCAAGGCAAGGGTAACGGAAGGCACGGCAAGGCAAGGGAAGACAAGCAAGGCTAAGGCAAGGCAAGGCAAGGCTATGGCACCACAGCGGATGGCAAGGCAATGTAAGACAAGGCAAGGAATCGGTAACGGACGGCAAGGCAAGGCAAGACAAAGCAAGGCAAGGCAATGGTAACGGAAGACACGGCAAGGTAAGGGAAGGACAAGACAAGGCACGGCAAGGCAAGGCAAGGCTAAGGCACGACAACGCAAGGCTAGGCAATGCACGGCAAGGCAAGGAAAGGGTAACGGAAGGCAAGGAAGGCAAGGCAAAGCAATGCAAGGCAAGGGTAACGGAAGGCACGGCACGGTAAGGCAAGGCAAGGCTACGGCAAGGCAAAGAAAGGCTAGGCAATGCACGGCAAGGCAAGGGAAAGCAATGCAATGCAAGGGGAACGGAAGTCATGGCAAGGTAAGGGAAGGGGAATGGAAGGCACGGCAAGGCAAGGGAAGGACAAAGCAAGGCACGGCTAGGCAAGGTAAGGCTCAGGCACGATAACAGAAGGCTAGGCAAGGTTAAGCCACGGGACGCCAAGCAAGGCTAAGGCAAGGGGAGGCAAAGGTATGGACCGAGAACGCAAGGCTAGGCAATGCACGTCAAGGCAAGGAAAGTGTAACTGAAGGCAAGGCACGGCAAGGCAAGGCAAGGCTAAGGCAAGGCACGCAAGGCTAACCAATGCACCGCAAGGCAAGGAACGGGAAACGGAAGGCAATGCAAGGCAAAGCAAGGCGAGGGAAGGGTAAAGGAAGGCAAGGCACGGCAAGGCAAGGCCAGCCAATCAAGGCTAAGGCACGGCAAGGCAAGTCTATGGCACGACAACGAAAGGCTAGGTAATGCACGGCAATGCAAGGAAAGGGTAACGGAAGGCAAAGCAATGGAAAGCAAGGGAAAGCAAGGGTAACGGAAGGCAAGGCAAGGCAAAGCAAGGGAAGGCAAGGGTAACGGAAGGCAAGGCAAGGCAAGGCAAAGCAAGGCAAGGCAAGGGCAACGGAAGGCACGGCACGGCAAGGCAAGGCAAGGCACGGCAAGGCAAGGCAAGGCAAGGCTAAGGCACGACAACACAAGGCTAGGCAATGCACGGCAATGCAACGAAAGGCTAACGGAAGGCATGGCACAGCAAGGCAAGGCAAGGCTAAGGCAAGGCAACGCAAGGCTAGGCAATGCACGGCAAGGGAAGGAAAGGGCAACAGAAGGCAAGGCAATGTAAGGCAAAGCAAGGCATGGCAAGGGTAACGGAAGGCAGGGCAATGCAAGGCAAGGCAAGGTAGGCTAAGGCAAGGCAAGGCAAGGCTATGGCACCACAACGGATGGGAAGGCAATGTACGACAATGCAAGGAATCGGTAACGGAAGGCAAGGCAAGGCAAGACAAAGCAAGACAAGGCAAAGGTAACGGAAGATACGGCAAGGCAAGGGAAGGGCAAGGCAAGGCACGGCAAGGCAAGGCAAGTCTAAGGCACGACAACGCAAGGCTAGGCAATGCACGGCAAGGCAAGGAAAGGGTAACGGAAGGCAAGGCACGGAAAGGCAAGGCAAGGCTAAGGAACGAAAACGCAAGGCTAGAAAATGCACGGCAAGGCAAGGAAAGGGCAACGGAAGGCAAGGCAAAGCAGGGCAAATGAAGGCAAGGCAAGTGTAATGGAATGCACGGCAATGCAAGGCAAGCCAAGCTAGGCTAAGGCAAGGCAAGGCAAGGCTATGGCACGAGAACGGAAGGCTAGGCCATGTACGACAAGGCAAGGAATGGGTAACGGAAGGCAAGGCAAGGCAAGACAAAGCAAGGCAAGGCAACGGTAACGGAAGTCACGGCAAGGTAAGGGAAGGACAAGGCAAGGCACGGCAAGGCAAGGCAAGGCTATGGCACGACAACACAAGGCTAGGAAATGCACGGCATGGCAAGGAAACGGTAACGAAAGGCAAGGCAAGGCAAGACAAAGCAAGGGAAGGCAACGGTAATGGAAGTCACGGCAAGGCAAGGCAAACAAGGCAAGGCAAGGGTAACGGAAGGCACGGCAAGGCAAGGCAAGGGTAACTGAAGGCACGGCAATGCAAGGCAAGCAAGGCTAGTCTAAAGCAAGGCAAGGCAAGGCTATGGCAGAAAGTAAGGCTAGGCAATGTACGACAAGTCAAGGAAAGGGTAACGGAAGGCAAGGCAAGGCAATGCAAACCAAAGCAAGGTAAGGGTAACGCAAGGCACGGCAAGGCAAGGGAAGACAAGCAAGGCTAAGACAAGGCAAGGCAATGTTATGGCACCACAAGGGTTGGCAAGGCAATGTACGACAAGGCAAGGAATCGGTAACGAAAGGCAAGGCAAGGCAAGACAAAGCAAGGCAAGGAAAGGGTAACTGAAGACACGGCAAGGTAAGGGAAGGACAAGACAAGGCACGGCAAGGCAAGGCAAGGCTAAGGCACGACAACCCAAGGCTAGGCAATTCACGGCACGGCAAGGAAAGGGTAATGGAAGGCAAGGAAGGTAAGGCAAAGCAAGGCAAGGCAAGGGTAACGGAAGGCACGGCAAGGCAACGGAAGACAAGCAAGGCTAAGGCAAGGCAAGGCAAGGCTATGGCACCACAGCGGATGGCAAGGCAATGTAAGACAAGGCAAGGAATCGGTAACGGACGGCAAGGCAAGGCAAGACAAAGCAAGGCAAGGCAATGGTAACGGAAGACACGGCAAGGTAAGGGAAGGACAAGACAAGGCACGGCAAGGCAAGGCAAGGCTAAGGCACGACAACGCAAGGCTAGGCAATGCACGGCAAGGCAAGGAAAGGGTAACGGAAGGCAAGGAAGGCAAGGCAAAGAAATGCAAGTCAAGGGTAACGGAAGGCACGGCACGGTAAGGCAAGGCAAGGCTACGGCAAGGCAAAGAAAGGCTAGGCAATGCACGGCAAGGCAAGGGAAAGCAATGCAATGCAAGGGGAACGGAAGTCATGGCAAGGTAAGGGAAGGGGAATGGAAGGCACGGCAAGGCAAGGGAAGGACAAAGCAAGGCACGGCTAGGCAAGGTAAGGCTCAGGCACGATAACAGAAGGCTAGGCAAGGTTAAGCCACGGGACGCCAAGCAAGGCTAAGGCAAGGGGAGGCAAAGATATGGACCGAGAACGCAAGGCTAGGCAATGCACGTCAAGGCAAGGAAAGTGTAACTGAAGGCAAGGCACGGCAAGGCAAGGCAAGGCTAATGCAAGGCACGCAAGGCTAACCAATGCACCGCAAGGCAAGGAACGGGAAACGGAAGGCAATGCAAGGCAAAGCAAGGCGAGGGAAGGGTAAAGGAAGGCAAGGCACGGCAAGGCAAGGCCAGCCAATCAAGGCTAAGGCACGGCAAGGCAAGGCTATGGCACGACAACGAAAGGCTAGGTAATGCACGGCAATGCAAGGAAAGGGTAACGGAAGGCAAAGCAATGGAAAGCAAGGGAAAGCAAGGGTAACGGAAGGCAAGGCAAGGCAAGGCAAAGCAAGGGAAGGCAAGGGTAACGGAAGGCAAGGCAAGGCAAGGCAAAGCAAGGCAAGGCAAGGGCAACGGAAGGCACGGCACGGCAAGGCAAGGCAAGGCACGGCAAGGCAATTCAAAGCTAAGGCACGACAACGCAAGGCTAGGCAATGCAGGGCAAAGCAAGGAAAGGGTAACGGAAGGTAAGGCAAGGCAATGCAAAGCACGGCAAGGCAAGTGTAATGGAAGGCACGGCACGGCTAGGCAAGGCACGGCAAGGCAAGGCAAGGCTAAGGCATGACAACGCAAGGCTAGGCAATGCAGGGCAAGGCAAGGAAAGGGTAACGGAAGGCAAGGCAAGGCAATGCAACGCACGGCAAGGCAAGTGTAACGGAAGGCACGGCACGGCAAGGCAAGGCAACGACAAGGCAACGCAATGGAAGGCTAGGCAATGAACGGCAAGGCAATGAAAGTGTAACGGAAGCAAGGCACGGCAAGATCAAGAAAGGGAAGGCAAGGGTAACGGAAGACAAGGCAAGGCAAGGCAAAGCAAGGCAAGGCAAGGCTATGGCACTACAACGGATCTCTATGCAATGCACGCCAAGGCAAGGAAAGTGTAACGGAAAGTAAGGCACGGCAATTCAAGGCAAGGCTCAGGCAAGGCAACGCAAGGCTAACCAATGGGCCGCAAGGCAAGGAAAGTTTAACGGAAGGCAAGGCATGGCAAAGCAAGGCCAGGCAATGATAACGGAAAGCAAGGCGCGGCAAGGCAAGGCCAGACAATCAAGGCTAAGGCAAGGCAAGGCAAGGCTATGGCACGACATCGGAAGCCTAGGTAATGGTCGGCAATTCAAGGAAAGGGTAATGGAAGGCAAGGCAAGGCAAAGCAAAGCAAGGGAAGTCAAGTGCAATGGAGAGCACGGCAAGGTAAGGGAAGGACAAGGCAAGGCACGGAAAGCAAGGCAAGGCAAGGCTAAGGCACGACAACGCAAGGCTAGGCAATGCACGGCAAGGCAAGGAAACGGTAACGCAAGGAAAGGCACGCTCAAGCAAGGCAAGGCGAAGGCACGACAACCCAAGGCTAGGCAATTCACGGCACGGCAAGGAAATGGTAATGGAAGGCAAGGAAGGTAAGGCAAAGCAAGGCAAGGCAAGGGTAACGGAAGGCACGGCAAGGCAAGGGAAGACAAGCAAGGCTAAGGCAAGGCAAGGCAAGGCTATGGCACCACAGCGGATGGCAAGGCAATGTAAGACAAGGCAAGGAATCGGTAACGGACGGCAAGGCAAGGCAAGACAAAGCAAGGCAAGGCAATGGTAACGGAAGACACGGCAAGGTAAGGGAAGGACAAGACAAGGCACGGCAAGGCAAGGCAAGGCTAAGGCACGACAACGCAAGGCTAGGCAATGCACGGCAAGGCAAGGAAAGGGTAACGGAAGGCAAGGAAGGCAAGGCAAAGCAATGCAAGGCAAGGGTAACGGAAGGCACGGCACGGTAAGGCAAGGCAAGGCTACGGCAAGGCAAAGAAAGGCTAGGCAATGCACGGCAAGGCAAGGGAAAGCAATGCAATGCAAGGGGAACGGAAGGCATGGCAAGGTAAGGCAAGGGGAATGGAAGGCACGGCAAGGCAAGGGAAGGACAAAGCAAGGCACGGCTAGGCAAGGTAAGGCTCAGGCACGATAACAGAAGGCTAGGCAAGGTTAAGCCACGGGACGCCAAGCAAGGCTAAGGCAAGGGGAGGCAAAGGTATGGACCGAGAACGCAAGGCTAGGCAATGCACGTCAAGGCAAGGAAAGTGTAACTGAAGGCAAGGCACGGCAAGGCAAGGCAAGGCTAAGGCAAGGCACGCAAGGCTAACCAATGCACCGCAAGGCAAGGAACGGGAAACGGAAGGCAATGCAAGGCAAAGCAAGGCGAGGGAAGGGTAAAGGAAGGCAAGGCACGGCAAGGCAAGGCCAGCCAATCAAGGCTAAGGCACGGCAAGGCAAGGCTATGGCACGACAACGAAAGGCTAGGTAATGCACGTCAATGCAAGGAAAGGGTAACGGAAGGCAAAGCAATGGAAAGCAAGGGAAAGCAAGGGTAACGGAAGGCAAGGCAAGGCAAAGCATGGGAAGGCAAGGGTAACGGAAGGCAAGGCAAGGCAAGGCAAAGCAAGGCAAGGCAAGGGCAACGGAAGGCACGGCACGGCAAGGCAAGGCAAGGCACGGCAAGGCAAGGCAAGGCAAGGCTAAGGCACGACAACACAAGGCTAGGCAATGCACGGCAATGCAACGAAAGGCTAACGGAAGGCATGGCACAGCAAGGCAAGGCAAGGCTAACGCAAGGCAACGCAAGGCTAGGCAATGCACGGCAAGGGAAGGAAAGGGCAACAGAAGGCAAGGCAATGTAAGGCAAAGCAAGGCATGGCAAGGGTAACGGAAGGCAGGGCAATTCAAGGCAAGGCAAGGTAGGCTAAGGCAAGGCAAGGCAAGGCTATGGCACCACAACGGATGGGAAGGCAATGTACGACAATGCAAGGAATCGGTAACGGAAGGCAAGGCAAGGCAAGACAAAGCAAGACAAGGCAAAGGTAACGGAAGATACGGCAAGGCAAGGGAAGGGCAAGGCAAGGCACGGCAAGGCAAGGCAAGTCTAAGGCACGACAACGCAAGGCTAGGCAATGCACGGCAAGGCAAGGAAAGGGTAACGGAAGGCAAGGCACGGAAAGGCAAGGCAAGGCTAAGGAACGAAAACGCAAGGCTAGAAAATGCACGGCAAGGCAAGGAAAGGGCAACGGAAGGCAAGGCAAAGCAGGGCAAATGAAGGCAAGGCAAGTGTAATGGAATGCACGGCAATGCAAGGCAAGCCAAGCTAGGCTAAGGCAAGGCAAGGCAAGGCTATGGCACGAGAACGGAAGGCTAGGCCATGTACGACAAGGCAAGGAATGGGTAACGGAAGGCAAGGCAAGGCAAGACAAAGCAAGGCAAGGCAATGGTAACGGAAGACACGGCAAGGTAAGGGAAGGACAAGGCAAGGCACGGCAAGGCAAGGCAAGGCAAGGCTAAGGCACGACAACACAAGGCTAGGCAATGCACGGCAAGGCAAGGAAAGGGTAACGGAAGGCAAGGAAAGCAAGGCAAAGCAATGCAAGGCAAGGGTAACGGAAGGCACGGCACGGTAAGGCAAGGCAAGGCTACGGCAAGGCAAAGAAAGGCTAGGCAATGCACGGCAAGGCAAGGGAAAGCAATGCAATGCAAGGGGAACGGAAGGCATGGCAAGGTAATGGAAGGGGAATGGAAGGCACGGCAAGGCAAGGGAAGGACAAAGCAAGGCACGGCTAGGCAAGGTAAGGCTCAGGCACGATAACAGAAGGCTAGGCAAGGTTAAGCCACGGGACGCCAAGCAAGGCTAAGGCAAGGGGAGGCAAAGATATGGACCGAGAACGCAAGGCTAGGCAATGCACGTCAAGGCAAGGAAAGTGTAACTGAAGGCAAGGCACGGCAAGGCAAGGCAAGGCTAAGGCAAGGCACGCAAGGCTAACCAATGCACCGCAATGCAAGGAACGGGAAACGGAAGGCAATGCAAGGCAAAGCAAGGCGAGGGAAGGGTAAAGGAAGGCAAGGCACGGCAAGGCAAGGCCAGCCAATCAAGGCTAAGGCACGGCAAGGCAAGGCTATGGCACGACAACGAAAGGCTAGGTAATGCACGGCAATGCAAGGAAAGGGTAACGGAAGGCAAAGCAATGGAAAGCAAAGGAAAGCAAGGGTAACGGAAGGCAAGGCAAGGCAAAGCAAGGGAAGGCAAGGGTAACGGAAGGCAAGGCAAGGCAAGGCAAAGCAAGGCAAGGCAAGGGCAACGGAAGGCACGGCACGGCAAGGCAAGGCAAGGCACGGCAAGGCAAGGCAAAGCTAAGGCACGACAACGCAAGGCTAGGCAATGCAGGGCAAAGCAAGAAAAGGGTAACGGAAGGTAAGGCAAGGCAATGCAAAGCACGGCAAGGCAAGTGTAATGGAAGGCACGGCACGGCTAGGCAAGGCACGGCAAGGCAAGGCAAGGCTAAGGCACGACAACGCAAGGCTAGGCAATGCAAGGCAAGGCAAGGAAAGGGTAACGGAAGGCAAGGCAAGGCAATGCAACGCACGGCAAGGCAAGTGTAACGGAAGGCACGGCACGGCAAGGCAAGGCAACGACAAGGCAACGCAATGGAAGGCTAGGCAATGAACGGCAAGGCAATGAAAGTGTAACGGAAGCAAGGCACGGCAAGATCAAGAAGGGGAAGGCAAGGGTAACGGAAGACAAGGTAAGGCAAGGCAAAGCAAGGCAAGGCAAGGCTATGGCACTTCAACGGATCTCTATGCAATGTACGCCAAGGCAAGGAAAGTGTAACGGAAAGTAAGGCACGGCAATTCAAGGCAAGGCTCAGGCAAGGCAACGCAAGGCTAAGCAATGGGCCGCAAGGCAAGGAAAGTTTAACGGAAGGCAAGGCATGGCAAAGCAAGGCCAGGCAATGATAACGGAAAGCAAGGCGCGGCAAGGCAAGGCCAGACAATCAAGGCTAAGGCAAGGCAAGGCAAGGCTATGGCACGACATCGGAAGCCTAGGTAATGGTCGGCAATTCAAGGAAAGGGTAATGGAAGGCAAGGGAAGGCAAAGCAAAGCAAGGGAAGTCAAGTGCAATGGAGAGCACGGCAAGGTAAGGGAAGGACAAGGCAAGGCACGGAAAGCAAGGCAAGGGAAGGCTAAGGCACGACAACGCAAGGCTAGGCAATTCACGGCACGGCAAGGAAAGGGTAATGGAAGGCAAGGAAGGTAAGGCAAAGCAAGGCAAGGCAAGGGTAACGGAAGGCACGGCAAGGCAAGGGAAGACAAGCAAGGCTAAGGCAAGGCAAGGCAAGGCTATGGCACCACAGCGGATGGCAAGGCAATGTAAGACAAGGCAAGGAATCGGTAACGGACGGCAAGGCAAGGCAAGACAAAGCAAGGCAAGGCAATGGTAACGGAAGACACGGCAAGGTAAGGGAAGGACAAGGCAAGGCACGGCAAGGCAAGGCAAGGCAAGGCTAAGGCACGACAACACAAGGCTAGGCAATGCACGGCAATGCAACGAAAGGCTAACGGAAGGCAAAGCACAGCAAGGCAAGGCAAGGCTAAGGCAAGGCAACGCAAGGCTAGGCAATGCACGGCAAGGGAAGGAAAGGGCAACGGAAGGCAAGGTAATGTAAGGCAAAGCAAGGCATGGCAAGGGTAACGGAAGGCAGGGCAATGCAAGGCAAGGCAAGGTAGGCTAAGGCAAGGCAAGGCAAGGCTATGGCACCACAACGGATGGGAAGGCAATGTACGACAATGCAAGGAATCGGTAACGGAAGGCAAGGCAAGGCAAGACAAAGCAAGACAAGGCAAAGGTAACGGAAGATACGGCAAGGCAAGGGAAGGGCAAGGCAAGGCACGGCAAGGCAAGGCAAGGCTAAGGCACGACAACGCAAGGCTAGGCAATGCACGGCAAGGCAAGGAAAGGGTAACGGAAGGCAAGGAAGGCAAGGCAAAGCAATGCAAGGCAAGGGTAACGGAAGGCACGGCACGGTAAGGCAAGGCAAGGCTACGGCAAGGCAAAGAAAGGCTAGGCAATGCACGGCAAGGCAAGGGAAAGCAATGCAATGCAAGGGGAACGGAAGGCATGGCAAGGTAAGGCAAGGGGAATGGAAGGCACGGCAAGGCAAGGGAAGGACAAAGCAAGGCACGGCTAGGCAAGGTAAGGCTCAGGCACGATAACAGAAGGCTAGGCAAGGTTAAGCCACGGGACGCCAAGCAAGGCTAAGGCAAGGGGAGGCAAAGATATGGACCGAGAACGCAAGGCTAGGCAATGCACGTCAAGGCAAGGAAAGTGTAACTGAAGGCAAGGCACGGCAAGGCAAGGCAAGGCTAAGGCAAGGCAACGCAAGGCTAACCAATGCACCGCAAGGCAAGGAACGGGAAACGGAAGGCAATGCAAGGCAAAGCAAGGCGAGGGAAGGGTAAAGGAAGGCAAGGCACGGCAAGGCAAGGCCAGCCAATCAAGGCTAAGGCACGGCAAGGCAAGGCTATGGCACGACAACGAAAGGCTAGGTAATGCACGGCAATGCAAGGAAAGGGTAACGGAAGGCAAAGCAATGGAAAGCAAGGGAAAGCAAGGGTAACGGAAGGCAAGGCAAGGCAAGGCAAAGCAAGGGAAGGCAAGGGTAACGGAAGGCAAGGCAAGGCAAGGCAAAGCAAGGGAAGGCAACGGGAATGGAAGGCACGGAAAGGCAAGGCAAACAAGGCAAGGCAAGGGTAACGGAAGGCACGGCAAGGCAAGGCAAGGGTAACGGAAGGCACGGCAATGCAAGGCAAGCAAGGCTAGGCTAAAGCAAGGCAAGGCAAGGCTATGGCAGAAAGTAAGGCTAGGCAATGTACGACAAGTCAAGGAAAGGGTAACGGAAGGCAAGGCAAGGCAATGCAAACCAAAGCAAGGTAAGGGTAACGCAAGGCACGGCAAGGCAAGGGAAGACAAGCAAGGCTAAGACAAGGCAAGGCAATGTTATGGCACCACAAGGGTTGGCAAGGCAATGTACGACAAGGCAAGGAATCGGTAACGAAAGGCAAGGCAAGGCAAGACAAAGCAAGGCAAGGAAAGGGTAACGGAAGACACGGCAAGGTAAGGGAAGGACAAGACAAGGCACGGCAAGGCAAGGCAAGGCTAAGGCACGACAACGCAAGGCTAGGCAATGCACGGCAAGGCAAGGAAAGGGTAACGGAAGGCAAGGAAGGCAAGGCAAAGCAATGCAAGGCAAGGGTAACGGAAGGCACGGCACGGTAAGGCAAGGCAAGGCTACGGCAAGGCAAAGAAAGGCTAGGCAATGCACGGCAAGGCAAGGGAAAGCAATGCAATGCAAGGGGAACGGAAGGAATGGCAAGGTAAGGCAAGGGGAATGGAAGGCACGGCAAGGCAAGGGAAGGACAAAGCAAGGCACGGCTAGGCAAGGTAAGGCTCAGGCACGATAACAGAAGGCTAGGCAAGGTTAAGCCACGGGACGCCAAGCAAGGCTAAGGCAAGGGGAGGCAAAGATATGGACCGAGAACGCAAGGCTAGGCAATGCACGTCAAGGCAAGGAAAGTGTAACTGAAGGCAAGGCACGGCAAGGCAAGGCAAGGCTAAGGCAAGGCAACGCAAGGCTAACCAATGTACCGCAAGGCAAGGAACGGGAAACGGAAGGCAATGCAAGGCAAAGCAAGGCGAGGGAAGGGTAAAGGAAGGCAAGGCACGGCAAGGCAAGGCCAGCCAATCAAGGCTAAGGCACGGCAAGGCAAGGCTATGGCACGACAACGAAAGGCTAGGTAATGCACGGCAATGCAAGGAAAGGGTAACGGAAGGCAAAGCAATGGAAAGCAAGGGAAAGCAAGGGTAACGGAAGGCAAGGCAAGGCAAGGCAAAGCAAGGGAAGGCAAGGGTAACGGAAGGCAAGGCAAGGCAAGGCAAAGCAAGGCAAGGCAAGGGCAACGGAAGGCACGGCACGGCAAGGCAAGGCAAGGCACGGCAAGGCAAGGCAAGGCAAGGCTAAGGCACGACAACACAAGGCTAGGCAATGCACGGCAATGCAACGAAAGGCTAACGGAAGGCATGGCACAGCAAGGCAAGGCAAGGCTAAGGCAAGGCAACGCAAGGCTAGGCAATGCACGGCAAGGGAAGGAAAGGGCAACGGAAGGCAAGGCAATGTAAGGCAAAGCAAGGCATGGCAAGGGTAACGGAAGGCAGGGCAATGCAAGGCAAGGCAAGGTAGGCTAAGGCAAGGCAAGGCAAGGCTATGGCACCACAACGGATGGGAAGGCAATGTACGACAATGCAAGGAATCGGTAACGGAAGGCAAGGCAAGGCAAGACAAAGCAAGACAAGGCAAAGGTAACGGAAGATACGGCAAGGCAAGGGAAGGGCAAGGCAAGGCACGGCAAGGCAAGGCAAGTCTAAGGCACGACAAGGCAAGGCTAGGCAATGCACGGCAAGGCAAGGAAAGGGTAACGGAAGGCAAGGCACGGAAAGGCAAGGCTAAGGAACGAAAACGCAAGGCTAGAAAATGCACGGCAAGGCAAGGAAAGGGCAACGGAAGGCAAGGCAAAGCAGGGCAAATGAAGGCAAGGCAAGTGTAATGGAATGCACGGCAATGCAAGGCAAGCCAAGCTAGGCTAAGGCAAGGCAAGGCAAGGCTATGGCACGAGAACGGAAGGCTAGGCCATGTACGACAAGGCAAGGAATGGGTAACGGAAGGCAAGGCAAGGCAAGACAAAGCAAGGCAAGGCAACGGTAACGGAAGTCACGGCAAGGTAAGGGAAGGACAAGGCAAGGCACGGCAAGGCAAGGCAAGGCTATGGCACGACAACACAAGGCTAGGAAATGCACGGCATGGCAAGGAAACGGTAACGGAAGGCAAGGCAAGGCAAGACAAAGCAAGGGAAGGCAACGGGAATGGAAGGCACGGCAAGGCAAGGCAAACAAGGCAAGGCAAGGGTAACGGAAGGCAAGGCAAGGCAAGGCAAGGGTAACGGAAGGCACGGCAATGCAAGGCAAGCAAGGCTAGGCTAAAGCAAGGCAAGGCAAGGCTATGGCAGAAAATAAGACTAGGCAATGTACGACAAGTCAAGGAAAGGGTAACGGAAGGCAAGGCAAGGCAAGGCAATGCAAACCAAAGCAAGGTAAGGGTAACGCAAGGCACGGCAAGGCAAGGGAAGACAAGCAAGGCTAAGACAAGGCAAGGCAATGTTATGGCACCACAAGGGTTGGCAAGGCAATGTACGACAAGGCAAGGAATCGGTAACGAAAGGCAAGGCAAGGCAAGACAAAGCAAGGCAAGGAAAGGGTAACGGAAGACACGGCAAGGTAAGGGAAGGACAAGACAAGGCACGGCAAGACAAGGCAAGGCTAAGGCACGACAACGCAAGGCTAGGCAATGCACGGCAAGGCAAGGAAAGGGTAACGGAAGGCAAGGAAGGCAAGGCAAAGCAATGCAAGGCAAGGGTAACGGAAGGCACGGCACGGTAAGGCAAGGCAAGGCTACGGCAAGGCAAAGAAAGGCTAGGCAATGCACGGCAAGGCAAGGGAAAGCAATGCAATGCAAGGGGAACGGAAGGCATGGCAAGGTAAGGCAAGGGGAATGGAAGGCACGGCAAGGCAAGGGAAGGACAAACCAAGGCACGGCTAGGCAAGGTAAGGCTCAGGCACGATAACAGAAGGCTAGGCAAGGTTAAGCCACGGGACGCCAAGCAAGGCTAAGGCAAGGGGAGGCAAAGATATGGACCGAGAACGCAAGGCTAGGCAATGCACGTCAAGGCAAGGAAAGTGTAACTGAATGCAAGGCACGGCAAGGCAAGGCAAGGCTAAGGCAAGGCAACGCAAGGCTAACCAATGCACCGCAAGGCAAGGAACGGGAAACGGAAGGCAATGCAAGGCAAAGCAAGGCGAGGGAAGGGTAAAGGAAGGCAAGGCACGGCAAGGCAAGGCCAGCCAATCAAGGCTAAGGCACGGCAAGGCAAGGCTATGGCACGACAACGAAAGGCTAGGTAATGCACGGCAAGGCAAGGAAAGGGTAACGGAAGGCAAAGCAATGGAAAGCAAGGGAAAGCAAGGGTAACGGAAGGCAAGGCAAGGCAAGGCAAAGCAAGGGAAGGCAAGGGTAACGGAAGGCAAGGCAAGGCAAGGCAAAGCAAGGCAAGGCAAGGGCAACGGAAGGCACGGCACGGCAAGGCAAGGCAAGGCACGGCAAGGCAAGGCAAGGCAAGGCTAAGGCACGACAACACAAGGCTAGGCAATGCACGGCAATGCAACGAAAGGCTAACGGAAGGCATGGCACAGCAAGGCAAGGCAAGGCTAAGGCAAGGCAACGCAAGGCTAGGCAATGCACGGCAAGGGAAGGAAAGGGCAACGGAAGGCAAGGCAATGTAAGGCAAAGCAAGGCATGGCAAGGGTAACGGAAGGCAGGGCAATGCAAGGCAAGGCAAGGTAGGCTAAGGCAAGGCAAGGCAAGGCTATGGCACCACAACGGATGGGAAGGCAATGTACGACAATGCAAGGAATCGGTAACGGAAGGCAAGGCAAGGCAAGACAAAGCAAGACAAGGCAAAGGTAACGGAAGATACGGCAAGGCAAGGGAAGGGCAAGGCAAGGCACGGCAAGGCAAGGCAAGTCTAAGGCACGACAACGCAAGGCTAGGCAATGCACGGCAAGGCAAGGAAAGGGTAACGGAAGGCAAGGCACGGAAAGGCAAGGCTAAGGAACGAAAACGCAAGGCTAGAAAATGCACGGCAAGGCAAGGAAAGGGCAACGGAAAGCAAGGCAAAGCAGGGCAAATGAAGGCAAGGCAAGTGTAATGGAATGCACGGCAATGCAAGGCAAGCCAAGCTAGGCTAAGGCAAGGCAAGGCAAGGCTATGGCACGAGAACGGAAGGCTAGGCCATGTACGACAAGGCAAGGAATGGGTAACGGAAGGCAAGGCAAGGCAAGACAAAGCAAGGCAAGGCAACGGTAACGGAAGTCACGGCAAGGTAAGGGAAGGACAAGGCAAGGCACGGCAAGGCAAGGCAAGGCTATGGCACGACAACACAAGGCTAGGAAATGCACGGCATGGCAAGGAAACGGTAACGGAAGGCAAGGCAAGGCAAGACAAAGCAAGGGAAGGCAACGGTAATGGAAGTCACGGCAAGGCAAGGCAAACAAGGCAAGGCAAGGGTAACGGAAGGCACGGCAAGGCAAGGCAAGGCTATGGCACGACAACACAAGGCTAGGAAATGCACTGCATGGCAAGGAAACGGTAACGGAAGGCAAGGCAAGGCAAGACAAAGCAAGGGAAGGCAACGGGAATGGAAGTCACGGCAAGGCAAGGCAAACAAGGCAAGGCAAGGGTAACGGAAGGCACGGCAAGGCAAGGCAAGGGTAACTGAAGGCACGGCAATGCAAGGCAAGCAAGGCTAGGCTAAAGCAAGGCAAGGCAAGGCTATGGCAGAAAGTAAGGCTAGGCAATGTACGACAAGTCAAGGAAAGGGTAACGGAAGGCAAGGCAAGGCAATGCAAACCAAAGCAAGGTAAGGGTAACGCAAGGCACGGCAAGGCAAGGGAAGACAAGCAAGGCTAAGACAAGGCAAGGCAATGTTATGGCACCACAAGGGTTGGCAAGGCAATGTACGACAAGGCAAGGAATCGGTAACGAAAGGCAAGGCAAGGCAAGACAAAGCAAGGCAAGGAAAGGGTAACGGAAGACACGGCAAGGTAAGGGAAGGACAAGACAAGGCACGGCAAGGCAAGGCAAGGCTAAGGCACGACAACCCAAGGCTAGGCAATTCACGGCACGGCAAGGAAAGGGTAATGGAAGGCAAGGAAGGTAAGGCAAAGCAAGGCAAGGCAAGGGTAACGGAAGGCACGGCAAGGCAAGGGAAGACAAGCAAGGCTAAGGCAAGGCAAGGCAAGGCTATGGCACCACAGCGGATGGCAAGGCAATGTAAGACAAGGCAAGGAATCGGTAACGGACGGCAAGGCAAGGCAAGACAAAGCAAGGCAAGGCAATGGTAACGGAAGACACGGCAAGGTAAGGGAAGGACAAGGCAAGGCACGGCAAGGCAAGGCAAGGCAAGGCTAAGGCACTACAACACAAGGCTAGGCAATGCACGGCAAGGCAAGGAAATGGTAACGGAAGGCAAGGAAGGCAAGGCAAAGCAATGCAAGGCTAGGGTAACGGAAGGCACGGCACGGTAAGGCAAGGCAAGGCTACGGCAAGGCAAAGAAAAGCTAGGCAATGCACGGCAAGGCAAGGGAAAGCAATGCAATGCAAGGGGAACGGAAGGCATGGCAAGGTAAGGGAAGGGGAATGGAAGGCACGGCAAGGCAAGGGAAGGACAAAGCAAGGCACGGCTAGGCAAGGTAAGGCTCAGGCACGATAACAGAAGGCTAGGCAAGGTTAAGCCACGGGACGCCAAGCAAGGCTAAGGCAAGGGGAGGCAAAGATATGGACCGAGAACGCAAGGCTAGGCAATGCACGTCAAGGCAAGGAAAGTGTAACTGAAGGCAAGGCACGGCAAGGCAAGGCAAGGCTAAGGCAAGGCACGCAAGGCTAACCAATGCACCGCAATGCAAGGAACGGGAAACGGAAGGCAATGCAAGGCAAAGCAAGGCGAGGGAAGGGTAAAGGAAGGCAAGGCACGGCAAGGCAAGGCCAGCCAATCAAGGCTAAGGCACGGCAAGGCAAGGCTATGGCACGACAACGAAAGGCTAGGTAATGCACGGCAATGCAAGGAAAGGGTAACGGAAGGCAAAGCAATGGAAAGCAAAGGAAAGCAAGGGTAACGGAAGGCAAGGCAAGGCAAAGCAAGGGAAGGCAAGGGTAACGGAAGGCAAGGCAAGGCAAGGCAAAGCAAGGCAAGGCAAGGGCAACGGAAGGCACGGCACGGCAAGGCAAGGCAAGGCACGGCAAGGCAAGGCAAAGCTAAGGCACGACAACGCAAGGCTAGGCAATGCAGGGCAAAGCAAGAAAAGGGTAACGGAAGGTAAGGCAAGGCAATGCAAAGCACGGCAAGGCAAGTGTAATGGAAGGCACGGCACGGCTAGGCAAGGCACGGCAAGGCAAGGCAAGGCTAAGGCACGACAACGCAAGGCTAGGCAATGCAGGGCAAGGCAAGGAAAGGGTAACGGAAGGCAAGGGAAGGCAATGCAACGCACGGCAAGGCAAGTGTAACGGAAGGCACGGCACGGCAAGGCAAGGCAACGACAAGGCAACGCAATGGAAGGCTAGGCAATGAACGGCAAGGCAATGAAAGTGTAACGGAAGCAAGGCACGGCAAGATCAAGAAGGGGAAGGCAAGGGTAACGGAAGACAAGGTAAGGCAAGGCAAAGCAAGGCAAGGCAAGGCTATGGCACTTCAACGGATCTCTATGCAATGTACGCCAAGGCAAGGAAAGTGTAACGGAAAGTAAGGCACGGCAATTCAAGGCAAGGCTCAGGCAAGGCAACGCAAGGCTAAGCAATGGGCCGCAAGGCAAGGAAAGTTTAACGGAAGGCAAGGCATGGCAAAGCAAGGCCAGGCAATGATAACGGAAAGCAAGGCGCGGCAAGGCAAGGCCAGACAATCAAGGCTAAGGCAAGGCAAGGCAAGGCTATGGCACGACATCGGAAGCCTAGGTAATGGTCGGCAATTCAAGGAAAGGGTAATGGAAGGCAAGGCAAGGCAAAGCAAAGCAAGGGAAGTCAAGTGCAATGGAGAGCACGGCAAGGTAAGGGAAGGACAAGGCAAGGCACGGAAAGCAAGGCAAGGGAAGGCTAAGGCACGACAACGCAAGGCTAGGCAATTCACGGCACGGCAAGGAAAGGGTAATGGAAGGCAAGGAAGGTAAGGCAAAGCAAGGCAAGGCAAGGGTAACGGAAGGCACGGCAAGGCAAGGGAAGACAAGCAAGGCTAAGGCAAGGCAAGGCAAGGCTATGGCACCACAGCGGATGGCAAGGCAATGTAAGACAAGGCAAGGAATCGGTAACGGACGGCAAGGCAAGGCAAGACAAAGCAAGGCAAGGCAATGGTAACGGAAGACACGGCAAGGTAAGGGAAGGACAAGGCAAGGCACGGCAAGGCAAGGCAAGGCAAGGCTAAGGCACGACAACACAAGGCTAGGCAATGCACGGCAATGCAACGAAAGGCTAACGGAAGGCAAAGCACAGCAAGGCAAGGCAAGGCTAAGGCAAGGCAACGCAAGGCTAGGCAATGCACGGCAAGGGAAGGAAAGGGCAACGGAAGGCAAGGCAATGTAAGGCAAAGCAAGGCATGGCAAGGGTAACGGAAGGCAGGGCAATGCAAGGCAAGGCAAGGTAGGCTAAGGCAAGGCAAGGCAAGGCTATGGCACCACAACGGATGGGAAGGCAATGTACGACAATGCAAGGAATCGGTAACGGAAGGCAAGGCAAGGCAAGACAAAGCAAGAAAAGGCAAAGGTAACGGAAGATACGGCAAGGCAAGGGAAGGGCAAGGCAAGGCACGGCAAGGCAAGGCAAGGCAAGTCTAAGGCACGACAACGCAAGGCTAGGCAATGCACGGCAAGGCAAGGAAAGGGTAACGGAAGGCAAGGCACGGAAAGGCAAGGCAAGGCTAAGGAACGAAAACGCAAGGCTAGAAAATGCACGGCAAGGCAAGGAAAAGGCAACGGAAGGCAAGGCAAAGCAGGGCAAATGAAGGCAAGGCAAGTGTAATGGAATGCACGGCAATGCAAGGCAAGCCAAGCTAGGCTAAGGCAAGGCAAGGCAAGGCTATGGCACGAGAACGGAAGGCTAGGCCATGTACGACAAGGCAAGGAATGGGTAACGGAAGGCAAGGCAAGGCAAGACAAAGCAAGGCAAGGCAACGGTAACGGAAGTCACGGCAAGGTAAGGGAAGGACAAGGCAAGGCACGGCAAGGCAAGGCAAGGCTATGGCACGACAACACAAGGCTAGGAAATGCACGGCATGGCAAGGAAACGGTAACGGAAGGCAAGGCAAGGCAAGACAAAGCAAGGGAAGGCAACGGGAATGGAAGGCACGGCAAGGCAAGGCAAAAAAGGCAAGGCAAGGGTAACGGAAGGCACGGCACGGTAAGGCAAGGCAAGGCTACGGCAAGGCAAAGAAAGGCTAGGCAATGCACGGCAAGGCAAGGGAAAGCAATGCAATGCAAGGGGAACGGAAGGCATGGCAAGGTAAGGCAAGGGGAATGGAAGGCACGGCAAGGCAAGGGAAGGACAAAGCAAGGCACGGCTAGGCAAGGTAAGGCTCAGGCACGATAACAGAAGGCTAGGCAAGGTTAAGCCACGGGACGCCAAGCAAGGCTAAGGCAAGGGGAGGCAAAGATATGGACCGAGAACGCAAGGCTAGGCAATGCACGTCAAGGCAAGGAAAGTGTAACTGAAGGCAAGGCACGGCAAGGCAAGGCAAGGCTAAGGCAAGGCAACGCAAGGCTAACCAATGCACCGCAAGGCACGGAACGGGAAACGGAAGGCAATGCAAGGCAAAGCAAGGCGAGGGAAGGGTAAAGGAAGGCAAGGCACGGCAAGGCAAGGCCAGCCAATCAAGGCAAAGGCACGGCAAGGCAAGGCTATGGCACGACAACGAAAGGCTAGGTAATGCACGGCAATGCAAGGAAAGGGTAACGGAAGGCAAAGCAATGGAAAGCAAGGGAAAGCAAGGGTAACGGAAGGCAAGGCAAGGCAAGGCAAAGCAAGGGAAGGCAAGGGTAACGGAAGGCAAGGCAAGGCAAGGCAAAGCAAGGCAAGGCAAGGGCAACGGAAGGCACGGCACGGCAAGGCAAGGCAAGGCACGGCAAGGCAAGGCAAAGCTAAGGCACGATAACGCAAGGCTAGGCAATGCAGGGCAAAGCAAGAAAAGGGTAACGGAAGGTAAGGCAAGGCAATGCAAAGCACGGCAAGGCAAGTGTAATGGAAGGCACGGCACGGCTAGGCAAGGCACGGCAAGGCAAGGCAAGGCTAAGGCACGACAACGCAAGGCTAGGCAATGCAGGGCAAGGCAAGGAAAGGGTAACGGAAGGCAAGGCAAGGCAATGCAACGCACGGCAAGGCAAGTGTAACGGAAGGCACGGCACGGCAAGGCAAGGCAACGACAAGGCAACGCAATGGAAGGCTAGGCAATGAACGGCAAGGCAATGAAAGTGTAACGGAAGCAAGGCACGGCAAGATCAAGAAAGGGAAGGAAAGGGTAACGGAAGACAAGGCAAGGCAAGGCAAAGCAAGGCAAGGCAAGGCTATGGCACTACAACGGATCTCTATGCAATGCACGCCAAGGCAAGGAAAGTGTAACGGAAAGTAAGGCACGGCAATTCAAGGCAAGGCTCAGGCAAGGCAACGCAAGGCTAAGCAATGGGCCGCAAGGCAAGGAAAGTTTAACGGAAGGCAAGGCATGGCAAAGCAAGGCCAGGCAATGATAACGGAAAGCAAGGCGCGGCAAGGCAAGGCCAGACAATCAAGGCTAAGGCAAGGCAAGGCAAGGCTATGGCACGACATCGGAAGCCTAGGTAATTGTCGGCAATTCAAGGAAAGGGTAATGGAAGGCAAGGCAAGGCAAAGCAAAGCAAGGGAAGTCAAGTGCAATGGAGAGCACGGCAAGGTAAGGGAAGGACAAGGCAAGGCACGGAAAGCAAGGCAAGGCAAGGCTAAGGCACGACAACGCAAGGCTAGGCAATGTACGGCAAGGCAAGGAAACGGTAACGCAAGGAAAGGCACGCTCAAGCAAGGCAAGGCGAAGGCACGACAACCCAAGGCTAGGCAATTCACGGCACGGCAAGGAAAGGGTAATGGAAGGCAAGGAAGGTAAGGCAAAGTAAGGCAAGGCGAGGGTAACGGAAGGCACGGCAAGGCAAGGGAAGACAAGCAAGGCTAAGGCAAGGCAAGGCAAGGCTATGGCACCACAGCGGATGGCAAGGCAATGTAAGACAAGGCAAGGAATCGGTAACGGACGGCAAGGCAAGGCAAGACAAAGCAAGGCAAGGCAATGGTAACGGAAGACACGGCAAGGTAAGGGAAGGACAAGGCAAGGCACGGCAAGGCAAGGCAAGGCAAGGCTAAGGCACGACAACACAAGGCTAGGCAATGCACGGCAATGCAACGAAAGGCTAAAGGAAGGCATGGCACAGCAAGGCAAGGCAAGGCTAAGGCAAGGCAACGCAAGGCTAGGCAATGCACGGCAAGGGAAGGAAAGGGCAACGGAAGGCAAGGCAATGTAAGGCAAAGCAAGGCATGGCAAGGGTAACGGAAGGCAGGGCAATGCAAGGCAAGGCAAGGTAGGCTAAGGCAAGGCAAGGCAAGGCTATGGCACCACAACGGATGGGAAGGCAATGTACGACAATGCAAGGAATCGGTAACGGAAGGCAAGGCAAGGCAAGACAAAGCAAGACAAGGCAAAGGTAACGGAAGATACGGCAAGGCAAGGGAAGGGCAAGGCAAGGCACGGCAAGGCAAGGCAAGGCAAGTCTAAGGCACGACAACGCAAGGCTAGGCAATGCACGGCAAGGCAAGGAAAGGGTAACGGAAGGCAAGGCACGGAAAGGCAAGGCAAGGCTAAGGAACGAAAACGCAAGGCTAGAAAATGCACGGCAAGGCAAGGAAAGGGCAACGGAAGGCAAGGCAAAGCAGGGCAAATGAAGGCAAGGCAAGTGTAATGGAATGCACGGCAATGCAAGGCAAGCCAAGCTAGGCTAAGGCAAGGCAAGGCAAGGCTATGGCACGAGAACGGAAGGCTAGGCCATGTACGACAAGGCAAGGAATGGGTAACGGAAGGCAAGGCAAGGCAAGACAAAGCAAGGCAAGGCAACGGTAACGGAAGTCACGGCAAGGTAAGGGAAGGACAAGGCAAGGCACGGCAAGGCAAGGCAAGGCTATGGCACGACAACACAAGGCTAGGAAATGCACGGCATGGCAAGGAAACGGTAACGGAAGGCAAGGCAAGGCAAGACAAAGCAAGGGAAGGCAACGGTAATGGAAGTCACGGCAAGGCAAGGCAAAAAAGGCAAGGCAAGGGTAACGGAAGGCACGGCAAGGCAAGGCAAGGGTAACTGAAGGCACGGCAATGCAAGGCAAGCAAGGCTAGGCTAAAGCAAGGCAAGGCAAGGCTATGGCAGAAAGTAAGGCTAGGCAATGTACGACAAGTCAAGGAAAGGGTAACGGAAGGCAAGGCAAGGCAATGCAAACCAAAGCAAGGTAAGGGTAACGCAAGGCACGGCAAGGCAAGGGAAGACAAGCAAGGCTAAGACAAGGCAAGGCAATGTTATGGCACCACAAGGCTTGGCAAGGCAATGTACGACAAGGCAAGGAATCGGTAACGAAAGGCAAGGCAAGGCAAGACAAAGCAAGGCAAGGAAAGGGTAACTGAAGACACGGCAAGGTAAGGGAAGGACAAGACAAGGCACGGCAAGGCAGGGCAAGGCTAAGGCACGACAACCCAAGGCTAGGCAATTCACGGCACGGCAAGGAAAGGGTAATGGAAGGCAAGGAAGGTAAGGCAAAGCAAGGCAAGGCAAGGGTAACGGAAGGCACGGCAAGGCAAGGGAAGACAAGCAAGGCTAAGGCAAGGCAAGGCAAGGCTATGGCACCACAGCGGATGGCAAGGCAATGTAAGACAAGGCAAGGAATCGGTAACGGACGGCAAGGCAAGGCAAGACAAAGCAAGGCAAGGCAATGGTAACGGAAGACACGGCAAGGTAAGGGAAGGACAAGACAAGGCACGGCAAGGCAAGGCAAGGCTAAGGCACGACAACGCAAGGCTAGGCAATGCACGGCAAGGCAAGGAAAGGGTAACGGAAGGCAAGGAAGGCAAGGCAAAGCAATGCAAGTCAAGGGTAACGGAAGGCACGGCACGGTAAGGCAAGGCAAGGCTACGGCAAGGCAAAGAAAGGCTAGGCAATGCACGGCAAGGCAAGGGAAAGCAATGCAATGCAAGGGGAACGGAAGGCATGGCAAGGTAAGGCAAGGGGAATGGAAGGCACGGCAAGGCAAGGGAAGGACAAAGCAAGGCACGGCTAGGCAAGGTAAGGCTCAGGCACGATAACAGAAGGCTAGGCAAGGTTAAGCCACGGGACGCCAAGCAAGGCTAAGGCAAGGGGAGGCAAAGATATGGACCGAGAACGCAAGGCTAGGCAATGCACGTCAAGGCAAGGAAAGTGTAACTGAAGGCAAGGCACGGCAAGGCAAGGCAAGGCTAAGGCAAGGCAACGCAAGGCTAACCAATGCACCGCAAGGCAAGGAACGGGAAACGGAAGGCAATGCAAGGCAAAGCAAGGCGAGGGAAGGGTAAAGGAAGGCAAGGCACGGCAAGGCAAGGCCAGCCAATCAAGGCTAAGGCACGGCAAGGCAAGGCTATGGCACGACAACGAAAGGCTAGGTAATGCACGGCAATGCAAGGAAAGGGTAACGGAAGGCAAAGCAATGGAAAGCAAGGGAAAGCAAGGGTAACGGAAGGCAAGGCAAGGCAAGGCAAAGCAAGGGAAGGCAAGGGTAACGGAAGGCAAGGCAAGGCAAGGCAAAGCAAGGCAAGGCAAGGGCAGCGGAAGGCACGGCACGGCAAGGCAAGGCAAGGCACGGCAAGGCAAGGCAAAGCTAAGGCACGACAACGCAAGGCTAGGCAATGCAGGGCAAGGCAAGAAAAGGGTAACGGAAGGTAAGGCAAGGCAATGCAAAGCACGGCAAGGCAAGTGTAATGGAAGGCACGGCACGGCTAGGCAAGGCACGGCAAGGCAAGGCAAGGCTAAGGCACGACAACGCAAGGCTAGGCAATGCAGGGCAAGGCAAGGAAAGGGTAACGGAAGGCAAGGCAAGGCAATGCAACGCACGGCAAGGCAAGTGTAACGGAAGGCACGGCACGGCAAGGCAAGGCAACGACAAGGCAACGCAATGGAAGGCTAGGCAATGAACGGCAAGGCAATGAAAGTGTAACGGAAGCAAGGCACGGCAAGATCAAGAAAGGGAAGGCAAGGGTAACGGAAGACAAGGCAAGGCAAGGCAAAGCAAGGCAAGGCAAGGCTATGGCACTACAACGGATCTCTATGCAATGCACGCCAAGGCAAGGAAAGTGTAACGGAAAGTAAGGCACGGCAATTCAAGGCAAGGCTCAGGCAAGGCAACGCAAGGCTAAGCAATGGGCCGCAAGGCAAGGAAAGTTTAACGGAAGGCAAGGCATGGCAAAGCAAGGCCAGGCAATGATAACGGAAAGCAAGGCGCGGCAAGGCAAGGCCAGACAATCAAGGCTAAGGCAAGGCAAGGCAAGGCTATGGCACGACATCGGAAGCCTAGGTAATGGTCGGCAATTCAAGGAAAGGGTAATGGAAGGCAAGGCAAGGCAAAGCAAAGCAAGGGAAGTCAAGTGCAATGGAGAGCACGGCAAGGTAAGGGAAGGACAAGGCAAGGCACGGAAAGCAAGGCAAGGCAAGGCTAAGGCACGACAACGCAAGGCTAGGCAATGCACGGCAAGGCAAGGAAACGGTAACACAAGGAAAGGCACGCTCAGGCAAGGCAAGGCAAGGCTAGGCAATTCACGGCACGGCAAGGAAAGGGTAATGGAAGGCAAGGAAGGTAAGGCAAAGCAAGGCAAGGCAAGGGTAACGGAAGGCACGGCAAGGCAAGGGAAGACAAGCAAGGCTAAGGCAAGGCAAGGCAAGGCTATGGCACCACAGCGGATGGCAAGGCAATGTAAGACAAGGCAAGGAATCGGTAACGGACGGCAAGGCAAGGCAAGACAAAGCAAGGCAAGGCAATGGTAACGGAAGACACGGCAAGGTAAGGGAAGGACAAGGCAAGGCACGGCAAGGCAAGGCAAGGCAAGGCTAAGGCACGACAACACAAGGCTAGGCAATGCACGGCAATGCAACGAAAGGCTAACGGAAGGCATGGCACAGCAAGGCAAGGCAAGGCTAAGGCAAGGCAACGCAAGGCTAGGCAATGCACGGCAAGGGAAGGAAAGGGCAACGGAAGGCAAGGCAATGTAAGGCAAAGCAAGGCATGGCAAGGGTAACGGAAGGCAGGGCAATGCAAGGCAAGGCAAGGTAGGCTAAGGCAAGGCAAGGCAAGGCTATGGCACCACAACGGATGGGAAGGCAATGTACGACAATGCAAGGAATCGGTAACGGAAGGCAAGGCAAGGCAAGACAAAGCAAGACAAGGCAAAGGTAACGGAAGATACGGCAAGGCAAGGGAAGGGCAAGGCAAGGCACGGCAAGGCAAGGCAAGGCAAGTCTAAGGCACGACAACGCAAGGCTAGGCAATGCACGGCAAGGCAAGGAAAGGGTAACGGAAGGCAAGGCACGGAATGGCAAGGCAAGGCTAAGGAACGAAAACGCAAGGCTAGAAAATGCACGGCAAGGCAAGGAAAGGGCAACGGAAGGCAAGGCAAAGCAGGGCAAATGAAGGCAAGGCAAGTGTAATGGAATGCACGGCAATGCAAGGCAAGCCAAGCTAGGCTAAGGCAAGGCAAGGCAAGGCTATGGCACGAGAACGGAAGGCTAGGCCATGTACGACAAGGCAAGGAATGGGTAACGGAAGGCAAGGCAAGGCAAGACAAAGCAAGGCAAGGCAACGGTAACGGAAGTCACGGCAAGGTAAGGGAAGGACAAGGCAAGGCACGGCAAGGCAAGGCAAGGCTATGGCACGACAACACAAGGCTAGGAAATGCACGGCATGGCAAGGAAACGGTAACGGAAGGCAAGGCAAGGCAAGACAAAGCAAGGGAAGGCAACGGGAATGGAAGGCACGGCAAGGCAAGGCAAACAAGGCAAGGCAAGGGTAACGGAAGGCACGGCAAGGCAAGGCAAGGGTAACGGAAGGCACGGCAATGCAAGGCAAGCAAGGCTAGGCTAAAGCAAGGCAAGGCAAGGCTATGGCAGAAAGTAAGGCTAGGCAATGTACGACAAGTCAAGGAAAGGGTAACGGAAGGCAAGGCAAGGCAATGCAAACCAAAGCAAGGTAAGGGTAACGCAAGGCACGGCAAGGCAAGGGAAGACAAGCAAGGCTAAGACAAGGCAAGGCAATGTTATGGCACCACAAGGGTTGGCAAGGCAATGTACGACAAGGCAAGGAATCGGTAACGAAAGGCAAGGCAAGGCAAGACAAAGCAAGGCAAGGAAAGGGTAACGGAAGACACGGCAAGGTAAGGGAAGGACAAGACAAGGCACGGCAAGGCAAGGCAAGGCTAAGGCACGACAACGCAAGGCTAGGCAATGCACGGCAAGGCAAGGAAAGGGTAACGGAAGGCAAGGAAGGCAAGGCAAAGCAATGCAAGGCAAGGGTAACGGAAGGCACGGCACGGTAAGGCAAGGCAAGGCTACGGCAAGGCAAAGAAAGGCTAGGCAATGCACGGCAAGGCAAGGGAAAGCAATGCAATGCAAGGGGAACGGAAGGCATGGCAAGGTAAGGCAAGGGGAATGGAAGGCACGGCAAGGCAAGGGAAGGACAAAGCAAGGCACGGCTAGGCAAGGTAAGGCTCAGGCACGATAACAGAAGGCTAGGCAAGGTTAAGCCACGGGACGCCAAGCAAGGCTAAGGCAAGGGGAGGCAAAGATATGGACCGAGAACGCAAGGCTAGGCAATGCACGTCAAGGCAAGGAAAGTGTAACTGAAGGCAAGGCACGGCAAGGCAAGGCAAGGCTAAGGCAAGGCAACGCAAGGCTAACCAATGCACCGCAAGGCAAGGAACGGGAAACGGAAGGCAATGCAAGGCAAAGCAAGGCGAGGGAAGGGTAAAGGAAGGCAAGGCACGGCAAGGCAAGGCCAGCCAATCAAGGCTAAGGCACGGCAAGGCAAGGCTATGGCACGACAACGAAAGGCTAGGTAATGCACGGCAATGCAAGGAAAGGGTAACGGAAGGCAAAGCAATGGAAAGCAAGGGAAAGCAAGGGTAACGGAAGGCAAGGCAAGGCAAGGCAAAGCAAGGGAAGGCAAGGGTAACGGAAGGCAAGGCAAGGCAAGGCAAAGCAAGGCAAGGCAAGGGCAACGGAAGGCACGGCACGGCAAGGCAAGGCAAGGCACGGCAAGGCAAGGCAAAGCTAAGGCACGATAACGCAAGGCTAGGCAATGCAGGGCAAAGCAAGAAAAGGGTAACGGAAGGTAAGGCAAGGCAATGCAAAGCACGGCAAGGCAAGTGTAATGGAAGGCACGGCACGGCTAGGCAAGGCACGGCAAGGCTAAGGCACGACAACGCAAGGCTAGGCAATGCAGGGCAAGGCAAGGAAAGGGTAACGGAAGGCAAGGCAAGGCAATGCAACGCACGGCAAGGCAAGTGTAACGGAAGGCACGGCACGGCAAGGCAAGGCAACGACAAGGCAACGCAATGGAAGGCTAGGCAATGAACGGCAAGGCAATGAAAGTGTAACGGAAGCAAGGCACGGCAAGATCAAGAAAGGGAAGGCAAGGGTAACGGAAGACAAGGCAAGGCAAGGCAAAGCAAGGCAAGGCAAGGCTATGGCACTACAACGGATCTCTATGCAATGCACGCCAAGGCAAGGAAAGTGTAACGGAAAGTAAGGCACGGCAATTCAAGGCAAGGCTCAGGCAAGGCAACGCAAGGCTAAGCAATGGGCCGCAAGGCAAGGAAAGTTTAACGGAAGGCAAGGCATGGCAAAGCAAGGCCAGGCAATGATAACGGAAAGCAAGGCGCGGCAAGGCAAGGCCAGACAATCAAGGCTAAGGCAAGGCAAGGCAAGGCTATGGCACGACATCGGAAGCCTAGGTAATTGTCGGCAATTCAAGGAAAGTGTAATGGAAGGCAAGGCAAGGCAAAGCAAAGCAAGGGAAGTCAAGTGCAATGGAGAGCACGGCAAGGTAAGGGAAGGACAAGGCAAGGCACGGAAAGCAAGGCAAGGCAAGGCTAAGGCACGACAACGCAAGGCTAGGCAATGTACGGCAAGGCAAGGAAACGGTAACGCAAGGAAAGGCACGCTCAAGCAAGGCAAGGCGAAGGCACGACAACCCAAGGCTAGGCAATTCACGGCACGGCAAGGAAAGGGTAATGGAAGGCAAGGAAGGTAAGGCAAAGCAAGGCAAGGCAAGGGTAACGGAAGGCACGGCAAGGCAAGGGAAGACAAGCAAGGCTAAGGCAAGGCAAGGCAAGGCTATGGCACCACAGCGGATGGCAAGGCAATGTAAGACAAGGCAAGGAATCGGTAACGGACGGCAAGGCAAGGCAAGACAAAGCAAGGCAAGGCAATGGTAACGGAAGACACGGCAAGGTAAGGGAAGGACAAGGCAAGGCACGGCAAGGCAAGGCAAGGCAAGGCAAGGCTAAGGCACGACAACACAAGGCTAGGCAATGCACGGCAATGCAACGAAAGGCTAACGGAAGGCATGGCACAGCAAGGCAAGGCAAGGCTAAGGCAAGGCAACGCAAGGCTAGGCAATGCACGGCAAGGGAAGGAAAGGGCAACGGAAGGCAAGGCAATGTAAGGCAAAGCAAGGCATGGCAAGGGTAACGGAAGGCAGGGCAATGCAAGGCAAGGCAAGGTAGGCTAAGGCAAGGCAAGGCAAGGCTATGGCACCACAACGGATGGGAAGGCAATGTACGACAATGCAAGGAATCGGTAACGGAAGGCAAGGCAAGGCAAGACAAAGCAAGACAAGGCAAAGGTAACGGAAGATACGGCAAGGCAAGGGAAGGGCAAGGCAAGGCACGGCAAGGCAAGGCAAGGCAAGTCTAAGGCACGACAACGCAAGGCTAGGCAATGCACGGCAAGGCAAGGAAAGGGTAACGGAAGGCAAGGCACGGAAAGGCAAGGCAAGGCTAAGGAACGAAAACGCAAGGCTAGAAAATGCACGGCAAGGCAAGGAAAGGGCAACGGAAGGCAAGGCAAAGCAGGGCAAATGAAGGCAAGGCAAGTGTAATGGAATGCACGGCAATGCAAGGCAAGCCAAGCTAGGCTAAGGCAAGGCAAGGCAAGGCTATGGCACGAGAACGGAAGGCTAGGCCATGTACGACAAGGCAAGGAATGGGTAACGGAAGGCAAGGCAAGGCAAGACAAAGCAAGGCAAGGCAACGGTAACGGAAGTCACGGCAAGGTAAGGGAAGGACAAGGCAAGGCACGGCAAGGCAAGGCAAGGCTATGGCACGACAACACAAGGCTAGGAAATGCACGGCATGGCAAGGAAACGGTAACGGAAGGCAAGGCAAGGCAAGACAAAGCAAGGGAAGGCAACGGTAATGGAAGTCACGGCAAGGCAAGGCAAACAAGGCAAGGCAAGGGTAACGGAAGGCACGGCAAGGCAAGGCAAGGGTAACTGAAGGCACGGCAATGCAAGGCAAGCAAGGCTAGGCTAAAGCAAGGCAAGGCAAGGCTATGGCAGAAAGTAAGGCTAGGCAATGTACGACAAGTCAAGGAAAGGGTAACGGAAGGCAAGGCAAGGCAATGCAAACCAAAGCAAGGTAAGGGTAACGCAAGGCACGGCAAGGCAAGGGAAGACAAGCAAGGCTAAGACAAGGCAAGGCAATGTTATGGCACCACAAGGCTTGGCAAGGCAATGTACGACAAGGCAAGGAATCGGTAACGAAAGGCAAGGCAAGGCAAGACAAAGCAAGGCAAGGAAAGGGTAACTGAAGACACGGCAAGGTAAGGGAAGGACAAGACAAGGCACGGCAAGGCAAGGCAAGGCTAAGGCACGACAACCCAAGGCTAGGCAATTCACGGCACGGCAAGGAAAGGGTAATGGAAGGCAAGGAAAGTAAGGCAAAGCAAGGCAAGGCAAGGGTAACGGAAGGCACGGCAAGGCAAGGGAAGACAAGCAAGGCTAAGGCAAGGCAAGGCAAGGCTATGGCACCACAGCGGATGGCAAGGCAATGTAAGACAAGGCAAGGAATCGGTAACGGACGGCAAGGCAAGGCAAGACAAAGCAAGGCAAGGCAATGGTAACGAAAGACACGGCAAGGTAAGGGAAGGACAAGACAAGGCACGGCAAGGCAAGGCAAGGCTAAGGCACGACAACGCAAGGCTAGGCAATGCAGGGCAAGGCAAGGAAAGGGTAACGGAAGGCAAGGCAAGGCAATGCAACGCACGGCAAGGCAAGTGTAACGGAAGGCACGGCACGGCAAGGCAAGGCAACGACAAGGCAACGCAATGGAAGGCTAGGCAATGAACGGCAAGGCAATGAAAGTGTAACGGAAGCAAGGCACGGCAAGATCAAGAAGGGGAAGGCAAGGGTAACGGAAGACAAGGCAAGGCAAGGCAAAGCAAGGCAAGGCAAGGCTATGGCACTTCAACGGATCTCTATTCAATGCACGCCAAGGCAAGGAAAGTGTAACGGAAAGTAAGGCACGGCAATTCAAGGCAAGGCTCAGGCAAGGCAACGCAAGGCTAAGCAATGGGCCGCAAGGCAAGGAAAGTTTAACGGAAGGCAAGGCATGGCAAAGCAAGGCCAGGCAATGATAACGGAAAGCAAGGCGCGGCAAGGCAAGGCCAGACAATCAAGGCTAAGGCAAGGCAAGGCAAGGCTATGGCACGACATCGGAAGCCTAGGTAATGGTCGGCAATTCAAGGAAAGGGTAATGGAAGGCAAGGCAAGGCAAAGCAAAGCAAGGGAAGTCAAGTGCAATGGAGAGCACGGCAAGGTAAGGGAAGGACAAGGCAAGGCACGGAAAGCAAGGCAAGGGAAGGCTAAGGCACGACAACGCAAGGCTAGGCAATTCACGGCACGGCAAGGAAAGGGTAATGGAAGGCAAGGAAGGTAAGGCAAAGCAAGGCAAGGCAAGGGTAACGGAAGGCAAGGTAAGGCAAAGCAAGGCAAGGCAAGGGTAACGGAAGGCACGGCAAGGCAAGGGAAGACAAGCAAGGCTAAGGCAAGGCAAGGCAAGGCTATGGCACCACAGCGGATGGCAAGGCAATGTAAGACAAGGCAAGGAATCGGTAACGGACGGCAAGGCAAGGCAAGACAAAGCAAGGCAAGGCAATGGTAACGGAAGACACGGCAAGGTAAGGGAAGGCCAAGGCAAGGCACGGCAAGGCAAGGCAAGGCAAGGCTAAGGCACGACAACACAAGGCTAGGCAATGCACGGCAATGCAACGAAAGGCTAACGGAAGGCATGGCACAGCAAGGCAAGGCAAGGCTAAGGCAAGGCAACGCAAGGCTAGGCAATGCACGGCAAGGGAAGGAAAGGGCAACGGAAGGCAAGGCAATGTAAGGCAAAGCAAGGCATGGCAAGGGTAACGGAAGGCAGGGCAATGCAAGGCAAGGCAAGGTAGGCTAAGGCAAGGCAAGGCAAGGCTATGGCACCACAACGGATGGGAAGGCAATGTACGACAATGCAAGGAATCGGTAACGGAAGGCAAGGCAAGGCAAGACAAAGCAAGACAAGGCAAAGGTAACGGAAGATACGGCAAGGCAAGGGAAGGGCAAGGCAAGGCACGGCAAGGCAAGGCAAGGCAAGTCTAAGGCACGACAACGCAAGGCTAGGCAATGCACGGCAAGGCAAGGAAAGGGTAACGGAAGGCAAGGCACGGAATGGCAAGGCAAGGCTAAGGAACGAAAACGCAAGGCTAGAAAATGCACGGCAAGGCAAGGAAAAGGCAACGGAAGGCAAGGCAAAGCAGGGCAAATGAAGGCAAGGCAAGTGTAATGGAATGCACGGCAATGCAAGGCAAGCCAAGCTAGGCTAAGGCAAGGCAAGGCAAGGCTATGGCACGAGAACGGAAGGCTAGGCCATGTACGACAAGGCAAGGAATGGGTAACGGAAGGCAAGGCAAGGCAAGACAAAGCAAGGCAAGGCAACGGTAACGGAAGTCACGGCAAGGTAAGGGAAGGACAAGGCAAGGCACGGCAAGGCAAGGCAAGGCTATGGCACGACAACACAAGGCTAGGAAATGCACGGCATGGCAAGGAAACGGTAACGGAAGGCAAGGCAAGGCAAGACAAAGCAAGGGAAGGCAACGGGAATGGAAGGCACGGCAAGGCAAGGCAAACAAGGCAAGGCAAGGGTAACGGAAGGCACGGCAAGGCAAGGCAAGGGTAACGGAAGGCACGGCAATGCAAGGCAAGCAAGGCTAGGCTAAAGCAAGGCAAGGCAAGGCTATGGCAGAAAGTAAGGCTAGGCAATGTACGACAAGTCAAGGAAAGGGTAACGGAAGGCAAGGCAAGGCAATGCAAACCAAAGCAAGGTAAGGGTAACGCAAGGCACGGCAAGGCAAGGGAAGACAAGCAAGGCTAAGACAAGGCAAGGCAATGTTATGGCACCACAAGGGTTGGCAAGGCAATGTACGACAAGGCAAGGAATCGGTAACGAAAGGCAAGGCAAGGCAAGACAAAGCAAGGCAAGGAAAGGGTAACGGAAGACACGGCAAGGTAAGGGAAGGACAAGACAAGGCACGGCAAGGCAAGGCAAGGCTAAGGCACGACAACGCAAGGCTAGGCAATGCACGGCAAGGCAAGGAAAGGGTAACGGAAGGCAAGGAAGGCAAGGCAAAGCAATGCAAGGCAAGGGTAACGGAAGGCACGGCACGGTAAGGCAAGGCAAGGCTACGGCAAGGCAAAGAAAGGCTAGGCAATGCACGGCAAGGCAAGGGAAAGCAATGCAATGCAAGGGGAACGGAAGGCATGGCAAGGTAAGGCAAGGGGAATGGAAGGCACGGCAAGGCAAGGGAAGGACAAAGCAAGGCACGGCTAGGCAAGGTAAGGCTCAGGCACGATAACAGAAGGCTAGGCAAGGTTAAGCCACGGGACGCCAAGCAAGGCTAAGGCAAGGGGAGGCAAAGATATGGACCGAGAACGCAAGGCTAGGCAATGCACGTCAAGGCAAGGAAAGTGTAACTGAAGGCAAGGCACGGCAAGGCAAGGCAAGGCTAAGGCAAGGCAACGCAAGGCTAACCAATGCACCGCAAGGCAAGGAACGGGAAACGGAAGGCAATGCAAGGCAAAGCAAGGCGAGGGAAGGGTAAAGGAAGGCAAGGCACGGCAAGGCAAGGCCAGCCAATCAAGGCTAAGGCACGGCAAGGCAAGGCTATGGCACGACAACGAAAGGCTAGGTAATGCACGGCAATGCAAGGAAAGGGTAACGGAAGGCAAAGCAATGGAAAGCAAGGGAAAGCAAGGGTAACGGAAGGCAAGGCAAGGCAAGGCAAAGCAAGGGAAGGCAAGGGTAACGGAAGGCAAGGCAAGGCAAGGCAAAGCAAGGCAAGGCAAGGGCAACGGAAGGCACGGCACGGCAAGGCAAGGCAAGGCACGGCAAGGCAAGGCAAAGCTAAGGCACGACAACGCAAGGCTAGGCAATGCAGGGCAAAGCAAGAAAAGGGTAACGGAAGGTAAGGCAAGGCAATGCAAAGCACGGCAAGGCAAGTGTAATGGAAGGCACGGCACGGCTAGGCAAGGCACGGCAAGGCAAGGCAAGGCTAAGGCACGACAACGCAAGGCTAGGCAATGCAGGGCAAGGCAAGGAAAGGGTAACGGAAGGCAAGGCAAGGCAATGCAACGCACGGCAAGGCAAGTGTAACGGAAGGCACGGCACGGCAAGGCAAGGCAACGACAAGGCAACGCAATGGAAGGCTAGGCAATGAACGGCAAGGCAATGAAAGTGTAACGGAAGCAAGGCACGGCAAGATCAAGAAAGGGAAGGCAAGGGTAACGGAAGACAAGGCAAGGCAAGGCAAAGCAAGGCAAGGCAAGGCTATGGCACTACAACGGATCTCTATGCAATGCACGCCAAGGCAAGGAAAGTGTAACGGAAAGTAAGGCACGGCAATTCAAGGCAAGGCTCAGGCAAGGCAACGCAAGGCTAAGCAATGGGCCGCAAGGCAAGGAAAGTTTAACGGAAGGCAAGGCATGGCAAAGCAAGGCCAGGCAATGATAACGGAAAGCAAGGCGCGGCAAGGCAAGGCCAGACAATCAAGGCTAAGGCAAGGCAAGGCAAGGCTATGGCACGACATCGGAAGCCTAGGTAATGGTCGGCAATTCAAGGAAAGGGTAATGGAAGGCAAGGCAAGGCAAAGCAAAGCAAGGGAAGTCAAGTGCAATGGAGAGCACGGCAAGGTAAGGGAAGGATAAGGCAAGGCACGGAAAGCAAGGCAAGGCAAGGCTAAGGCACGACAACGCAAGGCTAGGCAATGTACGGCAAGGCAAGGAAACGGTAACGCAAGGAAAGGCACGCTCAAGCAAGGCAAGGCGAAGGCACGACAACCCAAGGCTAGGCAATTCACGGCACGGCAAGGAAAGGGTAATGGAAGGCAAGGAAGGTAAGGCAAAGCAAGGCAAGGCAAGGGTAACGGAAGGCACGGCAAGGCAAGGGAAGACAAGCAAGGCTAAGGCAAGGCAAGGCAAGGCTATGGCACCACAGCGGATGGCAAGGCAATGTAAGACAAGGCAAGGAATCGGTAACGGACGGCAAGGCAAGGCAAGACAAAGCAAGGCAAGGCAATGGTAACGGAAGACACGGCAAGGTAAGGGAAGGACAAGGCAAGGCACGGCAAGGCAAGGCAAGGCAAGGCAAGGCTAAGGCACGACAACACAAGGCTAGGCAATGCACGGCAATGCAACGAAAGGCTAACGGAAGGCATGGCACAGCAAGGCAAGGCAAGGCTAAGGCAAGGCAACGCAAGGCTAGGCAATGCACGGCAAGGGAAGGAAAGGGCAACGGAAGGCAAGGCAATGTAAGGCAAAGCAAGGCATGGCAAGGGTAACGGAAGGCAGGGCAATGCAAGGCAAGGCAAGGTAGGCTAAGGCAAGGCAAGGCAAGGCTATGGCACCACAACGGATGGGAAGGCAATGTACGACAATGCAAGGAATCGGTAACGGAAGGCAAGGCAAGGCAAGACAAAGCAAGACAAGGCAAAGGTAACGGAAGATACGGCAAGGCAAGGGAAGGGCAAGGCAAGGCACGGCAAGGCAAGGCAAGGCAAGTCTAAGGCACGACAACGCAAGGCTAGGCAATGCACGGCAAGGCAAGGAAAGGGTAACGGAAGGCAAGGCACGGAAAGGCAAGGCAAGGCTAAGGAACGAAAACGCAAGGCTAGAAAATGCACGGCAAGGCAAGGAAAGGGCAACGGAAGGCAAGGCAAAGCAGGGCAAATGAAGGCAAGGCAAGTGTAATGGAATGCACGGCAATGCAAGGCAAGCCAAGCTAGGCTAAGGCAAGGCAAGGCAAGGCTATGGCACGAGAACGGAAGGCTAGGCCATGTACGACAAGGCAAGGAATGGGTAACGGAAGGCAAGGCAAGGCAAGACAAAGCAAGGCAAGGCAACGGTAACGGAAGTCACGGCAAGATAAGGGAAGGACAAGGCAAGGCACGGCAAGGCAAGGCAAGGCTATGGCACGACAACACAAGGCTAGGAAATGCACGGCATGGCAAGGAAACGGTAACGGAAGGCAAGGCAAGGCAAGACAAAGCAAGGGAAGGCAACGGTAATGGAAGTCACGGCAAGGCAAGGCAAACAAGGCAAGGCAAGGGTAACGGAAGGCACGGCAAGGCAAGGCAAGGGTAACTGAAGGCACGGCAATGCAAGGCAAGCAAGGCTAGGCTAAAGCAAGGCAAGGCAAGGCTATGGCAGAAAGTAAGGCTAGGCAATGTACGACAAGTCAAGGAAAGGGTAACGGAAGGCAAGGCAAGGCAATGCAAACCAAAGCAAGGTAAGGGTAACGCAAGGCACGGCAAGGCAAGGGAAGACAAGCAAGGCTAAGACAAGGCAAGGCAATGTTATGGCACCACAAGGCTTGGCAAGGCAATGTACGACAAGGCAAGGAATCGGTAACGAAAGGCAAGGCAAGGCAAGACAAAGCAAGGCAAGGAAAGGGTAACTGAAGACACGGCAAGGTAAGGGAAGGACAAGACAAGGCACGGCAAGGCAGGGCAAGGCTAAGGCACGACAACCCAAGGCTAGGCAATTCACGGCACGGCAAGGAAAGGGTAATGGAAGGCAAGGAAAGTAAGGCAAAGCAAGGCAAGGCAAGGGTAACGGAAGGCACGGCAAGGCAAGGGAAGACAAGCAAGGCTAAGGCAAGGCAAGGCAAGGCTATGGCACCACAGCGGATGGCAAGGCAATGTAAGACAAGGCAAGGAATCGGTAACGGACGGCAAGGCAAGGCAAGACAAAGCAAGGCAAGGCAATGGTAACGAAAGACACGGCAAGGTAAGGGAAGGACAAGACAAGGCACGGCAAGGCAAGGCAAGGCTAAGGCACGACAACGCAAGGCTAGGCAATGCAGGGCAAGGCAAGGAAAGGGTAACGGAAGGCAAGGCAAGGCAATGCAACGCACGGCAAGGCAAGTGTAACGGAAGGCACGGCACGGCAAGGCAAGGCAACGACAAGGCAACGCAATGGAAGGCTAGGCAATGAACGGCAAGGCAATGAAAGTGTAACGGAAGCAAGGCACGGCAAGATCAAGAAGGGGAAGGCAAGGGTAACGGAAGACAAGGCAAGGCAAGGCAAAGCAAGGCAAGGCAAGGCTATGGCACTTCAACGGATCTCTATGCAATGCACGCCAAGGCAAGGAAAGTGTAACGGAAAGTAAGGCACGGCAATTCAAGGCAAGGCTCAGGCAAGGCAACGCAAGGCTAAGCAATGGGCCGCAAGGCAAGGAAAGTTTAACGGAAGGCAAGGCATGGCAAAGCAAGGCCAGGCAATGATAACGGAAAGCAAGGCGCGGCAAGGCAAGGCCAGACAATCAAGGCTAAGGCAAGGCAAGGCAAGGCTATGGCACGACATCGGAAGCCTAGGTAATGGTCGGCAATTCAAGGAAAGGGTAATGGAAGGCAAGGCAAGGCAAAGCAAAGCAAGGGAAGTCAAGTGCAATGGAGAGCACGGCAAGGTAAGGGAAGGACAAGGCAAGGCACGGAAAGCAAGGCAAGGGAAGGCTAAGGCACGACAACGCAAGGCTAGGCAATTCACGGCACGGCAAGGAAAGGGTAATGGAAGGCAAGGAAGGTAAGGCAAAGCAAGGCAAGGCAAGGGTAACGGAAGGCACGGCAAGGCAAGGGAAGACAAGCAAGGCTAAGGCAAGGCAAGGCAAGGCTATGGCACCACAGCGGATGGCAAGGCAATGTAAGACAAGGCAAGGAATCGGTAACGGACGGCAAGGCAAGGCAAGACAAAGCAAGGCAAGGCAATGGTAACGGAAGACACGGCAAGGTAAGGGAAGGCCAAGGCAAGGCACGGCAAGGCAAGGCAAGGCAAGGCTAAGGCACGACAACACAAGGCTAGGCAATGCACGGCAATGCAACGAAAGGCTAACGGAAGGCATGGCACAGCAAGGCAAGGCAAGGCTAAGGCAAGGCAACGCAAGGCTAGGCAATGCACGGCAAGGGAAGGAAAGGGCAACGGAAGGCAAGGCAATGTAAGGCAAAGCAAGGCATGGCAAGGGTAACGGAAGGCAGGGCAATGCAAGGCAAGGCAAGGTAGGCTAAGGCAAGGCAAGGCAAGGCTATGGCACCACAACGGATGGGAAGGCAATGTACGACAATGCAAGGAATCGGTAACGGAAGGCAAGGCAAGGCAAGACAAAGCAAGACAAGGCAAAGGTAACGGAAGATACGGCAAGGCAAGGGAAGGGCAAGGCAAGGCACGGCAAGGCAAGGCAAGGCAAGTCTAAGGCACGACAACGCAAGGCTAGGCAATGCACGGCAAGGCAAGGAAAGGGTAACGGAAGGCAAGGCACGGAATGGCAAGGCAAGGCTAAGGAACGAAAACGCAAGGCTAGAAAATGCACGGCAAGGCAAGGAAAAGGCAACGGAAGGCAAGGCAAAGCAGGGCAAATGAAGGCAAGGCAAGTGTAATGGAATGCACGGCAATGCAAGGCAAGCCAAGCTAGGCTAAGGCAAGGCAAGGCAAGGCTATGGCACGAGAACGGAAGGCTAGGCCATGTACGACAAGGCAAGGAATGGGTAACGGAAGGCAAGGCAAGGCAAGACAAAGCAAGGCAAGGCAACGGTAACGGAAGTCACGGCAAGGTAAGGGAAGGACAAGGCAAGGCACGGCAAGGCAAGGCAAGGCTATGGCACGACAACACAAGGCTAGGAAATGCACGGCATGGCAAGGAAACGGTAACGGAAGGCAAGGCAAGGCAAGACAAAGCAAGGGAAGGCAACGGGAATGGAAGGCACGGCAAGGCAAGGCAAACAAGGCAAGGCAAGGGTAACGGAAGGCACGGCAAGGCAAGGCAAGGGTAACGGAAGGCACGGCAATGCAAGGCAAGCAAGGCTAGGCTAAAGCAAGGCAAGGCAAGGCTATGGCAGAAAGTAAGGCTAGGCAATGTACGACAAATCAAGGAAAGGGTAACGGAAGGCAAGGCAAGGCAATGCAAACCAAAGCAAGGTAAGGGTAACGCAAGGCACGGCAAGGCAAGGGAAGACAAGCAAGGCTAAGACAAGGCAAGGCAATGTTATGGCACCACAAGGGTTGGCAAGGCAATGTACGACAAGGCAAGGAATCGGTAACGAAAGGCAAGGCAAGGCAAGACAAAGCAAGGCAAGGAAAGGGTAACGGAAGACACGGCAAGGTAAGGGAAGGACAAGACAAGGCACGGCAAGGCAAGGCAAGGCTAAGGCACGACAACGCAAGGCTAGGCAATGCACGGCAAGGCAAGGAAAGGGTAACGGAAGGCAAGGAAGGCAAGGCAAAGCAATGCAAGGCAAGGGTAACGGAAGGCACGGCACGGTAAGGCAAGGCAAGGCTACGGCAAGGCAAAGAAAGGCTAGGCAATGCACGGCAAGGCAAGGGAAAGCAATGCAATGCAAGGGGAACGGAAGGCATGGCAAGGTAAGGCAAGGGGAATGGAAGGCACGGCAAGGCAAGGGAAGGACAAAGCAAGGCACGGCTAGGCAAGGTAAGGCTCAGGCACGATAACAGAAGGCTAGGCAAGGTTAAGCCACGGGACGCCAAGCAAGGCTAAGGCAAGGGGAGGCAAAGATATGGACCGAGAACGCCAGGCTAGGCAATGCACGTCAAGGCAAGGAAAGTGTAACTGAAGGCAAGGCACGGCAAGGCAAGGCAAGGCTAAGGCAAGGCAACGCAAGGCAAACCAATGCACCGCAAGGCAAGGAACGGGAAACGGAAGGCAATGCAAGGCAAAGCAAGGCGAGGGAAGGGTAAAGGAAGGCAAGGCACGGCAAGGCAAGGCCAGCCAATCAAGGCTAAGGCACGGCAAGGCAAGGCTATGGCACGACAACGAAAGGCTAGGTAATGCACGGCAATGCAAGGAAAGGGTAACGGAAGGCAAAGCAATGGAAAGCAAGGGAAAGCAAGGGTAACGGAAGGCAAGGCAAGGCAAGGCAAAGCAAGGGAAGGCAAGGGTAACGGAAGGCAAGGCAAGGCAAGGCAAAGCAAGGCAAGGCAAGGGCAACGGAAGGCACGGCACGGCAAGGCAAGGCAAGGCACGGCAAGGCAAGGCAAAGCTAAGGCACGATAACGCAAGGCTAGGCAATGCAGGGCAAAGCAAGAAAAGGGTAACGGAAGGTAAGGCAAGGCAATGCAAAGCACGGCAAGGCAAGTGTAATGGAAGGCACGGCACGGCTAGGCAAGGCACGGCAAGGCTAAGGCACGACAACGCAAGGCTAGGCAATGCAGGGCAAGGCAAGGAAAGGGTAACGGAAGGCAAGGCAAGGCAATGCAACGCACGGCAAGGCAAGTGTAACGGAAGGCACGGCACGGCAAGGCAAGGCAACGACAAGGCAACGCAATGGAAGGCTAGGCAATGAAAGGCAAGGCAATGAAAGTGTAACGGAAGCAAGGCACGGCAAGATCAAGAAAGGGAAGGCAAGGGTAACGGAAGACAAGGCAAGGCAAGGCAAAGCAAGGCAAGGCAAGGCTATGGCACTACAACGGATCTCTATGCAATGCACGCCAAGGCAAGGAAAGTGTAACGGAAAGTAAGGCACGGCAATTCAAGGCAAGGCTCAGGCAAGGCAACGCAAGGCTAAGCAATGGGCCGCAAGGCAAGGAAAGTTTAACGGAAGGCAAGGCATGGCAAAGCAAGGCCAGGCAATGATAACGGAAAGCAAGGCGCGGCAAGGCAAGGCCAGACAATCAAGGCTAAGGCAAGGCAAGGCAAGGCTATGGCACGACATCGGAAGCCTAGGTAATTGTCGGCAATTCAAGGAAAGTGTAATGGAAGGCAAGGCAAGGCAAAGCAAAGCAAGGGAAGTCAAGTGCAATGGAGAGCACGGCAAGGTAAGGGAAGGATAAGGCAAGGCACGGAAAGCAAGGCAAGGCAAGGCTAAGGCACGACAACGCAAGGCTAGGCAATGTACGGCAAGGCAAGGAAACGGTAACGCAAGGAAAGGCACGCTCAAGCAAGGCAAGGCGAAGGCACGACAACCCAAGGCTAGGCAATTCACGGCACGGCAAGGAAAGGGTAATGGAAGGCAAGGAAGGTAAGGCAAAGCAAGGCAAGGCGAGGGTAACGGAAGGCACGGCAAGGCAAGGGAAGACAAGCAAGGCTAAGGCAAGGCAAGGCAAGGCTATGGCACCACAGCGGATGGCAAGGCAATGTAAGACAAGGCAAGGAATCGGTAACGGACGGCAAGGCAAGGCAAGACAAAGCAAGGCAAGGCAATGGTAACGGAAGACACGGCAAGGTAAGGGAAGGACAAGGCAAGGCACGGCAAGGCAAGGCAAGGCAAGGCAAGGCTAAGGCACGACAACACAAGGCTAGGCAATGCACGGCAATGCAACGAAAGGCTAACGGTAGGCATGGCACAGCAAGGCAAGGCAAGGCTAAGGCAAGGCAACGCAAGGCTAGGCAATGCACGGCAAGGGAAGGAAAGGGCAACGGAAGGCAAGGCAATGTAAGGCAAAGCAAGGCATGGCAAGGGTAACGGAAGGCAGGGCAATGCAAGGCAAGGCAAGGTAGGCTAAGGCAAGGCAAGGCAAGGCTATGGCACCACAACGGATGGGAAGGCAATGTACGACAATGCAAGGAATCGGTAACGGAAGGCAAGGCAAGGCAAGACAAAGCAAGACAAGGCAAAGGTAACGGAAGATACGGCAAGGCAAGGGAAGGGCAAGGCAAGGCACGGCAAGGCAAGGCAAGGCAAGTCTAAGGCACGACAACGCAAGGCTAGGCAATGCACGGCAAGGCAAGGAAAGGGTAACGGAAGGCAAGGCACGGAAAGGCAAGGCAAGGCTAAGGAACGAAAACGCAAGGCTAGAAAATGCACGGCAAGGCAAGGAAAGGGCAACGGAAGGCAAGGCAAAGCAGGGCAAATGAAGGCAAGGCAAGTGTAATGGAATGCACGGCAATGCAAGGCAAGCCAAGCTAGGCTAAGGCAAGGCAAGGCAAGGCTATGGCACGAGAACGGAAGGCTAGGCCATGTACGACAAGGCAAGGAATGGGTAACGGAAGGCAAGGCAAGGCAAGACAAAGCAAGGCAAGGCAACGGTAACGGAAGTCACGGCAAGATAAGGGAAGGACAAGGCAAGGCACGGCAAGGCAAGGCAAGGCTATGGCACGACAACACAAGGCTAGGAAATGCACGGCATGGCAAGGAAACGGTAACGGAAGGCAAGGCAAGGCAAGACAAAGCAAGGGAAGGCAACGGTAATGGAAGTCACGGCAAGGCAAGGCAAACAAGGCAAGGCAAGGGTAACGGAAGGCACGGCAAGGCAAGGCAAGGGTAACTGAAGGCACGGCAATGCAAGGCAAGCAAGGCTAGGCTAAAGCAAGGCAAGGCAAGGCTATGGCAGAAAGTAAGGCTAGGCAATGTACGACAAGTCAAGGAAAGGGTAACGGAAGGCAAGGCAAGGCAATGCAAACCAAAGCAAGGTAAGGGTAACGCAAGGCACGGCAAGGCAAGGGAAGACAAGCAAGGCTAAGACAAGGCAAGGCAATGTTATGGCACCACAAGGCTTGGCAAGGCAATGTACGACAAGGCAAGGAATCGGTAACGAAAGGCAAGGCAAGGCAAGACAAAGCAAGGCAAGGAAAGGGTAACTGAAGACACGGCAAGGTAAGGGAAGGACAAGACAAGGCACGGCAAGGCAGGGCAAGGCTAAGGCACGACAACCCAAGGCTAGGCAATTCACGGCACGGCAAGGAAAGGGTAATGGAAGGCAAGGAAAGTAAGGCAAAGCAAGGCAAGGCAAGGGTAACGGAAGGCACGGCAAGGCAAGGGAAGACAAGCAAGGCTAAGGCAAGGCAAGGCAAGGCTATGGCACCACAGCGGATGGCAAGGCAATGTAAGACAAGGCAAGGAATCGGTAACGGACGGCAAGGCAAGGCAAGACAAAGCAAGGCAAGGCAATGGTAACGAAAGACACGGCAAGGTAAGGGAAGGACAAGACAAGGCACGGCAAGGCAAGGCAAGGCTAAGGCACGACAACGCAAGGCTAGGCAATGCAGGGCAAGGCAAGGAAAGGGTAACGGAAGGCAAGGCAAGGCAATGCAACGCACGGCAAGGCAAGTGTAACGGAAGGCACGGCACGGCAAGGCAAGGCAACGACAAGGCAACGCAATGGAAGGCTAGGCAATGAACGGCAAGGCAATGAAAGTGTAACGGAAGCAAGGCACGGCAAGATCAAGAAGGGGAAGGCAAGGGTAACGGAAGACAAGGCAAGGCAAGGCAAAGCAAGGCAAGGCAAGGCTATGGCACTTCAACGGATCTCTATGCAATGCACGCCAAGGCAAGGAAAGTGTAACGGAAAGTAAGGCACGGCAATTCAAGGCAAGGCTCAGGCAAGGCAACGCAAGGCTAAGCAATGGGCCGCAAGGCAAGGAAAGTTTAACGGAAGGCAAGGCATGGCAAAGCAAGGCCAGGCAATGATAACGGAAAGCAAGGCGCGGCAAGGCAAGGCCAGACAATCAAGGCTAAGGCAAGGCAAGGCAAGGCTATGGCACGACATCGGAAGCCTAGGTAATGGTCGGCAATTCAAGGAAAGGGTAATGGAAGGCAAGGCAAGGCAAAGCAAAGCAAGGGAAGTCAAGTGCAATGGAGAGCACGGCAAGGTAAGGGAAGGACAAGGCAAGGCACGGAAAGCAAGGCAAGGGAAGGCTAAGGCACGACAACGCAAGGCTAGGCAATTCACGGCACGGCAAGGAAAGGGTAATGGAAGGCAAGGAAGGTAAGGCAAAGCAAGGCAAGGCAAGGGTAACGGAAGGCACGGCAAGGCAAGGGAAGACAAGCAAGGCTAAGGCAAGGCAAGGCAAGGCTATGGCACCACAGCGGATGGCAAGGCAATGTAAGACAAGGCAAGGAATCGGTAACGGACGGCAAGGCAAGGCAAGACAAAGCAAGGCAAGGCAATGGTAACGGAAGACACGGCAAGGTAAGGGAAGGCCAAGGCAAGGCACGGCAAGGCAAGGCAAGGCAAGGCTAAGGCACGACAACACAAGGCTAGGCAATGCACGGCAATGCAACGAAAGGCTAACGGAAGGCATGGCACAGCAAGGCAAGGCAAGGCTAAGGCAAGGCAACGCAAGGCTAGGCAATGCACGGCAAGGGAAGGAAAGGGCAACGGAAGGCAAGGCAATGTAAGGCAAAGCAAGGCATGGCAAGGGTAACGGAAGGCAGGGCAATGCAAGGCAAGGCAAGGTAGGCTAAGGCAAGGCAAGGCAAGGCTATGGCACCACAACGGATGGGAAGGCAATGTACGACAATGCAAGGAATCGGTAACGGAAGGCAAGGCAAGGCAAGACAAAGCAAGACAAGGCAAAGGTAACGGAAGATACGGCAAGGCAAGGGAAGGGCAAGGCAAGGCACGGCAAGGCAAGGCAAGGCAAGTCTAAGGCACGACAACGCAAGGCTAGGCAATGCACGGCAAGGCAAGGAAAGGGTAACGGAAGGCAAGGCACGGAATGGCAAGGCAAGGCTAAGGAACGAAAACGCAAGGCTAGAAAATGCACGGCAAGGCAAGGAAAAGGCAACGGAAGGCAAGGCAAAGCAGGGCAAATGAAGGCAAGGCAAGTGTAATGGAATGCACGGCAATGCAAGGCAAGCCAAGCTAGGCTAAGGCAAGGCAAGGCAAGGCTATGGCACGAGAACGGAAGGCTAGGCCATGTACGACAAGGCAAGGAATGGGTAACGGAAGGCAAGGCAAGGCAAGACAAAGCAAGGCAAGGCAACGGTAACGGAAGTCACGGCAAGGTAAGGGAAGGACAAGGCAAGGCACGGCAAGGCAAGGCAAGGCTATGGCACGACAACACAAGGCTAGGAAATGCACGGCATGGCAAGGAAACGGTAACGGAAGGCAAGGCAAGGCAAGACAAAGCAAGGGAAGGCAACGGGAATGGAAGGCACGGCAAGGCAAGGCAAACAAGGCAAGGCAAGGGTAACGGAAGGCACGGCAAGGCAAGGCAAGGGTAACGGAAGGCACGGCAATGCAAGGCAAGCAAGGCTAGGCTAAAGCAAGGCAAGGCAAGGCTATGGCAGAAAGTAAGGCTAGGCAATGTACGACAAATCAAGGAAAGGGTAACGGAAGGCAAGGCAAGGCAATGCAAACCAAAGCAAGGTAAGGGTAACGCAAGGCACGGCAAGGCAAGGGAAGACAAGCAAGGCTAAGACAAGGCAAGGCAATGTTATGGCACCACAAGGGTTGGCAAGGCAATGTACGACAAGGCAATGAATCGGTAACGAAAGGCAAGGCAAGGCAAGACAAAGCAAGGCAAGGAAAGGGTAACGGAAGACACGGCAAGGTAAGGGAAGGACAAGACAAGGCACGGCAAGGCAAGGCAAGGCTAAGGCACGACAACGCAAGGCTAGGCAATGCACGGCAAGGCAAGGAAAGGGTAACGGAAGGCAAGGAAGGCAAGGCAAAGCAATGCAAGGCAAGGGTAACGGAAGGCACGGCACGGTAAGGCAAGGCAAGGCTACGGCAAGGCAAAGAAAGGCTAGGCAATGCACGGCAAGGCAAGGGAAAGCAATGCAATGCAAGGGGAACGGAAGGCATGGCAAGGTAAGGCAAGGGGAATGGAAGGCACGGCAAGGCAAGGGAAGGACAAAGCAAGGCACGGCTAGGCAAGGTAAGGCTCAGGCACGATAACAGAAGGCTAGGCAAGGTTAAGCCACGGGACGCCAAGCAAGGCTAAGGCAAGGGGAGGCAAAGATATGGACCGAGAACGCCAGGCTAGGCAATGCACGTCAAGGCAAGGAAAGTGTAACTGAAGGCAAGGCACGGCAAGGCAAGGCAAGGCTAAGGCAAGGCAACGCAAGGCAAACCAATGCACCGCAAGGCAAGGAACGGGAAACGGAAGGCAATGCAAGGCAAAGCAAGGCGAGGGAAGGGTAAAGGAAGGCAAGGCACGGCAAGGCAAGGCCAGCCAATCAAGGCTAAGGCACGGCAAGGCAAGGCTATGGCACGACAACGAAAGGCTAGGTAATGCACGGCAATGCAAGGAAAGGGTAACGGAAGGCAAAGCAATGGAAAGCAAGGGAAAGCAAGGGTAACGGAAGGCAAGGCAAGGCAAGGCAAAGCAAGGGAAGGCAAGGGTAACGGAAGGCAAGGCAAGGCAAGGCAAAGCAAGGCAAGGCAAGGGCAACGGAAGGCACGGCACGGCAAGGCAAGGCAAGGCACGGCAAGGCAAGGCAAAGCTAAGGCACGATAACGCAAGGCTAGGCAATGCAGGGCAAAGCAAGAAAAGGGTAACGGAAGGTAAGGCAAGGCAATGCAAAGCACGGCAAGGCAAGTGTAATGGAAGGCACGGCACGGCTAGGCAAGGCACGGCAAGGCTAAGGCACGACAACGCAAGGCTAGGCAATGCAGGGCAAGGCAAGGAAAGGGTAACGGAAGGCAAGGCAAGGCAATGCAACGCACGGCAAGGCAAGTGTAACGGAAGGCACGGCACGGCAAGGCAAGGCAACGACAAGGCAACGCAATGGAAGGCTAGGCAATGAAAGGCAAGGCAATGAAAGTGTAACGGAAGCAAGGCACGGCAAGATCAAGAAAGGGAAGGCAAGGGTAACGGAAGACAAGGCAAGGCAAGGCAAAGCAAGGCAAGGCAAGGCTATGGCACTACAACGGATCTCTATGCAATGCACGCCAAGGCAAGGAAAGTGTAACGGAAAGTAAGGCACGGCAATTCAAGGCAAGGCTCAGGCAAGGCAACGCAAGGCTAAGCAATGGGCCGCAAGGCAAGGAAAGTTTAACGGAAGGCAAGGCATGGCAAAGCAAGGCCAGGCAATGATAACGGAAAGCAAGGCGCGGCAAGGCAAGGCCAGACAATCAAGGCTAAGGCAAGGCAAGGCAAGGCTATGGCACGACATCGGAAGCCTAGGTAATTGTCGGCAATTCAAGGAAAGTGTAATGGAAGGCAAGGCAAGGCAAAGCAAAGCAAGGGAAGTCAAGTGCAATGGAGAGCACGGCAAGGTAAGGGAAGGATAAGGCAAGGCACGGAAAGCAAGGCAAGGCAAGGCTAAGGCACGACAACGCAAGGCTAGGCAATGTACGGCAAGGCAAGGAAACGGTAACGCAAGGAAAGGCACGCTCAAGCAAGGCAAGGCGAAGGCACGACAACCCAAGGCTAGGCAATTCACGGCACGGCAAGGAAAGGGTAATGGAAGGCAAGGAAGGTAAGGCAAAGCAAGGCAAGGCGAGGGTAACGGAAGGCACGGCAAGGCAAGGGAAGACAAGCAAGGCTAAGGCAAGGCAAGGCAAGGCTATGGCACCACAGCGGATGGCAAGGCAATGTAAGACAAGGCAAGGAATCGGTAACGGACGGCAAGGCAAGGCAAGACAAAGCAAGGCAAGGCAATGGTAACGGAAGACACGGCAAGGTAAGGGAAGGACAAGGCAAGGCACGGCAAGGCAAGGCAAGGCAAGGCAAGGCTAAGGCACGACAACACAAGGCTAGGCAATGCACGGCAATGCAACGAAAGGCTAACGGTAGGCATGGCACAGCAAGGCAAGGCAAGGCTAAGGCAAGGCAACGCAAGGCTAGGCAATGCACGGCAAGGGAAGGAAAGGGCAACGGAAGGCAAGGCAATGTAAGGCAAAGCAAGGCATGGCAAGGGTAACGGAAGGCAGGGCAATGCAAGGCAAGGCAAGGTAGGCTAAGGCAAGGCAAGGCAAGGCTATGGCACCACAACGGATGGGAAGGCAATGTACGACAATGCAAGGAATCGGTAACGGAAGGCAAGGCAAGGCAAGACAAAGCAAGACAAGGCAAAGGTAACGGAAGATACGGCAAGGCAAGGGAAGGGCAAGGCAAGGCACGGCAAGGCAAGGCAAGGCAAGTCTAAGGCACGACAACGCAAGGCTAGGCAATGCACGGCAAGGCAAGGAAAGGGTAACGGAAGGCAAGGCACGGAAAGGCAAGGCAAGGCTAAGGAACGAAAACGCAAGGCTAGAAAATGCACGGCAAGGCAAGGAAAGGGCAACGGAAGGCAAGGCAAAGCAGGGCAAATGAAGGCAAGGCAAGTGTAATGGAATGCACGGCAATGCAAGGCAAGCCAAGCTAGGCTAAGGCAAGGCAAGGCAAGGCTATGGCACGAGAACGGAAGGCTAGGCCATGTACGACAAGGCAAGGAATGGGTAACGGAAGGCAAGGCAAGGCAAGACAAAGCAAGGCAAGGCAACGGTAACGGAAGTCACGGCAAGATAAGGGAAGGACAAGGCAAGGCACGGCAAGGCAAGGCAAGGCTATGGCACGACAACACAAGGCTAGGAAATGCACGGCATGGCAAGGAAACGGTAACGGAAGGCAAGGCAAGGCAAGACAAAGCAAGGGAAGGCAACGGTAATGGAAGTCACGGCAAGGCAAGGCAAACAAGGCAAGGCAAGGGTAACGGAAGGCACGGCAAGGCAAGGCAAGGGTAACTGAAGGCACGGCAATGCAAGGCAAGCAAGGCTAGGCTAAAGCAAGGCAAGGCAAGGCTATGGCAGAAAGTAAGGCTAGGCAATGTACGACAAGTCAAGGAAAGGGTAACGGAAGGCAAGGCAAGGCAATGCAAACCAAAGCAAGGTAAGGGTAACGCAAGGCACGGCAAGGCAAGGGAAGACAAGCAAGGCTAAGACAAGGCAAGGCAATGTTATGGCACCACAAGGGTTGGCAAGGCAATGTACGACAAGGCAAGGAATCGGTAACGAAAGGCAAGGCAAGGCAAGACAAAGCAAGGCAAGGAAAGGGTAACTGAAGACACGGCAAGGTAAGGGAAGGACAAGACAAGGCACGGCAAGGCAGGGCAAGGCTAAGGCACGACAACCCAAGGCTAGGCAATTCACGGCACGGCAAGGAAAGGGTAATGGAAGGCAAGGAAAGTAAGGCAAAGCAAGGCAAGGCAAGGGTAACGGAAGGCACGGCAAGGCAAGGGAAGACAAGCAAGGCTAAGGCAAGGCAAGGCAAGGCTATGGCACCACAGCGGATGGCAAGGCAATGTAAGACAAGGCAAGGAATCGGTAACGGACGGCAAGGCAAGGCAAGACAAAGCAAGGCAAGGCAATGGTAACGAAAGACACGGCAAGGTAAGGGAAGGACAAGACAAGGCACGGCAAGGCAAGGCAAGGCTAAGGCACGACAACGCAAGGCTAGGCAATGCAGGGCAAGGCAAGGAAAGGGTAACGGAAGGCAAGGCAAGGCAATGCAACGCACGGCAAGGCAAGTGTAACGGAAGGCACGGCACGGCAAGGCAAGGCAACGACAAGGCAACGCAATGGAAGGCTAGGCAATGAACGGCAAGGCAATGAAAGTGTAACGGAAGCAAGGCACGGCAAGATCAAGAAGGGGAAGGCAAGGGTAACGGAAGACAAGGCAAGGCAAGGCAAAGTAAGGCAAGGCAAGGCTATGGCACTTCAACGGATCTCTATGCAATGCACGCCAAGGCAAGGAAAGTGTAACGGAAAGTAAGGCACGGCAATTCAAGGCAAGGCTCAGGCAAGGCAACGCAAGGCTAAGCAATGGGCCGCAAGGCAAGGAAAGTTTAACGGAAGGCAAGGCATGGCAAAGCAAGGCCAGGCAATGATAACGGAAAGCAAGGCGCGGCAAGGCAAGGCCAGACAATCAAGGCTAAGGCAAGGCAAGGCAAGGCTATGGCACGACATCGGAAGCCTAGGTAATGGTCGGCAATTCAAGGAAAGGGTAATGGAAGGCAAGGCAAGGCAAAGCAAAGCAAGGGAAGTCAAGTGCAATGGAGAGCACGGCAAGGTAAGGGAAGGACAAGGCAAGGCACGGAAAGCAAGGCAAGGGAAGGCTAAGGCACGACAACGCAAGGCTAGGCAATTCACGGCACGGCAAGGAAAGGGTAATGGAAGGCAAGGAAGGTAAGGCAAAGCAAGGCAAGGCAAGGGTAACGGAAGGCACGGCAAGGCAAGGGAAGACAAGCAAGGCTAAGGCAAGGCAAGGCAAGGCTATGGCACCACAGCGGATGGGAAGGCAATGTACGACAATGCAAGGAATCGGTAACGGAAGGCAAGGCAAGGCAAGACAAAGCAAGACAAGGCAAAGGTAACGGAAGATACGGCAAGGCAAGGGAAGGGCAAGGCAAGGCACGGCAAGGCAAGGCAAGGCAAGTCTAAGGCACGACAACGCAAGGCTAGGCAATGCACGGCAAGGCAAGGAAAGGGTAACGGAAGGCAAGGCACGGAAAGGCAAGGCAAGGCTAAGGAACGAAAACGCAAGGCTAGAAAATGCACGTCAAGGCAAGGAAAGGGCAACGGAAGGCAAGGCAAAGCAGGGCAAATGAAGGCAAGGCAAGTGTAATGGAATGCACGGCAATGCAAGGCAAGCCAAGCTAGGCTAAGGCAAGGCAAGGCAAGGCTATGGCACGAGAACGGAAGGCTAGGCCATGTACGACAAGGCAAGGAATGGGTAACGGAAGGCAAGGCAAGGCAAGACAAAGCAAGGCAAGGAAAGGTTAACTGAAGACACGGCAAGGTAAGGGAAGGACAAGACAAGGCACGGCAAGGCAGGGCAAGGCTAAGGCACGACAACCCAAGGCTAGGCAATTCACGGCACGGCAAGGAAAGGGTAATGGAAGGCAAGGAAGGTAAGGCAAAGCAAGGCAAGGCAAGGGTAACGGAAGGCACGGCAAGGCAAGGGAAGACAAGCAAGGCTAAGGCAAGGCAAGGCAAGGCTATGGCACCACAGCGGATGGCAAGGCAATGTAAGACAAGGCAAGGAAAGTGTAACTGAAGGCAAGGCACGGCAAGGCAAGGCAAGGCTAAGGCAAGGCAACGCAAGGCTAACCAATGCACCGCAAGGCAAGGAACGGGAAACGGAAGGCAATGCAAGGCAAAGCAAGGCGAGGGAAGGGTAAAGGAAGGCAAGGCACGGCAAGGCAAGGCCAGCCAATCAAGGCTAAGGCACGGCAAGGCAAGGCTATGGCACGACAACGAAAGGCTAGGTAATGCACGGCAATGCAAGGAAAGGCTAACGGAAGGCAAAGCAATGGAAAGCAAGGGAAAGCAAGGGTAACGGAAGGCAAGGCAAGGCAAGGCAAAGCAAGGGAAGGCAAGGGTAACGGAAGGCAAGGCAAGGCAAGGCAAAGCAAGGCAAGGCAAGGGCAACGGAAGGCACGGCACGGCAAGGCAAGGCAAGGCACCGCAAGGCAAGGCAAAGCTAAGGCACGACAACGCAAGGCTAGGCAATGCAGGGCAAAGCAAGAAAAGGGTAACGGAAGGTAAGGCAAGGCAATGCAAAGCACGGCAAGGCAAGTGTAATGGAAGGCACGGCACGGCTAGGCAAGGCACGGCAAGGCAAGGCAAGGCTAAGGCACGACAACGCAAGGCTAGGCAATGCAGGGCAAGGCAAGGAAAGGGTAACGGAAGGCAAGGCAAGGCAATGCAACGCACGGCAAGGCAAGTGTAACGGAAGGCACGGCACGGCAAGGCAAGGCAACGACAAGGCAACGCAATGGAAGGCTAGGCAATGAACGGCAAGGCAATGAAAGTGTAACGGAAGCAAGGCACGGCAAGATCAAGAAAGGGAAGGCAAGGGTAACGGAAGACAAGGCAAGGCAAGGCAAAGCAAGGCAAGGCAAGGCTATGGCACTACAACGGATCTCTATGCAATGCACGCCAAGGCAAGGAAAGTGTAACGGAAAGTAAGGCACGGCAATTCAAGGCAAGGCTCAGGCAAGGCAACGCAAGGCTAAGCAATGGGCCGCAAGGCAAGGAAAGTTTAACGGAAGGCAAGGCATGGCAAAGCAAGGCCAGGCAATGATAACGGAAAGCAAGGCGCGGCAAGGCAAGGCCAGACAATCAAGGCTAAGGCAAGGCAAGGCAAGGCTATGGCACGACATCGGAAGCCTAGGTAATGGTCGGCAATTCAAGGAAAGGGTAATGGAAGGCAAGGCAAGGCAAAGCAAAGCAAGGGAAGTCAAGTGCAATGGAGAGCACGGCAAGGTAAGGGAAGGACAAGGCAAGGCACGGAAAGCAAGGCAAGGGAAGGCTAAGGCACGACAACGCAAGGCTAGGCAATGCACGGCAAGGCAAGGAAACGGTAACGCAAGGAAAGGCACGCTCAAGCAAGGCAAGGCGAAGGCACGACAACCCAAGGCTAGGCAATTCACGGCACGGCAAGGAAAGGGTAATGGAAGGCAAGGAAGGTAAGGCAAAGCAAGGCAAGGCAAGGGTAACGGAAGGCACGGCAAGGCAAGGGAAGACAAGCAAGGCTAAGGCAAGGCAAGGCAAGGCTATGGCACCACAGCGGATGGCAAGGCAATGTAAGACAAGGCAAGGAATCGGTAACGGACGGCAAGGCAAGGCAAGACAAAGCAAGGCAAGGCAATGGTAACGGAAGACACGGCAAGGTAAGGGAAGGCCAAGGCAAGGCACGGCAAGGCAAGGCAAGGCAAGGCTAAGGCACGACAACACAAGGCTAGGCAATGCACGGCAATGCAACGAAAGGCTAACGGAAGGCATGGCACAGCAAGGCAAGGCAAGGCTAAGGCAAGGCAACGCAAGGCTAGGCAATGCACGGCAAGGGAAGGAAAGGGCAACGGAAGGCAAGGCAATGTAAGGCAAAGCAAGGCATGGCAAGGGTAACGGAAGGCAGGGCAATGCAAGGCAAGGCAAGGTAGGCTAAGGCAAGGCAAGGCAAGGCTATGGCACCACAACGGATGGGAAGGCAATGTACGACAATGCAAGGAATCGGTAACGGAAGGCAAGGCAAGGCAAGACAAAGCAAGACAAGGCAAAGGTAACGGAAGATACGGCAAGGCAAGGGAAGGGCAAGGCAAGGCACGGCAAGGCAAGGCAAGGCAAGTCTAAGGCACGACAACGCAAGGCTAGGCAATGCACGGCAAGGCAAGGAAAGGGTAACGGAAGGCAAGGCACGGAATGGCAAGGCAAGGCTAAGGAACGAAAACGCAAGGCTAGAAAATGCACGGCAAGGCAAGGAAAAGGCAACGGAAGGCAAGGCAAAGCAGGGCAAATGAAGGCAAGGCAAGTGTAATGGAATGCACGGCAATGCAAGGCAAGCCAAGCTAGGCTAAGGCAAGGCAAGGCAAGGCTATGGCACGAGAACGGAAGGCTAGGCCATGTACGACAAGGCAAGGAATGGGTAACGGAAGGCAAGGCAAGGCAAGACAAAGCAAGGCAAGGCAACGGTAACGGAAGTCACGGCAAGGTAAGGGAAGGACAAGGCAAGGCACGGCAAGGCAAGGCAAGGCTATGGCACGACAACACAAGGCTAGGAAATGCACGGCATGGCAAGGAAACGGTAACGGAAGGCAAGGCAAGGCAAGACAAAGCAAGGGAAGGCAACGGGAATGGAAGGCACGGCAAGGCAAGGCAAACAAGGCAAGGCAAGGGTAACGGAAGGCACGGCAAGGCAAGGCAAGGGTAACGGAAGGCACGGCAATGCAAGGCAAGCAAGGCTAGGCTAAAGCAAGGCAAGGCAAGGCTATGGCAGAAAGTAAGGCTAGGCAATGTACGACAAATCAAGGAAAGGGTAACGGAAGGCAAGGCAAGGCAATGCAAACCAAAGCAAGGTAAGGGTAACGCAAGGCACGGCAAGGCAAGGGAAGACAAGCAAGGCTAAGACAAGGCAAGGCAATGTTATGGCACCACAAGGGTTGGCAAGGCAATGTACGACAAGGCAAGGAATCGGTAACGAAAGGCAAGGCAAGGCAAGACAAAGCAAGGCAAGGAAAGGGTAACGGAAGACACGGCAAGGTAAGGGAAGGACAAGACAAGGCACGGCAAGGCAAGGCAAGGCTAAGGCACGACAACGCAAGGCTAGGCAATGCACGGCAAGGCAAGGAAAGGGTAACGGAAGGCAAGGAAGGCAAGGCAAAGCAATGCAAGGCAAGGGTAACGGAAGGCACGGCACGGTAAGGCAAGGCAAGGCTACGGCAAGGCAAAGAAAGGCTAGGCAATGCACGGCAAGGCAAGGGAAAGCAATGCAATGCAAGGGGAACGGAAGGCATGGCAAGGTAAGGCAAGGGGAATGGAAGGCACGGCAAGGCAAGGGAAGGACAAAGCAAGGCACGGCTAGGCAAGGTAAGGCTCAGGCACGATAACAGAAGGCTAGGCAAGGTTAAGCCACGGGACGCCAAGCAAGGCTAAGGCAAGGGGAGGCAAAGATATGGACCGAGAACGCCAGGCTAGGCAATGCACGTCAAGGCAAGGAAAGTGTAACTGAAGGCAAGGCACGGCAAGGCAAGGCAAGGCTAAGGCAAGGCAACGCAAGGCAAACCAATGCACCGCAAGGCAAGGAACGGGAAACGGAAGGCAATGCAAGGCAAAGCAAGGCGAGGGAAGGGTAAAGGAAGGCAAGGCACGGCAAGGCAAGGCCAGCCAATCAAGGCTAAGGCACGGCAAGGCAAGGCTATGGCACGACAACGAAAGGCTAGGTAATGCACGGCAATGCAAGGAAAGGGTAACGGAAGGCAAAGCAATGGAAAGCAAGGGAAAGCAAGGGTAACGGAAGGCAAGGCAAGGCAAGGCAAAGCAAGGGAAGGCAAGGGTAACGGAAGGCAAGGCAAGGCAAGGCAAAGCAAGGCAAGGCAAGGGCAACGGAAGGCACGGCACGGCAAGGCAAGGCAAGGCACGGCAAGGCAAGGCAAAGCTAAGGCACGATAACGCAAGGCTAGGCAATGCAGGGCAAAGCAAGAAAAGGGTAACGGAAGGTAAGGCAAGGCAATGCAAAGCACGGCAAGGCAAGTGTAATGGAAGGCACGGCACGGCTAGGCAAGGCACGGCAAGGCTAAGGCACGACAACGCAAGGCTAGGCAATGCAGGGCAAGGCAAGGAAAGGGTAACGGAAGGCAAGGCAAGGCAATGCAACGCACGGCAAGGCAAGTGTAACGGAAGGCACGGCACGGCAAGGCAAGGCAACGACAAGGCAACGCAATGGAAGGCTAGGCAATGAAAGGCAAGGCAATGAAAGTGTAACGGAAGCAAGGCACGGCAAGATCAAGAAAGGGAAGGCAAGGGTAACGGAAGACAAGGCAAGGCAAGGCAAAGCAAGGCAAGGCAAGGCTATGGCACTACAACGGATCTCTATGCAATGCACGCCAAGGCAAGGAAAGTGTAACGGAAAGTAAGGCACGGCAATTCAAGGCAAGGCTCAGGCAAGGCAACGCAAGGCTAAGCAATGGGCCGCAAGGCAAGGAAAGTTTAACGGAAGGCAAGGCATGGCAAAGCAAGGCCAGGCAATGATAACGGAAAGCAAGGCGCGGCAAGGCAAGGCCAGACAATCAAGGCTAAGGCAAGGCAAGGCAAGGCTATGGCACGACATCGGAAGCCTAGGTAATTGTCGGCAATTCAAGGAAAGTGTAATGGAAGGCAAGGCAAGGCAAAGCAAAGCAAGGGAAGTCAAGTGCAATGGAGAGCACGGCAAGGTAAGGGAAGGATAAGGCAAGGCACGGAAAGCAAGGCAAGGCAAGGCTAAGGCACGACAACGCAAGGCTAGGCAATGTACGGCAAGGCAAGGAAACGGTAACGCAAGGAAAGGCACGCTCAAGCAAGGCAAGGCGAAGGCACGACAACCCAAGGCTAGGCAATTCACGGCACGGCAAGGAAAGGGTAATGGAAGGCAAGGAAGGTAAGGCAAAGCAAGGCAAGGCGAGGGTAACGGAAGGCACGGCAAGGCAAGGGAAGACAAGCAAGGCTAAGGCAAGGCAAGGCAAGGCTATGGCACCACAGCGGATGGCAAGGCAATGTAAGACAAGGCAAGGAATCGGTAACGGACGGCAAGGCAAGGCAAGACAAAGCAAGGCAAGGCAATGGTAACGGAAGACACGGCAAGGTAAGGGAAGGACAAGGCAAGGCACGGCAAGGCAAGGCAAGGCAAGGCAAGGCTAAGGCACGACAACACAAGGCTAGGCAATGCACGGCAATGCAACGAAAGGCTAACGGTAGGCATGGCACAGCAAGGCAAGGCAAGGCTAAGGCAAGGCAACGCAAGGCTAGGCAATGCACGGCAAGGGAAGGAAAGGGCAACGGAAGGCAAGGCAATGTAAGGCAAAGCAAGGCATGGCAATGGTAACGGAAGGCAGGGCAATGCAAGGCAAGGCAAGGTAGGCTAAGGCAAGGCAAGGCAAGGCTATGGCACCACAACGGATGGGAAGGCAATGTACGACAATGCAAGGAATCGGTAACGGAAGGCAAGGCAAGGCAAGACAAAGCAAGACAAGGCAAAGGTAACGGAAGATACGGCAAGGCAAGGGAAGGGCAAGGCAAGGCACGGCAAGGCAAGGCAAGGCAAGTCTAAGGCACGACAACGCAAGGCTAGGCAATGCACGGCAAGGCAAGGAAAGGGTAACGGAAGGCAAGGCACGGAAAGGCAAGGCAAGGCTAAGGAACGAAAACGCAAGGCTAGAAAATGCACGGCAAGGCAAGGAAAGGGCAACGGAAGGCAAGGCAAAGCAGGGCAAATGAAGGCAAGGCAAGTGTAATGGAATGCACGGCAATGCAAGGCAAGCCAAGCTAGGCTAAGGCAAGGCAAGGCAAGGCTATGGCACGAGAACGGAAGGCTAGGCCATGTACGACAAGGCAAGGAATGGGTAACGGAAGGCAAGGCAAGGCAAGACAAAGCAAGGCAAGGCAACGGTAACGGAAGTCACGGCAAGATAAGGGAAGGACAAGGCAAGGCACGGCAAGGCAAGGCAAGGCTATGGCACGACAACACAAGGCTAGGAAATGCACGGCATGGCAAGGAAACGGTAACGGAAGGCAAGGCAAGGCAAGACAAAGCAAGGGAAGGCAACGGTAATGGAAGTCACGGCAAGGCAAGGCAAACAAGGCAAGGCAAGGGTAACGGAAGGCACGGCAAGGCAAGGCAAGGGTAACTGAAGGCACGGCAATGCAAGGCAAGCAAGGCTAGGCTAAAGCAAGGCAAGGCAAGGCTATGGCAGAAAGTAAGGCTAGGCAATGTACGACAAGTCAAGGAAAGGGTAACGGAAGGCAAGGCAAGGCAATGCAAACCAAAGCAAGGTAAGGGTAACGCAAGGCACGGCAAGGCAAGGGAAGACAAGCAAGGCTAAGACAAGGCAAGGCAATGTTATGGCACCACAAGGCTTGGCAAGGCAATGTACGACAAGGCAAGGAATCGGTAACGAAAGGCAAGGCAAGGCAAGACAAAGCAAGGCAAGGAAAGGGTAACTGAAGACACGGCAAGGTAAGGGAAGGACAAGACAAGGCACGGCAAGGCAGGGCAAGGCTAAGGCACGACAACCCAAGGCTAGGCAATTCACGGCACGGCAAGGAAAGGGTAATGGAAGGCAAGGAAAGTAAGGCAAAGCAAGGCAAGGCAAGGGTAACGGAAGGCACGGCAAGGCAAGGGAAGACAAGCAAGGCTAAGGCAAGGCAAGGCAAGGCTATGGCACCACAGCGGATGGCAAGGCAATGTAAGACAAGGCAAGGAATCGGTAACGGACGGCAAGGCAAGGCAAGACAAAGCAAGGCAAGGCAATGGTAACGAAAGACACGGCAAGGTAAGGGAAGGACAAGACAAGGCACGGCAAGGCAAGGCAAGGCTAAGGCACGACAACGCAAGGCTAGGCAATGCAGGGCAAGGCAAGGAAAGGGTAACGGAAGGCAAGGCAAGGCAATGCAACGCACGGCAAGGCAAGTGTAACGGAAGGCACGGCACGGCAAGGCAAGGCAACGACAAGGCAACGCAATGGAAGGCTAGGCAATGAACGGCAAGGCAATGAAAGTGTAACGGAAGCAAGGCACGGCAAGATCAAGAAGGGGAAGGCAAGGGTAACGGAAGACAAGGCAAGGCAAGGCAAAGCAAGGCAAGGCAAGGCTATGGCACTTCAACGGATCTCTATGCAATGCACGCCAAGGCAAGGAAAGTGTAACGGAAAGTAAGGCACGGCAATTCAAGGCAAGGCTCAGGCAAGGCAACGCAAGGCTAAGCAATGGGCCGCAAGGCAAGGAAAGTTTAACGGAAGGCAAGGCATGGCAAAGCAAGGCCAGGCAATGATAACGGAAAGCAAGGCGCGGCAAGGCAAGGCCAGACAATCAAGGCTAAGGCAAGGCAAGGCAAGGCTATGGCACGACATCGGAAGCCTAGGTAATGGTCGGCAATTCAAGGAAAGGGTAATGGAAGGCAAGGCAAGGCAAAGCAAAGCAAGGGAAGTGAAGTGCAATGGAGAGCACGGCAAGGTAAGGGAAGGACAAGGCAAGGCACGGAAAGCAAGGCAAGGGAAGGCTAAGGCACGACAACGCAAGGCTAGGCAATTCACGGCACGGCAAGGAAAGGGTAATGGAAGGCAAGGAAGGTAAGGCAAAGCAAGGCAAGGCAAGGGTAACGGAAGGCACGGCAAGGCAAGGGAAGACAAGCAAGGCTAAGGCAAGGCAAGGCAAGGCTATGGCACCACAGCGGATGGCAAGGCAATGTAAGACAAGGCAAGGAATCGGTAACGGACGGCAAGGCAAGGCAAGACAAAGCAAGGCAAGGCAATGGTAACGGAAGACACGGCAAGGTAAGGGAAGGCCAAGGCAAGGCACGGCAAGGCAAGGCAAGGCAAGGCTAAGGCACGACAACACAAGGCTAGGCAATGCACGGCAATGCAACGAAAGGCTAACGGAAGGCATGGCACAGCAAGGCAAGGCAAGGCTAAGGCAAGGCAACGCAAGGCTAGGCAATGCACGGCAAGGGAAGGAAAGGGCAACGGAAGGCAAGGCAATGTAAGGCAAAGCAAGGCATGGCAAGGGTAACGGAAGGCAGGGCAATGCAAGGCAAGGCAAGGTAGGCTAAGGCAAGGCAAGGCAAGGCTATGGCACCACAACGGATGGGAAGGCAATGTACGACAATGCAAGGAATCGGTAACGGAAGGCAAGGCAAGGCAAGACAAAGCAAGACAAGGCAAAGGTAACGGAAGATACGGCAAGGCAAGGGAAGGGCAAGGCAAGGCACGGCAAGGCAAGGCAAGGCAAGTCTAAGGCACGACAACGCAAGGCTAGGCAATGCACGGCAAGGCAAGGAAAGGGTAACGGAAGGCAAGGCACGGAATGGCAAGGCAAGGCTAAGGAACGAAAACGCAAGGCTAGAAAATGCACGGCAAGGCAAGGAAAAGGCAACGGAAGGCAAGGCAAAGCAGGGCAAATGAAGGCAAGGCAAGTGTAATGGAATGCACGGCAATGCAAGGCAAGCCAAGCTAGGCTAAGGCAAGGCAAGGCAAGGCTATGGCACGAGAACGGAAGGCTAGGCCATGTACGACAAGGCAAGGAATGGGTAACGGAAGGCAAGGCAAGGCAAGACAAAGCAAGGCAAGGCAACGGTAACGGAAGTCACGGCAAGGTAAGGGAAGGACAAGGCAAGGCACGGCAAGGCAAGGCAAGGCTATGGCACGACAACACAAGGCTAGGAAATGCACGGCATGGCAAGGAAACGGTAACGGAAGGCAAGGCAAGGCAAGACAAAGCAAGGGAAGGCAACGGGAATGGAAGGCACGGCAAGGCAAGGCAAACAAGGCAAGGCAAGGGTAACGGAAGGCACGGCAAGGCAAGGCAAGGGTAACGGAAGGCACGGCAATGCAAGGCAAGCAAGGCTAGGCTAAAGCAAGGCAAGGCAAGGCTATGGCAGAAAGTAAGGCTAGGCAATGTACGACAAATCAAGGAAAGGGTAACGGAAGGCAAGGCAAGGCAATGCAAACCAAAGCAAGGTAAGGGTAACGCAAGGCACGGCAAGGCAAGGGAAGACAAGCAAGGCTAAGACAAGGCAAGGCAATGTTATGGCACCACAAGGGTTGGCAAGGCAATGTACGACAAGGCAAGGAATCGGTAACGAAAGGCAAGGCAAGGCAAGACAAAGCAAGGCAAGGAAAGGGTAACGGAAGACACGGCAAGGTAAGGGAAGGACAAGACAAGGCACGGCAAGGCAAGGCAAGGCTAAGGCACGACAACGCAAGGCTAGGCAATGCACGGCAAGGCAAGGAAAGGGTAACGGAAGGCAAGGAAGGCAAGGCAAAGCAATGCAAGGCAAGGGTAACGGAAGGCACGGCACGGTAAGGCAAGGCAAGGCTACGGCAAGGCAAAGAAAGGCTAGGCAATGCACGGCAAGGCAAGGGAAAGCAATGCAATGCAAGGGGAACGGAAGGCATGGCAAGGTAAGGCAAGGGGAATGGAAGGCACGGCAAGGCAAGGGAAGGACAAAGCAAGGCACGGCTAGGCAAGGTAAGGCTCAGGCACGATAACAGAAGGCTAGGCAAGGTTAAGCCACGGGACGCCAAGCAAGGCTAAGGCAAGGGGAGGCAAAGATATGGACCGAGAACGCCAGGCTAGGCAATGCACGTCAAGGCAAGGAAAGTGTAACTGAAGGCAAGGCACGGCAAGGCAAGGCAAGGCTAAGGCAAGGCAACGCAAGGCAAACCAATGCACCGCAAGGCAAGGAACGGGAAACGGAAGGCAATGCAAGGCAAAGCAAGGCGAGGGAAGGGTAAAGGAAGGCAAGGCACGGCAAGGCAAGGCCAGCCAATCAAGGCTAAGGCACGGCAAGGCAAGGCTATGGCACGACAACGAAAGGCTAGGTAATGCACGGCAATGCAAGGAAAGGGTAACGGAAGGCAAAGCAATGGAAAGCAAGGGAAAGCAAGGGTAACGGAAGGCAAGGCAAGGCAAGGCAAAGCAAGGGAAGGCAAGGGTAACGGAAGGCAAGGCAAGGCAAGGCAAAGCAAGGCAAGGCAAGGGCAACGGAAGGCACGGCACGGCAAGGCAAGGCAAGGCACGGCAAGGCAAGGCAAAGCTAAGGCACGATAACGCAAGGCTAGGCAATGCAGGGCAAAGCAAGAAAAGGGTAACGGAAGGTAAGGCAAGGCAATGCAAAGCACGGCAAGGCAAGTGTAATGGAAGGCACGGCACGGCTAGGCAAGGCACGGCAAGGCTAAGGCACGACAACGCAAGGCTAGGCAATGCAGGGCAAGGCAAGGAAAGGGTAACGGAAGGCAAGGCAAGGCAATGCAACGCACGGCAAGGCAAGTGTAACGGAAGGCACGGCACGGCAAGGCAAGGCAACGACAAGGCAACGCAATGGAAGGCTAGGCAATGAAAGGCAAGGCAATGAAAGTGTAACGGAAGCAAGGCACGGCAAGATCAAGAAAGGGAAGGCAAGGGTAACGGAAGACAAGGCAAGGCAAGGCAAAGCAAGGCAAGGCAAGGCTATGGCACTACAACGGATCTCTATGCAATGCACGCCAAGGCAAGGAAAGTGTAACGGAAAGTAAGGCACGGCAATTCAAGGCAAGGCTCAGGCAAGGCAACGCAAGGCTAAGCAATGGGCCGCAAGGCAAGGAAAGTTTAACGGAAGGCAAGGCATGGCAAAGCAAGGCCAGGCAATGATAACGGAAAGCAAGGCGCGGCAAGGCAAGGCCAGACAATCAAGGCTAAGGCAAGGCAAGGCAAGGCTATGGCACGACATCGGAAGCCTAGGTAATTGTCGGCAATTCAAGGAAAGTGTAATGGAAGGCAAGGCAAGGCAAAGCAAAGCAAGGGAAGTCAAGTGCAATGGAGAGCACGGCAAGGTAAGGGAAGGATAAGGCAAGGCACGGAAAGCAAGGCAAGGCAAGGCTAAGGCACGACAACGCAAGGCTAGGCAATGTACGGCAAGGCAAGGAAACGGTAACGCAAGGAAAGGCACGCTCAAGCAAGGCAAGGCGAAGGCACGACAACCCAAGGCTAGGCAATTCACGGCACGGCAAGGAAAGGGTAATGGAAGGCAAGGAAGGTAAGGCAAAGCAAGGCAAGGCGAGGGTAACGGAAGGCACGGCAAGGCAAGGGAAGACAAGCAAGGCTAAGGCAAGGCAAGGCAAGGCTATGGCACCACAGCGGATGGCAAGGCAATGTAAGACAAGGCAAGGAATCGGTAACGGACGGCAAGGCAAGGCAAGACAAAGCAAGGCAAGGCAATGGTAACGGAAGACACGGCAAGGTAAGGGAAGGACAAGGCAAGGCACGGCAAGGCAAGGCAAGGCAAGGCAAGGCTAAGGCACGACAACACAAGGCTAGGCAATGCACGGCAATGCAACGAAAGGCTAACGGTAGGCATGGCACAGCAAGGCAAGGCAAGGCTAAGGCAAGGCAACGCAAGGCTAGGCAATGCACGGCAAGGGAAGGAAAGGGCAACGGAAGGCAAGGCAATGTAAGGCAAAGCAAGGCATGGCAAGGGTAACGGAAGGCAGGGCAATGCAAGGCAAGGCAAGGTAGGCTAAGGCAAGGCAAGGCAAGGCTATGGCACCACAACGGATGGGAAGGCAATGTACGACAATGCAAGGAATCGGTAACGGAAGGCAAGGCAAGGCAAGACAAAGCAAGACAAGGCAAAGGTAACGGAAGATACGGCAAGGCAAGGGAAGGGCAAGGCAAGGCACGGCAAGGCAAGGCAAGGCAAGTCTAAGGCACGACAACGCAAGGCTAGGCAATGCACGGCAAGGCAAGGAAAGGGTAACGGAAGGCAAGGCACGGAAAGGCAAGGCAAGGCTAAGGAACGAAAACGCAAGGCTAGAAAATGCACGGCAAGGCAAGGAAAGGGCAACGGAAGGCAAGGCAAAGCAGGGCAAATGAAGGCAAGGCAAGTGTAATGGAATGCACGGCAATGCAAGGCAAGCCAAGCTAGGCTAAGGCAAGGCAAGGCAAGGCTATGGCACGAGAACGGAAGGCTAGGCCATGTACGACAAGGCAAGGAATGGGTAACGGAAGGCAAGGCAAGGCAAGACAAAGCAAGGCAAGGCAACGGTAACGGAAGTCACGGCAAGATAAGGGAAGGACAAGGCAAGGCACGGCAAGGCAAGGCAAGGCTATGGCACGACAACACAAGGCTAGGAAATGCACGGCATGGCAAGGAAACGGTAACGGAAGGCAAGGCAAGGCAAGACAAAGCAAGGGAAGGCAACGGTAATGGAAGTCACGGCAAGGCAAGGCAAACAAGGCAAGGCAAGGGTAACGGAAGGCACGGCAAGGCAAGGCAAGGGTAACTGAAGGCACGGCAATGCAAGGCAAGCAAGGCTAGGCTAAAGCAAGGCAAGGCAAGGCTATGGCAGAAAGTAAGGCTAGGCAATGTACGACAAGTCAAGGAAAGGGTAACGGAAGGCAAGGCAAGGCAATGCAAACCAAAGCAAGGTAAGGGTAACGCAAGGCACGGCAAGGCAAGGGAAGACAAGCAAGGCTAAGACAAGGCAAGGCAATGTTATGGCACCACAAGGGTTGGCAAGGCAATGTACGACAAGGCAAGGAATCGGTAACGAAAGGCAAGGCAAGGCAAGACAAAGCAAGGCAAGGAAAGGGTAACTGAAGACACGGCAAGGTAAGGGAAGGACAAGACAAGGCACGGCAAGGCAGGGCAAGGCTAAGGCACGACAACCCAAGGCTAGGCAATTCACGGCACGGCAAGGAAAGGGTAATGGAAGGCAAGGAAAGTAAGGCAAAGCAAGGCAAGGCAAGGGTAACGGAAGGCACGGCAAGGCAAGGGAAGACAAGCAAGGCTAAGGCAAGGCAAGGCAAGGCTATGGCACCACAGCGGATGGCAAGGCAATGTAAGACAAGGCAAGGAATCGGTAACGGACGGCAAGGCAAGGCAAGACAAAGCAAGGCAAGGCAATGGTAACGAAAGACACGGCAAGGTAAGGGAAGGACAAGACAAGGCACGGCAAGGCAAGGCAAGGCTAAGGCACGACAACGCAAGGCTAGGCAATGCAGGGCAAGGCAAGGAAAGGGTAACGGAAGGCAAGGCAAGGCAATGCAACGCACGGCAAGGCAAGTGTAACGGAAGGCACGGCACGGCAAGGCAAGGCAACGACAAGGCAACGCAATGGAAGGCTAGGCAATGAACGGCAAGGCAATGAAAGTGTAACGGAAGCAAGGCACGGCAAGATCAAGAAGGGGAAGGCAAGGGTAACGGAAGACAAGGCAAGGCAAGGCAAAGCAAGGCAAGGCAAGGCTATGGCACTTCAACGGATCTCTATGCAATGCACGCCAAGGCAAGGAAAGTGTAACGGAAAGTAAGGCACGGCAATTCAAGGCAAGGCTCAGGCAAGGCAACGCAAGGCTAAGCAATGGGCCGCAAGGCAAGGAAAGTTTAACGGAAGGCAAGGCATGGCAAAGCAAGGCCAGGCAATGATAACGGAAAGCAAGGCGCGGCAAGGCAAGGCCAGACAATCAAGGCTAAGGCAAGGCAAGGCAAGGCTATGGCACGACATCGGAAGCCTAGGTAATGGTCGGCAATTCAAGGAAAGGGTAATGGAAGGCAAGGCAAGGCAAAGCAAAGCAAGGGAAGTCAAGTGCAATGGAGAGCACGGCAAGGTAAGGGAAGGACAAGGCAAGGCACGGAAAGCAAGGCAAGGGAAGGCTAAGGCACGACAACGCAAGGCTAGGCAATTCACGGCACGGCAAGGAAAGGGTAATGGAAGGCAAGGAAGGTAAGGCAAAGCAAGGCAAGGCAAGGGTAACGGAAGGCACGGCAAGGCAAGGGAAGACAAGCAAGGCTAAGGCAAGGCAAGGCAAGGCTATGGCACCACAGCGGATGGGAAGGCAATGTACGACAATGCAAGGAATCGGTAACGGAAGGCAAGGCAAGGCAAGACAAAGCAAGACAAGGCAAAGGTAACGGAAGATACGGCAAGGCAAGGGAAGGGCAAGGCAAGGCACGGCAAGGCAAGGCAAGGCAAGTCTAAGGCACGACAACGCAAGGCTAGGCAATGCACGGCAAGGCAAGGAAAGGGTAACGGAAGGCAAGGCACGGAAAGGCAAGGCAAGGCTAAGGAACGAAAACGCAAGGCTAGAAAATGCACGTCAAGGCAAGGAAAGGGCAACGGAAGGCAAGGCAAAGCAGGGCAAATGAAGGCAAGGCAAGTGTAATGGAATGCACGGCAATGCAAGGCAAGCCAAGCTAGGCTAAGGCAAGGCAAGGCAAGGCTATGGCACGAGAACGGAAGGCTAGGCCATGTACGACAAGGCAAGGAATGGGTAACGGAAGGCAAGGCAAGGCAAGACAAAGCAAGGCAAGGAAAGGTTAACTGAAGACACGGCAAGGTAAGGGAAGGACAAGACAAGGCACGGCAAGGCAGGGCAAGGCTAAGGCACGACAACCCAAGGCTAGGCAATTCACGGCACGGCAAGGAAAGGGTAATGGAAGGCAAGGAAGGTAAGGCAAAGCAAGGCAAGGCAAGGGTAACGGAAGGCACGGCAAGGCAAGGGAAGACAAGCAAGGCTAAGGCAAGGCAAGGCAAGGCTATGGCACCACAGCGGATGGCAAGGCAATGTAAGACAAGGCAAGGAAAGTGTAACTGAAGGCAAGGCACGGCAAGGCAAGGCAAGGCTAAGGCAAGGCAACGCAAGGCTAACCAATGCACCGCAAGGCAAGGAACGGGAAACGGAAGGCAATGCAAGGCAAAGCAAGGCGAGGGAAGGGTAAAGGAAGGCAAGGCACGGCAAGGCAAGGCCAGCCAATCAAGGCTAAGGCACGGCAAGGCAAGGCTATGGCACGACAACGAAAGGCTAGGTAATGCACGGCAATGCAAGGAAAGGCTAACGGAAGGCAAAGCAATGGAAAGCAAGGGAAAGCAAGGGTAACGGAAGGCAAGGCAAGGCAAGGCAAAGCAAGGGAAGGCAAGGGTAACGGAAGGCAAGGCAAGGCAAGGCAAAGCAAGGCAAGGCAAGGGCAACGGAAGGCACGGCACGGCAAGGCAAGGCAAGGCACCGCAAGGCAAGGCAAAGCTAAGGCACGACAACGCAAGGCTAGGCAATGCAGGGCAAAGCAAGAAAAGGGTAACGGAAGGTAAGGCAAGGCAATGCAAAGCACGGCAAGGCAAGTGTAATGGAAGGCACGGCACGGCTAGGCAAGGCACGGCAAGGCAAGGCAAGGCTAAGGCACGACAACGCAAGGCTAGGCAATGCAGGGCAAGGCAAGGAAAGGGTAACGGAAGGCAAGGCAAGGCAATGCAACGCACGGCAAGGCAAGTGTAACGGAAGGCACGGCACGGCAAGGCAAGGCAACGACAAGGCAACGCAATGGAAGGCTAGGCAATGAACGGCAAGGCAATGAAAGTGTAACGGAAGCAAGGCACGGCAAGATCAAGAAAGGGAAGGCAAGGGTAACGGAAGACAAGGCAAGGCAAGGCAAAGCAAGGCAAGGCAAGGCTATGGCACTACAACGGATCTCTATGCAATGCACGCCAAGGCAAGGAAAGTGTAACGGAAAGTAAGGCACGGCAATTCAAGGCAAGGCTCAGGCAAGGCAACGCAAGGCTAAGCAATGGGCCGCAAGGCAAGGAAAGTTTAACGGAAGGCAAGGCATGGCAAAGCAAGGCCAGGCAATGATAACGGAAAGCAAGGCGCGGCAAGGCAAGGCCAGACAATCAAGGCTAAGGCAAGGCAAGGCAAGGCTATGGCACGACATCGGAAGCCTAGGTAATGGTCGGCAATTCAAGGAAAGGGTAATGGAAGGCAAGGCAAGGCAAAGCAAAGCAAGGGAAGTCAAGTGCAATGGAGAGCACGGCAAGGTAAGGGAAGGACAAGGCAAGGCACGGAAAGCAAGGCAAGGGAAGGCTAAGGCACGACAACGCAAGGCTAGGCAATGCACGGCAAGGCAAGGAAACGGTAACGCAAGGAAAGGCACGCTCAAGCAAGGCAAGGCGAAGGCACGACAACCCAAGGCTAGGCAATTCACGGCACGGCAAGGAAAGGGTAATGGAAGGCAAGGAAGGTAAGGCAAAGCAAGGCAAGGCAAGGGTAACGGAAGGCACGGCAAGGCAAGGGAAGACAAGCAAGGCTAAGGCAAGGCAAGGCAAGGCTATGGCACCACAGCGGATGGCAAGGCAATGTAAGACAAGGCAAGGAATCGGTAACGGACGGCAAGGCAAGGCAAGACAAAGCAAGGCAAAGCAATGGTAACGGAAGACACGGCAAGGTAAGGGAAGGACAATGCAAGGCACGGCAAGGCAAGGCAAGGCAAGGCTAAGGCACGACAACACAAGGCTAGGCAATGCACGGCAATGCAACGAAAGGCTAACGGAAGGCATGGCACAGCAAGGCAAGGCAAGGCTAAGGCAAGGCAACGCAAGGCTAGGCAATGCACGGCAAGGGAAGGAAAGGGCAACGGAAGGCAAGGCAATGTAAGGCAAAGCAAGGCATGGCAAGGGTAACGGAAGGCAGGGCAATGCAAGGCAAGGCAAGGTAGGCTAAGGCAAGGCAAGGCAAGGCTATGGCACCACAACGGATGGGAAGGCAATGTACGACAATGCAAGGAATCGGTAACGGAAGGCAAGGCAAGGCAAGAAAAAGCAAGACAAGGCAAAGGTAACGGAAGATAAGGCAATGCAAGGGAAGGGCAAGGCAAGGCACGGCAAGGCAAGGCAAGTCTAAGGCACGACAACGCAAGGCTAGGCAATGCACGGCATGGCAAGGAAAGGGTAACGGAAGGCAAGGCACGGAAAGGCAAGGCAAGGCTAAGGAACGAAAACGCAAGGCTAGAAAATGCACGGCAAGGCAAGGAAAGGGCAACGGAAGGCAAGGCAAAGCAGGGCAAATGAAGGCAAGGCAAGTGTAATGGAATGCACGGCAATGCAAGGCAAGCCAAGCTAGGCTAAGGCAAGGCAAGGCAAGGCTATGGCACGAGAACGGAAGGCTAGGCCATGTACGACAAGGCAAGGAATGGGTAACGGAAGGCAAGGCAAGGCAAGACAAAGCAAGGCAAGGCAACGGTAACGGAAGTCACGGCAAGGTAAGGGAAGGACAAGGCAAGGCACGGCAAGGCAAGGCAAGGCTATGGCACGACAACACAAGGCTAGGAAATGCACGGCATGGCAAGGAAACGGTAACGGAAGGCAAGGCAAGGCAAGGCAAGGCTAAGGCACGACAACACAAGGCTAGGAAATGCACGGCATGGCAAGGAAACGGTAACGAAAGCAAGGCAAGGCAAGACAAAGCAAGGGAAGGCAACGGTAATGGAAGTCACGGCAAGGCAAGGCAAACAAGGCAAGGCAAGGGTAACGGAAGGCACGGCAAGGCAAGGCAAGGGTAACGGAAGGCACGGCAATGCAAGGCAAGCAAGGCTAGGCTAAAGCAAGGCAAGGCAAGGCTATGGCAGAAAGTAAGGCTAGGCAATGTACGACAAGTCAAGGAAAGGGTAACGGAAGGCAAGGCAAGGCAATGCAAACCAAAGCAAGGTAAGGGTAACGCAAGGCACGGCAAGGCAAGGGAAGACAAGCAAGGCTAAGACAAGGCAAGGCAATGTTATGGCACCACAAGGGTTGGCAAGGCAATGTACGACAAGGCAAGGAATCGGTAACGAAAGGCAAGGCAAGGCAAGACAAAGCAAGGCAAGGAAAGGGTAACGGAAGACACGGCAAGGTAAGGGAAGGACAAGACAAGGCACGGCAAGGCAAGGCAAGGCTAAGGCACGACAACCCAAGGCTAGGCAATTCACGGCACGGCAAGGAAAGGGTAATGGAAGGCAAGGAAGGTAAGGCAAAGCAAGGCAATGCAAGGGTAACGGAAGGCACGGCAAGGCAAGGGAAGACAAGCAAGGCTAAGGCAAGGCAAGGCAAGGCTATGGCACCACAGCGGATGGCAAGGCAATGTAAGACAAGGCAAGGAATCGGTAACGGACGGCAAGGCAAGGCAAGACAAAGCAAGGCAAGGCAATGGTAACGGAAGACACGGCAAGGTAAGGGAAGGACAAGACAAGGCACGGCAAGGCAAGGCAAGGCTAAGGCACGACAACGCAAGGCTAGGCAATGCACGGCAAGGCAAGGAAAGGGTAACGGAAGGCAAGGAAGGCAAGGCAAAGCAATGCAAGGCAAGGGTAACGGAAGGCACGGCACGGTAAGGCAAGGCAAGGCTACGGCAAGGCAAAGAAAGGCTAGGCAATGCACGGCAAGGCAAGGGAAAGCAATGCAATGCAAGGGGAACGGAAGGAATGGCAAGGTAAGGGAAGGGGAATGGAAGGCACGGCAAGGCAAGGGAAGGACAAAGCAAGGCACGGCTAGGCAAGGTAAGGCTCAGGCACGATAACAGAAGGCTAGGCAAGGTTAAGCCACGGGACGCCAAGCAAGGCTAAGGCAAGGGGAGGCAAAGATATGGACCGAGAACGCAAGGCTAGGCAATGCACGTCAAGGCAAGGAAAGTGTAACTGAAGGCAAGGCACGGCAAGGCAAGGCAAGGCTAAGGCAAGGCAACGCAAGGCTAACCAATGCACCGCAAGGCAAGGAACGGGAAACGGAAGGCAATGCAAGGCAAAGCAAGGCGAGGGAAGGGTAAAGGAAGGCAAGGCACGGCAAGCCAAGGCCAGCCAATCAAGGCTAAGGCACGGCAAGGCAAGGCTATGGCACGACAACGAAAGGCTAGGTAATGCACGGCAATGCAAGGAAAGGGTAACGGAAGGCAAAGCAATGGAAAGCAAGGGAAAGCAAGGGTAACGGAAGGCAAGGCAAGGCAAGGCAAAGCAAGGGAAGGCAAGGGTAACGGAAGGCAAGGCAAGGCAAGGCAAAGCAAGGCAAGGCAAGGGCAACGGAAGGCACGGCACGGCAAGGCAAGGAAAGGGCAACGGAAGGCAAGGCAAGGCAAGGCTAAGGCACGACAACACAAGGCTAGGCAATGCACGGCAATGCAACGAAAGGCTAACGGAAGGCATGGCACAGCAAGGCAAGGCAAGGCTAAGGCAAGGCAACGCAAGGCTAGGCAATGCACGGCAAGGGAAGGAAAGGGCAACGGAAGGCAAGGCAATGTAAGGCAAAGCAAGGCATGGCAAGGGTAACGGAAGGCAGGGCAAGGCAAGGCAAGGCAAGGCTATGGCACCACAACGGATGGGAAGGCAATGTACGACAATGCAAGGAATCGGTAACGGAAGGCAAGGCAAGGCAAGACAAAGCAAGACAAGGCAAAGGTAACGGAAGATACGGCAAGGCAAGGGAAGGGCAAGGCAAGGCACGGCAAGGCAAGGCAAGTCTAAGGCACGATAACGCAAGGCTAGGCAATGCACGGCAAGGCAAGGAAAGGGTAACGGAAGGCAAGGCACGGAAAGGCAAGGCAAGGCTAAGGAACGAAAACGCAAGGCTAGAAAATGCACGGCAAGGCAAGGAAAGGGCAACGGAAGGCAAGGCAAAGCAGGGCAAATGAAGGCAAGGCAAGTGTAATGGAATGCACGGCAATGCAAGGCAAGCCAAGCTAGGCTAAGGCAAGGCAAGGCAAGGCTATGGCACGAGAACGGAAGGCTAGGCCATGTACGACAAGGCAAGGAATGGGTAACGGAAGGCAAGGCAAGGCAAGACAAAGCAAGGCAAGGCAACGGTAACGGAAGTCACGGCAAGGTAAGGGAAGGACAAGGCAAGGCACGGCAAGGCAAGGCAAGGCTATGGCACGACAACACAAGGCTAGGAAATGCACGGCATGGCAAGGAAACGGTAACGGAAGGCAAGGCAAGGCAAGACAAAGCAAGGGAAGGCAACGGTAATGGAAGTCACGGCAAGGCAAGGCAAACAAGGCAAGGCAAGGGTAACGGAAGGCACGGCAAGGCAAGGCAAGGCTATGGCACGACAACACAAGGCTAGGAAATGCACGGCATGGCAAGGAAACGGTAACGAAAGGCAAGGCAAGGCAAGACAAAGCAAGGGAAGGCAACGGTAATGGAAGTCACGGCAAGGCAAGGCAAACAAGGCAAGGCAAGGGTAACGGAAGGCACGGCAAGGCAAGGCAAGGGTAACTGAAGGCACGGCAATGCAAGGCAAGCAAGGCTAGGCTAAAGCAAGGCAAGGCAAGGCTATGGCAGAAAGTAAGGCTAGGCAATGTACGACAAGTCAAGGAAAGGGTAACGGAAGGCAAGGCAAGGCAATGCAAACCAAAGCAAGGTAAGGGTAACGCAAGGCACGGCAAGGCAAGGGAAGACAAGCAAGGCTAAGACAAGGGAAGGCAATGTTATGGCACCACAAGGGTTGGCAAGGCAATGTACGACAAGGCAAGGAATCGGTAACGAAAGGCAAGGCAAGGCAAGACAAAGCAAGGCAAGGAAAGGGTAACTGAAGACACGGCAAGGTAAGGGAAGGACAAGACAAGGCACGGCAAGGCAAGGCAAGGCTAAGGCACGACAACCCAACGCTAGGCAATTCACGGCACGGCAAGGAAAGGGTAATGGAAGGCAAGGAAGGTAAGGCAAAGCAAGGCAAGGCAAGGGTAACGGAAGGCACGGCAAGGCAAGGGAAGACAAGCAAGGCTAAGGCAAGGCAAGGCAAGGCTATGGCACCACAGCGGATGGCAAGGCAATGTAAGACAAGGCAAGGAATCGGTAACGGACGGCAAGGCAAGGCAAGACAAAGCAAGGCAAGGCAATGGTAACGGAAGACACGGCAAGGTAAGGGAAGGACAAGACAAGGCACGGCAAGGCAAGGCAAGGCTAAGGCACGACAACGCAAGGCTAGGCAATGCACGGCAAGGCAAGGAAAGGGTAACGGAAGGCAAGGAAGGCAAGGCAAAGCAATGCAAGGCAAGGGTAACGGAAGGCACGGCACGGTAAGGCAAGGCAAGGCTACGGCAAGGCAAAGAAAGGCTAGGCAATGCACGGCAAGGCAAGGGAAAGCAATGCAATGCAAGGGGAACGGAAGGCATGGCAAGGTAAGGGAAGGGGAATGGAAGGCACGGCAAGGCAAGGGAAGGACAAAGCAAGGCACGGCTAGGCAATTTAAGGCTCAGGCACGATAACAGAAGGCTAGGCAAGGTTAAGCCACGGGACGCCAAGCAAGGCTAAGGCAAGGGGAGGCAAAGATATGGACCGAGAACGCAAGGCTAGGCAATGCACGTCAAGGCAAGGAAAGTGTAACTGAAGGCAAGGCACGGCAAGGCAAGGCAAGGCTAAGGCAAGGCACGCAAGGCTAACCAATGCACCGCAAGGCAAGGAACGGGAAACGGAAGGCAATGCAAGGCAAAGCAAGGCGAGGGAAGGGTAAAGGAAGGCAAGGCACGGCAAGGCAAGGCCAGCCAATCAAGGCTAAGGCACGGCAAGGCAAGGCTATGGCACGACAACGAAAGGCTAGGTAATGCACGGCAATGCAAGGAAAGGGTAACGGAAGGCAAAGCAATGGAAAGCAAGGGAAAGCAAGGGTAACGGAAGGCAAGGCAAGGCAAAGCAAGGGAAGGCAAGGGTAACGGAAGGCAAGGCAAGGCAAGGCAAAGCAAGGCAAGGCAAGGGCAACGGAAGGCACGGCACGGCAAGGCAAGGCAAGGCACGGCAAGGCAAGGCAAAGCTAAGGCACGACAACGCAAGGCTAGGCAATGCAGGGCAAAGCAAGAAAAGGGTAACGGAAGGTAAGGCAAGGCAATGCAAAGCACGGCAAGGCAAGTGTAATGGAAGGCACGGCACGGCTAGGCAAGGCACGGCAAGGCAAGGCAAGGCTAAGGCACGACAACGCAAGGCTAGGCAATGCAGGGCAAGGCAAGGAAAGGGTAACGGAAGGCAAGGCAAGGCAATGCAACGCACGGCAAGGCAAGTGTAACGGAAGGCACGGCACGGCAAGGCAAGGCAACGACAAGGCAACGCAATGGAAGGCTAGGCAATGAACGGCAAGGCAATGAAAGTGTAACGGAAGCAAGGCACGGCAAGATCAAGAAGGGGAAGGCAAGGGTAACGGAAGACAAGGCAAGGCAAGGCAAAGCAAGGCAAGGCAAGGCTATGGCACTTCAACGGATCTCTATGCAATGCACGCCAAGGAAAGGAAAGTGTAACGGAAAGTAAGGCACGGCAATTCAAGGCAAGGCTCAGGCAAGGCAACGCAAGGCTAAGCAATGGGCCGCAAGGCAAGGAAAGTTTAACGGAAGGCAAGGCATGGCAAAGCAAGGCCAGGCAATGATAACGGAAAGCAAGGCGCGGCAAGGCAAGGCCAGACAATCAAGGCTAAGGCAAGGCAAGGCAAGGCTATGGCACGACATCGGAAGCCTAGGTAATGGTCGGCAATTCAAGGAAAGGGTAATGGAAGGCAAGGCAAGGCAAAGCAAAGCAAGGGAAGTCAAGTGCAATGGAGAGCACGGCAAGGTAAGGGAAGGACAAGGCAAGGCACGGAAAGCAAGGCAAGGGAAGGCTAAGGCACGACAACGCAAGGCTAGGCAATTCACGGCACGGCAAGGAAAGGGTAATGGAAGGCAAGGAAGGTAAGGCAAAGCAAGGCAAGGCAAGGGTAACGGAAGGCACGGCAAGGCAAGGGAAGACAAGCAAGGCTAAGGCAAGGCAAGGCAAGGCTATGGCACCACAGCGGATGGCAAGGCAATGTAAGACAAGGCAAGGAATCGGTAACGGACGGCAAGGCAAGGCAAGACAAAGCAAGGCAAGGCAATGGTAACGGAAGACACGGCAAGGTAAGGGAAGGCCAAGGCAAGGCACGGCAAGGCAAGGCAAGGCAAGGCTAAGGCACGACAACACAAGGCTAGGCAATGCACGGCAATGCAACGAAAGGCTAACGGAAGGCATGGCACAGCAAGGCAAGGCAAGGCTAAGGCAAGGCAACGCAAGGCTAGGCAATGCACGGCAAGGGAAGGAAAGGGCAACGGAAGGCAAGGCAATGTAAGGCAAAGCAAGGCATGGCAAGGGTAACGGAAGGCAGGGCAATGCAAGGCAAGGCAAGGTAGGCTAAGGCAAGGCAAGGCAAGGCTATGGCACCACAACGGATGGGAAGGCAATGTACGACAATGCAAGGAATCGGTAACGGAAGGCAAGGCAAGGCAAGACAAAGCAAGACAAGGCAAAGGTAACGGAAGATACGGCAAGGCAAGGGAAGGGCAAGGCAAGGCACGGCAAGGCAAGGCAAGGCAAGTCTAAGGCACGACAACGCAAGGCTAGGCAATGCACGGCAAGGCAAGGAAAGGGTAACGGAAGGCAAGGCACGGAATGGCAAGGCAAGGCTAAGGAACGAAAACGCAAGGCTAGAAAATGCACGGCAAGGCAAGGAAAAGGCAACGGAAGGCAAGGCAAAGCAGGGCAAATGAAGGCAAGGCAAGTGTAATGGAATGCACGGCAATGCAAGGCAAGCCAAGCTAGGCTAAGGCAAGGCAAGGCAAGGCTATGGCACGAGAACGGAAGGCTAGGCCATGTACGACAAGGCAAGGAATGGGTAACGGAAGGCAAGGCAAGGCAAGACAAAGCAAGGCAAGGCAACGGTAACGGAAGTCACGGCAAGGTAAGGGAAGGACAAGGCAAGGCACGGCAAGGCAAGGCAAGGCTATGGCACGACAACACAAGGCTAGGAAATGCACGGCATGGCAAGGAAACGGTAACGGAAGGCAAGGCAAGGCAAGACAAAGCAAGGGAAGGCAACGGGAATGGAAGGCACGGCAAGGCAAGGCAAACAAGGCAAGGCAAGGGTAACGGAAGGCACGGCAAGGCAAGGCAAGGGTAACGGAAGGCACGGCAATGCAAGGCAAGCAAGGCTAGGCTAAAGCAAGGCAAGGCAAGGCTATGGCAGAAAGTAAGGCTAGGCAATGTACGACAAATCAAGGAAAGGGTAACGGAAGGCAAGGCAAGGCAATGCAAACCAAAGCAAGGTAAGGGTAACGCAAGGCACGGCAAGGCAAGGGAAGACAAGCAAGGCTAAGACAAGGCAAGGCAATGTTATGGCACCACAAGGGTTGGCAAGGCAATGTACGACAAGGCAAGGAATCGGTAACGAAAGGCAAGGCAAGGCAAGACAAAGCAAGGCAAGGAAAGGGTAACGGAAGACACGGCAAGGTAAGGGAAGGACAAGACAAGGCACGGCAAGGCAAGGCAAGGCTAAGGCACGACAACGCAAGGCTAGGCAATGCACGGCAAGGCAAGGAAAGGGTAACGGAAGGCAAGGAAGGCAAGGCAAAGCAATGCAAGGCAAGGGTAACGGAAGGCACGGCACGGTAAGGCAAGGCAAGGCTACGGCAAGGCAAAGAAAGGCTAGGCAATGCACGGCAAGGCAAGGGAAAGCAATGCAATGCAAGGGGAACGGAAGGCATGGCAAGGTAAGGCAAGGGGAATGGAAGGCACGGCAAGGCAAGGGATGGACAAAGCAAGGCACGGCTAGGCAATGTAAGGCTCAGGCACGATAACAGAAGGCTAGGCAAGGTTAAGCCACGGGACGCCAAGCAAGGCTAAGGCAAGGGGAGGCAAAGATATGGACCGAGAACGCAAGGCTAGGCAATGCACGTCAAGGCAAGGAAAGTGTAACTGAAGGCAAGGCACGGCAAGGCAAGGCAAGGCTAAGGCAAGGCAACGCAAGGCAAACCAATGCACCGCAAGGCAAGGAACCGGAAACGGAAGGCAATGCAAGGCAAAGCAAGGCGAGGGAAGGGTAAAGGAAGGCAAGGCACGGCAAGGCAAGGCCAGCCAATCAAGGCTAAGGCACGGCAAGGCAAGGCTATGGCACGACAACGAAAGGCTAGGTAATGCACGGCAATGCAAGGAAAGGGTAACGGAAGGCAAAGCAATGGAAAGCAAGGGAAAGCAAGGGTAACGGAAGGCAAGGCAAGGCAAGGCAAAGCAAGGGAAGGCAAGGGTAACGGAAGGCAAGGCAAGGCAAGGCAAAGCAAGGCAAGGCAAGGGCAACGGAAGGCACGGCACGGCAAGGCAAGGCAAGGCACGGCAAGGCAAGGCAAAGCTAAGGCACGATAACGCAAGGCTAGGCAATGCAGGGCAAAGCAAGAAAAGGGTAACGGAAGGTAAGGCAAGGCAATGAAAAGCACGGCAAGGCAAGTGTAATGGAAGGCACGGCACGGCTAGGCAAGGCACGGCAAGGCTAAGGCACGACAACGCAAGGCTAGGCAATGCAGGGCAAGGCAAGGAAAGGGTAACGGAAGGCAAGGCAAGGCAATGCAACGCACGGCAAGGCAAGTGTAACGGAAGGCACGGCACGGCAAGGCAAGGCAACGACAAGGCAACGCAATGGAAGGCTAGGCAATGAAAGGCAAGGCAATGAAAGTGTAACGGAAGCAAGGCACGGCAAGATCAAGAAAGGGAAGGCAAGGGTAACGGAAGACAAGGCAAGGCAAGGCAAAGCAAGGCAAGGCAAGGCTATGGCACTACAACGGATCTCTATGCAATGCACGCCAAGGCAAGGAAAGTGTAACGGAAAGTAAGGCACGGCAATTCAAGGCAAGGCTCAGGCAAGGCAACGCAAGGCTAAGCAATGGGCCGCAAGGCAAGGAAAGTTTAACGGAAGGCAAGGCATGGCAAAGCAAGGCCAGGCAATGATAACGGAAAGCAAGGCGCGGCAAGGCAAGGCCAGACAATCAAGGCTAAGGCAAGGCAAGGCAAGGCTATGGCACGACATCGGAAGCCTAGGTAATTGTCGGCAATTCAAGGAAAGTGTAATGGAAGGCAAGGCAAGGCAAAGCAAAGCAAGGGAAGTCAAGTGCAATGGAGAGCACGGCAAGGTAAGGGAAGGATAAGGCAAGGCACGGAAAGCAAGGCAAGGCAAGGCTAAGGCACGACAACGCAAGGCTAGGCAATGTACGGCAAGGCAAGGAAACGGTAACGCAAGGAAAGGCACGCTCAAGCAAGGCAAGGCGAAGGCACGACAACCCAAGGCTAGGCAATTCACGGCACGGCAAGGAAAGGGTAATGGAAGGCAAGGAAGGTAAGGCAAAGCAAGGCAAGGCGAGGGTAACGGAAGGCACGGCAAGGCAAGGGAAGACAAGCAAGGCTAAGGCAAGGCAAGGCAAGGCTATGGCACCACAGCGGATGGCAAGGCAATGTAAGACAAGGCAAGGAATCGGTAACGGACGGCAAGGCAAGGCAAGACAAAGCAAGGCAAGGCAATGGTAACGGAAGACACGGCAAGGTAAGGGAAGGACAAGGCAAGGCACGGCAAGGCAAGGCAAGGCAAGGCAAGGCTAAGGCACGACAACACAAGGCTAGGCAATGCACGGCAATGCAACGAAAGGCTAACGGTAGGCATGGCACAGCAAGGCAAGGCAAGGCTAAGGCAAGGCAACGCAAGGCTAGGCAATGCACGGCAAGGGAAGGAAAGGGCAACGGAAGGCAAGGCAATGTAAGGCAAAGCAAGGCATGGCAAGGGTAACGGAAGGCAGGGCAATGCAAGGCAAGGCAAGGTAGGCTAAGGCAAGGCAAGGCAAGGCTATGGCACCACAACGGATGGGAAGGCAATGTACGACAATGCAAGGAATCGGTAACGGAAGGCAAGGCAAGGCAAGACAAAGCAAGACAAGGCAAAGGTAACGGAAGATACGGCAAGGCAAGGGAAGGGCAAGGCAAGGCACGGCAAGGCAAGGCAAGGCAAGTCTAAGGCACGACAACGCAAGGCTAGGCAATGCACGGCAAGGCAAGGAAAGGGTAACGGAAGGCAAGGCACGGAAAGGCAAGGCAAGGCTAAGGAACGAAAACGCAAGGCTAGAAAATGCACGGCAAGGCAAGGAAAGGGCAACGGAAGGCAAGGCAAAGCAGGGCAAATGAAGGCAAGGCAAGTGTAATGGAATGCACGGCAATGCAAGGCAAGCCAAGCTAGGCTAAGGCAAGGCAAGGCAAGGCTATGGCACGAGAACGGAAGGCTAGGCCATGTACGACAAGGCAAGGAATGGGTAACGGAAGGCAAGGCAAGGCAAGACAAAGCAAGGCAAGGCAACGGTAACGGAAGTCACGGCAAGATAAGGGAAGGACAAGGCAAGGCACGGCAAGGCAAGGCAAGGCTATGGCACGACAACACAAGGCTAGGAAATGCACGGCATGGCAAGGAAACGGTAACGGAAGGCAAGGCAAGGCAAGACAAAGCAAGGGAAGGCAACGGTAATGGAAGTCACGGCAAGGCAAGGCAAACAAGGCAAGGCAAGGGTAACGGAAGGCACGGCAAGGCAAGGCAAGGGTAACTGAAGGCACGGCAATGCAAGGCAAGCAAGGCTAGGCTAAAGCAAGGCAAGGCAAGGCTATGGCAGAAAGTAAGGCTAGGCAATGTACGACAAGTCAAGGAAAGGGTAACGGAAGGCAAGGCAAGGCAATGCAAACCAAAGCAAGGTAAGGGTAACGCAAGGCACGGCAAGGCAAGGGAAGACAAGCAAGGCTAAGACAAGGCAAGGCAATGTTATGGCACCACAAGGCTTGGCAAGGCAATGTACGACAAGGCAAGGAATCGGTAACGAAAGGCAAGGCAAGGCAAGACAAAGCAAGGCAAGGAAAGGGTAACTGAAGACACGGCAAGGTAAGGGAAGGACAAGACAAGGCACGGCAAGGCAGGGCAAGGCTAAGGCACGACAACCCAAGGCTAGGCAATTCACGGCACGGCAAGGAAAGGGTAATGGAAGGCAAGGAAAGTAAGGCAAAGCAAGGCAAGGCAAGGGTAACGGAAGGCACGGCAAGGCAAGGGAAGACAAGCAAGGCTAAGGCAAGGCAAGGCAAGGCTATGGCACCACAGCGGATGGCAAGGCAATGTAAGACAAGGCAAGGAATCGGTAACGGACGGCAAGGCAAGGCAAGACAAAGCAAGGCAAGGCAATGGTAACGAAAGACACGGCAAGGTAAGGGAAGGACAAGACAAGGCACGGCAAGGCAAGGCAAGGCTAAGGCACGACAACGCAAGGCTAGGCAATGCAGGGCAAGGCAAGGAAAGGGTAACGGAAGGCAAGGCAAGGCAATGCAACGCACGGCAAGGCAAGTGTAACGGAAGGCACGGCACGGCAAGGCAAGGCAACGACAAGGCAACGCAATGGAAGGCTAGGCAATGAACGGCAAGGCAATGAAAGTGTAACGGAAGCAAGGCACGGCAAGATCAAGAAGGGGAAGGCAAGGGTAACGGAAGACAAGGCAAGGCAAGGCAAAGCAAGGCAAGGCAAGGCTATGGCACTTCAACGGATCTCTATGCAATGCACGCCAAGGCAAGGAAAGTGTAACGGAAAGTAAGGCACGGCAATTCAAGGCAAGGCTCAGGCAAGGCAACGCAAGGCTAAGCAATGGGCCGCAAGGCAAGGAAAGTTTAACGGAAGGCAAGGCATGGCAAAGCAAGGCCAGGCAATGATAACGGAAAGCAAGGCGCGGCAAGGCAAGGCCAGACAATCAAGGCTAAGGCAAGGCAAGGCAAGGCTATGGCACGACATCGGAAGCCTAGGTAATGGTCGGCAATTCAAGGAAAGGGTAATGGAAGGCAAGGCAAGGCAAAGCAAAGCAAGGGAAGTCAAGTGCAATGGAGAGCACGGCAAGGTAAGGGAAGGACAAGGCAAGGCACGGAAAGCAAGGCAAGGGAAGGCTAAGGCACGACAACGCAAGGCTAGGCAATTCACGGCACGGCAAGGAAAGGGTAATGGAAGGCAAGGAAGGTAAGGCAAAGCAAGGCAAGGCAAGGGTAACGGAAGGCACGGCAAGGCAAGGGAAGACAAGCAAGGCTAAGGCAAGGCAAGGCAAGGCTATGGCACCACAGCGGATGGGAAGGCAATGTACGACAATGCAAGGAATCGGTAACGGAAGGCAAGGCAAGGCAAGACAAAGCAAGACAAGGCAAAGGTAACGGAAGATACGGCAAGGCAAGGGAAGGGCAAGGCAAGGCACGGCAAGGCAAGGCAAGGCAAGTCTAAGGCACGACAACGCAAGGCTAGGCAATGCACGGCAAGGCAAGGAAAGGGTAACGGAAGGCAAGGCACGGAAAGGCAAGGCAAGGCTAAGGAACGAAAACGCAAGGCTAGAAAATGCACGTCAAGGCAAGGAAAGGGCAACGGAAGGCAAGGCAAAGCAGGGCAAATGAAGGCAAGGCAAGTGTAATGGAATGCACGGCAATGCAAGGCAAGCCAAGCTAGGCTAAGGCAAGGCAAGGCAAGGCTATGGCACGAGAACGGAAGGCTAGGCCATGTACGACAAGGCAAGGAATGGGTAACGGAAGGCAAGGCAAGGCAAGACAAAGCAAGGCAAGGAAAGGTTAACTGAAGACACGGCAAGGTAAGGGAAGGACAAGACAAGGCACGGCAAGGCAGGGCAAGGCTAAGGCACGACAACCCAAGGCTAGGCAATTCACGGCACGGCAAGGAAAGGGTAATGGAAGGCAAGGAAGGTAAGGCAAAGCAAGGCAAGGCAAGGGTAACGGAAGGCACGGCAAGGCAAGGGAAGACAAGCAAGGCTAAGGCAAGGCAAGGCAAGGCTATGGCACCACAGCGGATGGCAAGGCAATGTAAGACAAGGCAAGGAAAGTGTAACTGAAGGCAAGGCACGGCAAGGCAAGGCAAGGCTAAGGCAAGGCAACGCAAGGCTAACCAATGCACCGCAAGGCAAGGAACGGGAAACGGAAGGCAATGCAAGGCAAAGCAAGGCGAGGGAAGGGTAAAGGAAGGCAAGGCACGGCAAGGCAAGGCCAGCCAATCAAGGCTAAGGCACGGCAAGGCAAGGCTATGGCACGACAACGAAAGGCTAGGTAATGCACGGCAATGCAAGGAAAGGGTAACGGAAGGCAAAGCAATGGAAAGCAAGGGAAAGCAAGGGTAACGGAAGGCAAGGCAAGGCAAGGCAAAGCAAGGGAAGGCAAGGGTAACGGAAGGCAAGGCAAGGCAAGGCAAAGCAAGGCAAGGCAAGGGCAACGGAAGGCACGGCACGGCAAGGCAAGGCAAGGCACGGCAAGGCAAGGCAAAGCTAAGGCACGACAACGCAAGGCTAGGCAATGCAGGGCAAAGCAAGAAAAGGGTAACGGAAGGTAAGGCAAGGCAATGCAAAGCACGGCAAGGCAAGTGTAATGGAAGGCACGGCACGGCTAGGCAAGGCACGGCAAGGCAAGGCAAGGCTAAGGCACGACAACGCAAGGCTAGGCAATGCAGGGCAAGGCAAGGAAAGGGTAACGGAAGGCAAGGCAAGGCAATGCAACGCACGGCAAGGCAAGTGTAACGGAAGGCACGGCACGGCAAGGCAAGGCAACGACAAGGCAACGCAATGGAAGGCTAGGCAATGCACGGCAAGGCAAGGAAACGGTAACGCAAGGAAAGGCACGCTCAAGCAAGGCAAGGCGAAGGCACGACAACCCAAGGCTAGGCAATTCACGGCACGGCAAGGAAAGGGTAATGGAAGGCAAGGAAGGTAAGGCAAAGCAAGGCAAGGCAAGGGTAACGGAAGGCACGGCAAGGCAAGGGAAGACAAGCAAGGCTAAGGCAAGGCAAGGCAAGGCTATGGCACCACAGCGGATGGCAAGGCAATGTAAGACAAGGCAAGGAATCGGTAACGGACGGCAAGGCAAGGCAAGACAAAGCAAGGCAAGGCAATGGTAACGGAAGACACGGCAAGGTAAGGGAAGGACAATGCAAGGCACGGCAAGGCAAGGCAAGGCAAGGCTAAGGCACGACAACACAAGGCTAGGCAATGCACGGCAATGCAACGAAAGGCTAACGGAAGGCATGGCACAGCAAGGCAAGGCAAGGCTAAGGCAAGGCAACGCAAGGCTAGGCAATGCACGGCAAGGGAAGGAAAGGGCAACGGAAGGCAAGGCAATGTAAGGCAAAGCAAGGCATGGCAAGGGTAACGGAAGGCAGGGCAATGCAAGGCAAGGCAAGGTAGGCTAAGGCAAGGCAAGGCAAGGCTATGGCACCACAACGGATGGGAAGGCAATGTACGACAATGCAAGGAATCGGTAACGGAAGGCAAGGCAAGGCAAGAAAAAGCAAGACAAGGCAAAGGTAACGGAAGATAAGGCAATGCAAGGGAAGGGCAAGGCAAGGCACGGCAAGGCAAGGCAAGTCTAAGGCACGACAACGCAAGGCTAGGCAATGCACGGCAAGGCAAGGAAAGGGTAACGGAAGGCAAGGCACGGAAAGGCAAGGCAAGGCTAAGGAACGAAAACGCAAGGCTAGAAAATGCACGGCAAGGCAAGGAAAGGGCAACGGAAGGCAAGGCAAAGCAGGGCAAATGAAGGCAAGGCAAGTGTAATGGAATGCACGGCAATGCAAGGCAAGCCAAGCTAGGCTAAGGCAAGGCAAGGCAAGGCTATGGCACGAGAACGGAAGGCTAGGCCATGTACGACAAGGCAAGGAATGGGTAACGGAAGGCAAGGCAAGGCAAGACAAAGCAAGGCAAGGCAACGGTAACGGAAGTCACGGCAAGGTAAGGGAAGGACAAGGCAAGGCACGGCAAGGCAAGGCAAGGCTATGGCACGACAACACAAGGCTAGGAAATGCACGGCATGGCAAGGAAACGGTAACGGAAGGCAAGGCAAGGCAAGACAAAGCAAGGGAAGGCAACGGTAATGGAAGTCACGGCAAGGCAAGGCAAACAAGGCAAGGCAAGGGTAACGGAAGGCACGGCAAGGCAAGGCAAGGCTATGGCACGACAACACAAGGCTAGGAAATGCACGGCATGGCAAGGAAACGGTAACGAAAGCAAGGCAAGGCAAGACAAAGCAAGGGAAGGCAACGGTAATGGAAGTCACGGCAAGGCAAGGCAAACAAGGCAAGGCAAGGGTAACGGAAGGCACGGCAAGGCAAGGCAAGGGTAACTGAAGGCACGGCAATGCAAGGCAAGCAAGGCTAGGCTAAAGCAAGGCAAGGCAAGGCTATGGCAGAAAGTAAGGCTAGGCAATGTACGACAAGTCAAGGAAAGGGTAACGGAAGGCAAGGCAAGGCAATGCAAACCAAAGCAAGTTAAGGGTAACGCAAGCCACGGCAAGGCAAGGGAAGACAAGCAAGGCTAAGACAAGGCAAGGCAATGTTATGGCACCACAAGGGTTGGCAAGGCAATGTACGACAAGGCAAGGAATCGGTAACGAAAGGCAAGGCAAGGCAAGACAAAGCAAGGCAAGGAAAGGGTAACTGAAGACACGGCAAGGTAAGGGAAGGACAAGACAAGGCACGGCAAGGCAAGGCAAGGCTAAGGCACGACAACCCAAGGCTAGGCAATTCACGGCACGGGAAGGAAAGGGTAATGGAAGGCAAGGAAGGTAAGGCAAAGCAAGGCAAGGCAAGGGTAACGGAAGGCACGGCAAGGCAAGGGAAGACAAGCAAGGCTAAGGCAAGGCAAGGCAAGGCTATGGCACCACAGCGGATGGCAAGGCAATGTAAGACAAGGCAAGGAATCGGTAACGGACGGCAAGGCAAGGCAAGACAAAGCAAGGCAAGGCAATGGTAACGGAAGACACGGCAAGGTAAGGGAAGGACAAGACAAGGCACGGCAAGGCAAGGCAAGGCTAAGGCACGACAACGCAAGGCTAGGCAATGCACGGCAAGGCAAGGAAAGGGTAACGGAAGGCAAGGAAGGCAAGGCAAAGCAATGCAAGGCAAGGGTAACGGAAGGCACGGCACGGTAAGGCAAGGCAAGGCTACGGCAAGGCAAAGAAAGGCTAGGCAATGCACGGCAAGGCAAGGGAAAGCAATGCAATGCAAGGGGAACGGAAGGAATGGCAAGGTAAGGGAAGGGGAATGGAAGGCACGGCAAGGCAAGGGAAGGACAAAGCAAGGCACGGCTAGGCAAGGTAAGGCTCAGGCACGATAACAGAAGGCTAGGCAAGGTTAAGCCACGGGACGCCAAGCAAGGCTAAGGCAAGGGGAGGCAAAGATATGGACCGAGAACGCAAGGCTAGGCAATGCACGTCAAGGCAAGGAAAGTGTAACTGAAGGCAAGGCACGGCAAGGCAAGGCAAGGCTAAGGCAAGGCACGCAAGGCTAACCAATGCACCGCAAGGCAAGGAACGGGAAACGGAAGGCAATGCAAGGCAAAGCAAGGCGAGGGAAGGGTAAAGGAAGGCAAGGCACGGCAAGCCAAGGCCAGCCAATCAAGGCTAAGGCACGGCAAGGCAAGGCTATGGCACGACAACGAAAGGCTAGGTAATGCACGGCAATGCAAGGAAAGGGTAACGGAAGGCAAAGCAATGGAAAGCAAGGGAAAGCAAGGGTAACGGAAGGCAAGGCAAGGCAAAGCAAGGGAAGGCAAGGGTAACGGAAGGCAAGGCAAGGCAAGGCAAAGCAAGGCAAGGCAAGGGCAACGGAAGGCACGGCACGGCAAGGCAAGGCAAGGCACGGCAAGGCAAGGCAAGGCAAGGCTAAGGCACGACAACACAAGGCTAGGCAATGCACGGCAATGCAACGAAAGGCTAACGGAAGGCATGGCACAGCAAGGCAAGGCAAGGCTAAGGCAAGGCAACGCAAGGCTAGGCAATGCACGGCAAGGGAAGGAAAGGGCAACGGAAGGCAAGGCAATGTAAGGCAAAGCAAGGCATGGCAAGGGTAACGGAAGGCAGGGCAATGCAAGGCAAGGCAAGGCTATGGCACCACAACGGATGGGAAGGCAATGTACGACAATGCAAGGAATCGGTAACGAAAGGCAAGGCAAGGCAAGACAAAGCAAGGCAAGGAAAGGGTAACGGAAGACACGGCAAGGTAAGGGAAGGACAAGACAAGGCACGGCAAGGCAAGGCAAGGCTAAGGCACGACAACCCAAGGCTAGGCAATTCACGGCACGGCAAGGAAAGGGTAATGGAAGGCAAGGAAGGTAAGGCAAAGCAAGGCAAGGCAAGGGTAACGGAAGGCACGGCAAGGCAAGGGAAGACAAGCAAGGCTAAGGCAAGGCAAGGCAAGGCTATGGCACCACAGCGGATGGCAAGGCAATGTAAGACAAGGCAAGGAATCGGTAACGGACGGCAAGGCAAGGCAAGACAAAGCAAGGCAAGGCAATGGTAACGGAAGACACGGCAAGGTAAGGGAAGGACAAGACAAGGCACGGCAAGGCAAGGCAAGGCTAAGGCACGACAACGCAAGGCTAGGCAATGCACGGCAAGGCAAGGAAAGGGTAACGGAAGGCAAGGAAGGCAAGGCAAAGCAATGCAAGGCAAGGGTAACGGAAGGCACGGCACGGTAAGGCAAGGCAAGGCTACGGCAAGGCAAAGAAAGGCTAGGCAATGCACGGCAAGGCAAGGGAAAGCAATGCAATGCAAGGGGAACGGAAGGAATGGCAAGGTAAGGGAAGGGGAATGGAAGGCACGGCAAGGCAAGGGAAGGACAAAGCAAGGCACGGCTAGGCAAGGTAAGGCTCAGGCACGATAACAGAAGGCTAGGCAAGGTTAAGCCACGGGACGCCAAGCAAGGCTAAGGCAAGGGGAGGCAAAGATATGGACCGAGAACGCAAGGCTAGGCAATGCACGTCAAGGCAAGGAAAGTGTAACTGAAGGCAAGGCACGGCAAGGCAAGGCAAGGCTAAGGCAAGGCACGCAAGGCTAACCAATGCACCGCAAGGCAAGGAACGGGAAACGGAAGGCAATGCAAGGCAAAGGAAGGCGAGGGAAGGGTAAAGGAAGGCAAGGCACGGCAAGCCAAGGCCAGCCAATCAAGGCTAAGGCACGGCAAGGCAAGGCTATGGCACGACAACGAAAGGCTAGGTAATGCACGGCAATGCAAGGAAAGGGTAACGGAAGGCAAAGCAATGGAAAGCAAGGGAAAGCAAGGGTAACGGAAGGCAAGGCAAGGCAAAGCAAGGCAAGGCAAGGGTAACGGAAGGCAAGGCAAGGCAAGGCAAAGCAAGGCAAGGCAAGGGCAACGGAAGGCACGGCACGGCACGGCAAGGCAAGGCACGGGAAGGCAAGGCAAGGCAAGGCTAAGGCACGACAACACAAGGCTAGGCAATGCACGGCAATGCAACGAAAGGCTAACGGAAGGCATGGCACAGCAAGGCAAGGCAAGGCTAAGGCAAGGCAACGCAAGGCTAGGCAATGCACGGCAAGGGAAGGAAAGGGCAACGGAAGGCAAGGCAATGTAAGGCAAAGCAAGGCATGGCAAGGGTAACGGAAGGCAGGGCAATGCAAGGCAAGGCAAGGCTATGGCACCACAACGGATGGGAAGGCAATGTACGACAATGCAAGGAATCGGTAACGGAAGGCAAGGCAAGGCAAGACAAAGCAAGACAAGGCAAAGGTAACGGAAGATACGGCAAGGCAAGGGAAGGGCAAGGCAAGGCACGGCAAGGCAAGGCAAGTCTAAGGCACGATAACGCAAGGCTAGGCAATGCACGGCAAGGCAAGGAAAGGGTAACGGAAGGCAAGGCACGGAAAGGCAAGGCAAGGCTAAGGAACGAAAACGCAAGGCTAGAAAATGCACGGCAAGGCAAGGAAAGGGCAACGGAAGGCAAGGCAAAGCAGGGCAAATGAAGGCAAGGCAAGTGTAATGGAATGCACGGCAATGCAAGGCAAGCCAAGCTAGGCTAAGGCAAGGCAAGGCAAGGCTATGGCACGAGAACGGAAGGCTAGGCCATGTACGACAAGGCAAGGAATGGGTAACGGAAGGCAAGGCAAGGCAAGACAAAGCAAGGCAAGGCAACGGTAACGGAAGTCACGGCAAGGTAAGGGAAGGACAAGGCAAGGCACGGCAAGGCAAGGCAAGGCTATGGCACGACAACACAAGGCTAGGAAATGCACGGCATGGCAAGGAAACGGTAACGGAAGGCAAGGCAAGGCAAGACAAAGCAAGGGAAGGCAACGGTAATGGAAGTCACGGCAAGGCAAGGCAAACAAGGCACGGCAAGGGTAACGGAAGGCACGGCAAGGCAAGGCAAGGCTATGGCACGACAACACAAGGCTAGGAAATGCACGGCATGGCAAGGAAACGGTAACGGAAGGCAAGGCAAGGCAAGACAAAGCAAGGGAAGGCAACGGTAATGGAAGTCACGGCAAGGCAAGGCAAACAAGGCAAGGCAAGGGTAACGGAAGGCACGGCAAGGCAAGGCAAGGGTAACTGAAGGCACGGCAATGCAAGGCAAGCAAGGCTAGGCTAAAGCAAGGCAAGGCAAGGCTATGGCAGAAAGTAAGGCTAGGCAATGTACGACAAGTCAAGGAAAGGGTAACGGAAGGCAAGGCAAGGCAATGCAAACCAAAGCAAGGTAAGGGTAACGCAAGGCACGGCAAGGCAAGGGAAGACAAGCAAGGCTAAGACAAGGCAAGGCAATGTTATGGCACCACAAGGGTTGGCAAGGCAATGTACGACAAGGCAAGGAATCGGTAACGAAAGGCAAGGCAAGGCAAGACAAAGCAAGGCAAGGAAAGGGTAACTGAAGACACGGCAAGGTAAGGGAAGGACAAGACAAGGCACGGCAAGGCAAGGCAAGGCTAAGGCACGACAACCCAACGCTAGGCAATTCACGGCACGGCAAGGAAAGGGTAATGGAAGGCAAGGAAGGTAAGGCAAAGCAAGGCAAGGCAAGGGTAACGGAAGGCACGGCAAGGCAAGGGAAGACAAGCAAGGCTAAGGCAAGGCAAGGCAAGGCTATGGCACCACAGCGGATGGCAAGGCAATGTAAGACAAGGCAAGGAATCGGTAACGGACGGCAAGGCAAGGCAAGACAAAGCAAGGCAAGGCAATGGTAACGGAAGACACGGCAAGGTAAGGGAAGGACAAGACAAGGCACGGCAAGGCAAGGCAAGGCTAAGGCACGACAACGCAAGGCTAGGCAATGCACGGCAAGGCAAGGAAAGGGTAACGGAAGGCAAGGAAGGCAAGGCAAAGCAATGCAAGGCAAGGGTAACGGAAGGCACGGCACGGTAAGGCAAGGCAAGGCTACGGCAAGGCAAAGAAAGGCTAGGCAATGCACGGCAAGGCAAGGGAAAGCAATGCAATGCAAGGGGAACGGAAGGCATGGCAAGGTAAGGGAAGGGGAATGGAAGGCACGGCAAGGCAAGGGAAGGACAAAGCAAGGCACGGCTAGGCAATTTAAGGCTCAGGCACGATAACAGAAGGCTAGGCAAGGTTAAGCCACGGGACGCCAAGCAAGGCTAAGGCAAGGGGAGGCAAAGATATGGACCGAGAACGCAAGGCTAGGCAATGCACGTCAAGGCAAGGAAAGTGTAACTGAAGGCAAGGCACGGCAAGGCAAGGCAAGGCTAAGGCAAGGCACGCAAGGCTAACCAATGCACCGCAAGGCAAGGAACGGGAAACGGAAGGCAATGCAAGGCAAAGCAAGGCGAGGGAAGGGTAAAGGAAGGCAAGGCACGGCAAGGCAAGGCCAGCCAATCAAGGCTAAGGCACGGCAAGGCAAGGCTATGGCACGACAACGAAAGGCTAGGTAATGCACGGCAATGCAAGGAAAGGGTAACGGAAGGCAAAGCAATGGAAAGCAAGGGAAAGCAAGGGTAACGGAAGGCAAGGCAAGGCAAAGCAAGGGAAGGCAAGGGTAACGGAAGGCAAGGCAAGGCAAGGCAAAGCAAGGCAAGGCAAGGGCAACGGAAGGCACGGCACGGCAAGGCAAGGCAAGGCACGGCAAGGCAAGGCAAAGCTAAGGCACGACAACGCAAGGCTAGGCAATGCAGGGCAAAGCAAGAAAAGGGTAACGGAAGGTAAGGCAAGGCAATGCAAAGCACGGCAAGGCAAGTGTAATGGAAGGCACGGCACGGCTAGGCAAGGCACGGCAAGGCAAGGCAAGGCTAAGGCACGACAACGCAAGGCTAGGCAATGCAGGGCAAGGCAAGGAAAGGGTAATGGAAGGCAATTCAAGGCAATGCAACGCACGGCAAGGCAAGTGTAACGGAAGGCACGGCATGGCAAGGCAAGGCAACGACAAGGCAACGCAATGGAAGGCTAGGCAATGAACGGCAAGGCAATGAAAGTGTAACGGAAGCAAGGCACGGCAAGATCAAGAAGGGGAAGGCAAGGGTAACGGAAGACAAGGCAAGGCAAGGCAAAGCAAGGCAAGGCAAGGCTATGGCACTTCAACGGATCTCTATGCAATGCACGCCAAGGCAAGGAAAGTGTAACGGAAAGTAAGGCACGGCAATTCAAGGCAAGGCTCAGGCAAGGCAACGCAAGGCTAAGCAATGGGCCGCAAGGCAAGGAAAGTTTAACGGAAGGCAAGGCATGGCAAAGCAAGGCCAGGCAATGATAACGGAAAGCAAGGCGCGGCAAGGCAAGGCCAGACAATCAAGGCTAAGGCAAGGCAAGGCAAGGCTATGGCACGACATCGGAAGCCTAGGTAATGGTCGGCAATTCAAGGAAAGGGTAATGGAAGGCAAGGCAAGGCAAAGCAAAGCAAGGGAAGTCAAGTGCAATGGAGAGCACGGCAAGGTAAGGGAAGGACAAGGCAAGGCACGGAAAGCAAGGCAAGGGAAGGCTAAGGCACGACAACGCAAGGCTAGGCAATTCACGGCACGGCAAGGAAAGGGTAATGGAAGGCAAGGAAGGTAAGGCAAAGCAAGGCAAGGGTAACGGAAGGCACGGCAAGGCAAGGGAAGACAAGCAAGGCTAAGGCAAGGCAAGGCAAGGCTATGGCACCACAGCGGATGGCAAGGCAATGTAAGACAAGGCAAGGAATCGGTAACGGACGGCAAGGCAAGGCAAGACAAAGCAAGGCAAGGCAATGGTAACGGAAGACACGGCAAGGTAAGGGAAGGACAAGGCAAGGCACGGCAAGGCAAGGCAAGGCAAGGCTAAGGCACGACAACACAAGGCTAGGCAATGCACGGCAATGCAACGAAAGGCTAACGGAAGGCATGGCACAGCAAGGCAAGGCAAGGCTAAGGCAAGGCAACGCAAGGCTAGGCAATGCACGGCAAGGGAAGGAAAGGGCAACGGAAGGCAAGGCAATGTAAGGCAAAGCAAGCCATGGCAAGGGTAACGGAAGGCAGGGCAATGCAAGGCAAGGCAAGGTAGGCTAAGGCAAGGCAAGGCAAGGCTATGGCACCACAACGGATGGGAAGGCAATGTACGACAATGCAAGGAATCGGCAACGGAAGGCAAGGCAAGGCAAGACAAAGCAAGACAAGGCAAAGGTAACTGAAGATACGGCAAGGCAAGGGAAGGGCAAGGCAAGGCACGGCAAGGCAAGTCAAGGCAAGTCTAAGGCACGACAACGCAAGGCTAGGCAATGCACGGCAAGGCAAGGAAAGGGTAACGGAAGGCAAGGCACGGAAAGGCAAGGCAAGGCTAAGGAACGAAAACGCAAGGCTAGAAAATGCACGGCAAGGCAAGGAAAGGGCAACGGAAGGCAAGGCAAAGCAGGGCAAATGAAGGCAAGGCAAGTGTAATGGAATGCACGGCAATGCAAGGCAAGCCAAGCTAGGCTAAGGCAAGGCAAGGCAAGGCTATGGCACGAGAACGGAAGGCTAGGCCATGTACGACAAGGCAAGGAATGGGTAACGGAAGGCAAGGCAAGGCAAGACAAAGCAAGGCAAGGCAACGGTAACGGAAGTCACGGCAAGGTAAGGGAAGGACAAGGCAAGGCACGGCAAGGCAAGGCAAGGCTATGGCACGACAACACAAGGCTAGGAAATGCACGGCATGGCAAGGAAACGGTAACGGAAGGCAAGGCAAGGCAAGACAAAGCAAGGGAAGGCAACGGGAATGGAAGTCACGGCAAGGCAAGGCAAACAAGGCAAGGCAAGGGTAACGGAAGGCACGGCAAGGCAAGGCAAGGGTAACGGAAGGCACGGCAGTGCAAGGCAAGCAAGGCTAGGCTAAAGCAAGGCAAGGCAAGGCTATGGCAGAAAGTAAGGCTAGGCAATGTACGACAAGTCAAGGAAAGGGTAACGGAAGGGAAGGCAAGGCAATGCAAACCAAAGCAAGGTAAGGGTAACGCAAGGCACGGCAAGGCAAGGGAAGACAAGCAAGGCTAAGACAAGGCAAGGCAATGTTATGGCACCACAAGGGTTGGCAAGGCAATGTACGACAAGGCAAGGAATCGGTAACGAAAGGCAAGGCAAGACAAAGCAAGGCAAGGAAAGGGTAACGGAAGACACGGCAAGGTAAGGGAAGGACAAGACAAGGCACGGCAAGGCAAGGCAAGGCTAAGGCACGACAACGCAAGGCTAGGCAATGCACGGCAAGGCAAGGAAAGGGTAACGGAAGGCAAGGAAGGCAAGGCAAAGCAATGCAAGGCAAGGGTAACGGAAGGCACGGCACGGTAAGGCAAGGCAAGGCTACGGCAAGGCAAAGAAAGGCTAGGCAATGCACGGCAAGCCAAGGGAAAGCAATGCAATGCAAGGGGAACGGAAGGCATGGCAAGGTAAGGCAAGGGGAATGGAAGGCACGGCAAGGCAAGGGAAGGACAAAGCAAGGCACGGCTAGGCAAGGTAAGGCTCAGGCACGATAACAGAAGGCTAGGCAAGGTTAAGCCACGGGACGCCAAGCAAGGCTAAGGCAAGGGGAGGCAAAGATATGGACCGAGAACGCAAGGCTAGGCAATGCACGTCAAGGCAAGGAAAGTGTAACTGAAGGCAAGGCACGGCAAGGCAAGGCAAGGCTAAGGCAAGGCAACGCAAGGCTAACCAATGCACCGCAAGGCAAGGAACGGGAAACGGAAGGCAATGCAAGGCAAAGCAAGGCGAGGGAAGGGTAAAGGAAGGCAAGGCACGGCAAGGCAAGGCCAGCCAATCAAGGCTAAGGCACGGCAAGGCAAGGCTATGGCACGACAACGAAAGGCTAGGTAATGCACGGCAGTGCAAGGAAAGGGTAACGGAAGGCAAAGCAATGGAAAGCAAGGGAAAGCAAGGGTAACGGAAGGCAAGGCAAGGCAAGGCAAAGCAAGGGAAGGCAAGGGTAACGGAAGGCAAGGCAAGGCAAGGCAAAGCAAGGCAAGGCAAGGGCAACGGAAGGCACGGCACGGCAAGGCAAGGCAAGGCACCGCAAGGCAAGGCAAAGCTAAGGCACGACAACGCAAGGCTAGGCAATGCAGGGCAAAGCAAGAAAAGGGTAACGGAAGGTAAGGCAAGGCAATGCAAAGCACGGCAAGGCAAGTGTAATGGAAGGCACGGCACGGCTAGGCAAGGCACGGCAAGGCAAGGCAAGGCTAAGGCACGACAACGCAAGGCTAGGCAATGCAGGGCAAGGCAAGGAAAGGGTAACGGAAGGCAAGGCAAGGCAATGCAACGCACGGCAAGGCAAGTGTAACGGAAGGCACGGCACGGCAAGGCAAGGCAACGACAAGGCAACGCAATGGAAGGCTAGGCAATGAACGGCAAGGCAATGAAAGTGTAACGGAAGCAAGGCACGGCAAGATCAAGAAAGGGAAGGCAAGGGTAACGGAAGACAAGGCAAGGCAAGGCAAAGCAAGGCAAGGCAAGGCTATGGCACTACAACGGATCTCTATGCAATGCACGCCAAGGCAAGGAAAGTGTAACGGAAAGTAAGGCACGGCAATTCAAGGCAAGGCTCAGGCAAGGCAACGCAAGGCTAAGCAATGGGCCGCAAGGCAAGGAAAGTTTAACGGAAGGCAAGGCATGGCAAAGCAAGGCCAGGCAATGATAACGGAAAGCAAGGCGCGGCAAGGCAAGGCCAGACAATCAAGGCTAAGGCAAGGCAAGGCAAGGCTATGGCACGACATCGGAAGCCTAGGTAATTGTCGGCAATTCAAGGAAAGTGTAATGGAAGGCAAGGCAAGGCAAAGCAAAGCAAGGGAAGTCAAGTGCAATGGAGAGCACGGCAAGGTAAGGGAAGGATAAGGCAAGGCACGGAAAGCAAGGCAAGGCAAGGCTAAGGCACGACAACGCAAGGCTAGGCAATGTACGGCAAGGCAAGGAAACGGTAACGCAAGGAAAGGCACGCTCAAGCAAGGCAAGGCGAAGGCACGACAACCCAAGGCTAGGCAATTCACGGCACGGCAAGGAAAGGGTAATGGAAGGCAAGGAAGGTAAGGCAAAGCAAGGCAAGGCGAGGGTAACAGAAGGCACGGCAAGGCAAGGGAAGACAAGCAAGGCTAAGGCAAGGCAAGGCAAGGCTATGGCACCACAGCGGATGGCAAGGCAATGTAAGACAAGGCAAGGAATCGGTAACGGACGGCAAGGCAAGGCAAGACAAAGCAAGGCAAGGCAATGGTAACGGAAGACACGGCAAGGTAAGGGAAGGACAAGGCAAGGCACGGCAAGGCAAGGCAAGGCAAGGCAAGGCTAAGGCACGACAACACAAGGCTAGGCAATGCACGGCAATGCAACGAAAGGCTAACGGTAGGCATGGCACAGCAAGGCAAGGCAAGGCTAAGGCAAGGCAACGCAAGGCTAGGCAATGCACGGCAAGGGAAGGAAAGGGTAACGCAAGGAAAGGCACGCTCAAGCAAGGCAAGGCGAAGGCACGACAACCCAAGGCTAGGCAATTCACGGCACGGCAAGGAAAGGGTAATGGAAGGCAAGGAAGGTAAGGCAAAGCAAGGCAAGGCAAGGGTAACGGAAGGCACGGCAAGGCAAGGGAAGACAAGCAAGGCTAAGGCAATTCAAGGCAAGGCTATGGCACCACAGCGGATGGCAAGGCAATGTAAGACAAGGCAAGGAATCGGTAACGGACGGCAAGGCAAGGCAAGACAAAGCAAGGCAAAGCAATGGTAACGGAAGACACGGCAAGGTAAGGGAAGGACAATGCAAGGCACGGCAAGGCAAGGCAAGGCAAGGCTAAGGCACGACAACACAAGGCTAGGCAATGCACGGCAATGCAACGAAAGGCTAACGGAAGGCATGGCACAGCAAGGCAAGGCAAGGCTAAGGCAAGGCAACGCAAGGCTAGGCAATGCACGGCAAGGGAAGGAAAGGGCAACGGAAGGCAAGGCAATGTAAGGCAAAGCAAGGCATGGCAAGGGTAACGGAAGGCAAGGCAAGGCAAGGCAAAGCAAGGCAAGGCAAGGCTATGGCACCACAACGGATGGGAAGGCAATGTACGACAATGCAAGGAATCGGTAACGGAAGGCAAGGCAAGGCAAGAAAAAGCAAGACAAGGCAAAGGTAACGGAAGATACGGCAATGCAAGGGAAGGGCAAGGCAAGGCACGGCAAGGCAAGGCAAGTCTAAGGCACGACAACGCAAGGCTAGGCAATGCACGGCAAGGCAAGGAAAGGGTAACGGAAGGCAAGGCACGGAAAGGCAAGGCAAGGCTAAGGAACGAAAACGCAAGGCTAGAAAATGCACGGCAAGGCAAGGAAAGGGCAACGGAAGGCAAGGCAAAGCAGGGCAAATGAAGGCAAGGCAAGTGTAATGGAATGCACGGCAATGCAAGGCAAGCCAAGCTAGGCTAAGGCAAGGCAAGGCAAGGCTATGGCACGAGAACGGAAGGCTAGGCCATGTACGACAAGGCAAGGAATGGGTAACGGAAGGCAAGGCAAGGCAAGACAAAGCAAGGCAAGGCAACGGTAACGGAAGTCACGGCAAGGTAAGGGAAGGACAAGGCAAGGCACGGCAAGGCAAGGCAAGGCTATGGCACGACAACACAAGGCTAGGAAATGCACGGCATGGCAAGGAAACGGTAACGGAAGGCAAGGCAAGGCAAGACAAAGCAAGGGAATGCAACGGTAATGGAAGTCACGGCAAGGCAAGGCAAACAAGGCAAGGCAAGGGTAACGGAAGGCACGGCAAGGCAAGGCAAGGCTATGGCACGACAACACAAGGCTAGGAAATGCACGGCATGGCAAGGAAACGGTAACGAAAGCAAGGCAAGGCAAGACAAAGCAAGGGAAGGCAACGGTAATGGAAGTCACGGCAAGGCAAGGCAAACAAGGCAAGGCAAGGGTAACGGAAGGCACGGCAAGGCAAGGCAAGGCTATGGCACGACAACACAAGGCTAGGAAATGCACGGCATGGCAAGGAAACGGTAACGAAAGCAAGGCAAGGCAAGACAAAGCAAGGGAAGGCAACGGTAATGGAAGTCACGGCAAGGCAAGGCAAACAAGGCAAGGCAAGGGTAACGGAAGGCACGGCAAGGCAAGGCAAGGGTAACTGAAGGCACGGCAATGCAAGGCAAGCAAGGCTAGCCTAAAGCAAGGCAAGGCAAGGCTATGGCAGAAAGTAAGGCTAGGCAATGTACGACAAGTCAAGGAAAGGGTAACGGAAGGCAAGGCAAGGCAATGCAAACCAAAGCAAGGTAAGGGTAACGCAAGCCACGGCAAGGCAAGGGAAGACAAGCAAGGCTAAGACAAGGCAAGGCAATGTTATGGCACCACAAGGGTTGGCAAGGCAATGTACGACAAGGCAAGGAATCGGTAACGAAAGGCAAGGCAAGGCAAGACAAAGCAAGGCAAGGAAAGGGTAACTGAAGACACGGCAAGGTAAGGGAAGGACAAGACAAGGCACGGCAAGGCAAGGCAAGGCTAAGGCACGACAACCCAAGGCTAGGCAATTCACGGCACGGGAAGGAAAGGGTAATGGAAGGCAAGGAAGGTAAGGCAAAGCAAGGCAAGGCAAGGGTAACGGAAGGCACGGCAAGGCAAGGGAAGACAAGCAAGGCTAAGGCAAGGCAAGGCAAGGCTATGGCACCACAGCGGATGGCAAGGCAATGTAAGACAAGGCAAGGAATCGGTAACGGACGGCAAGGCAAGGCAAGACAAAGCAAGGCAAGGCAATGGTAACGGAAGACACGGCAAGGTAAGGGAAGGACAAGACAAGGCACGGCAAGGCAAGGCAAGGCTAAGGCACGACAACGCAAGGCTAGGCAATGCACGGCAAGGCAAGGAAAGGGTAACGGAAGGCAAGGAAGGCAAGGCAAAGCAATGCAAGGCAAGGGTAACGGAAGGCACGGCACGGTAAGGCAAGGCAAGGCTACGGCAAGGCAAAGAAAGGCTAGGCAATGCACGGCAAGGCAAGGGAAAGCAATGCAATGCAAGGGGAACGGAAGGAATGGCAAGGTAAGGGAAGGGGAATGGAAGGCACGGCAAGGCAAGGGAAGGACAAAGCAAGGCACGGCTAGGCAAGGTAAGGCTCAGGCACGATAACAGAAGGCTATGCAAGGTTAAGCCACGGGACGCCAAGCAAGGCTAAGGCAAGGGGAGGCAAAGATATGGACCGAGAACGCAAGGCTAGGCAATGCACGTCAAGGCAAGGAAAGTGTAACTGAAGGCAAGGCACGGCAAGGCAAGGCAAGGCTAAGGCAAGGCACGCAAGGCTAACCAATGCACCGCAAGGCAAGGAACGGGAAACGGAAGGCAATGCAAGGCAAAGCAAGGCGAGGGAAGGGTAAAGGAAGGCAAGGCACGGCAAGCCAAGGCCAGCCAATCAAGGCTAAGGCACGGCAAGGCAAGGCTATGGCACGACAACGAAAGGCTAGGTAATGCACGGCAATGCAAGGAAAGGGTAACGGAAGGCAAAGCAATGGAAAGCAAGGGAAAGCAAGGGTAACGGAAGGCAAGGCAAGGCAAAGCAAGGGAAGGCAAGGGTAACGGAAGGCAAGGCAAGGCAAGGCAAAGCAAGGCAAGGCAAGGGCAACGGAAGGCACGGCACGGCAAGGCAAGGCAAGGCACGGGAAGGCAAGGCAAGGCAAGGCTAAGGCACGACAACACAAGGCTAGGCAATGCACGGCAATGCAACGAAAGGCTAACGGAAGGCATGGCACAGCAAGGCAAGGCAAGGCTAAGGCAAGGCAACGCAAGGCTAGGCAATGCACGGCAAGGGAAGGAAAGGGCAACGGAAGGCAAGGCAATGTAAGGCAAAGCAATGCATGGCAAGGGTAACGGAAGGCAGGGCAATGCAAGGCAAGGCAAGGTAGGCTAAGGCAAGGCAAGGCAAGGCTATGGCACCACAACGGATGGGAAGGCAATGTACGACAATGCAAGGAATCGGTAACGGAAGGCAAGGCAAGGCAAGACAAAGCAAGACAAGGCAAAGGTAACGGAAGATACGGCAAGGCAAGGGAAGGGCAAGGCAAGGCACGGCAAGGCAAGGCAAGTCTAAGGCACGACAACGCAAGGCTAGGCAATGCACGGCAAGGCAAGGAAAGGGTAACGGAAGGCAAGGCACGGAAAGGCAAGGCAAGGCTAAGGAACGAAAACGCAAGGCTAGAAAATGCACGGCAAGGCAAGGAAAGGGCAACGGAAGGCAAGGCAAAGCAGGGCAAATGAAGGCAAGGCAAGTGTAATGGAATGCACGGCAATGCAAGGCAAGCCAAGCTAGGCTAAGGCAAGGCAAGGCAAGGCTATGGCACGAGAACGGAAGGCTAGGCCATGTACGACAAGGCAAGGAATGGGTAACGAAAGGCAAGGCAAGGCAAGACAAAGCAAGGCAAGGAAAGGGTAACTGAAGACACGGCAAGGTAAGGGAAGGACAAGACAAGGCACGGCAAGGCAAGGCAAGGCTAAGGCACGACAACCCAAGGCTAGGCAATTCACGGCACGGCAAGGAAAGGGTAATGGAAGGCAAGGAAGGTAAGGCAAAGCAAGGCAAGGCAAGGGTAACGGAAGGCACGGCAAGGCAAGGGAAGACAAGCAAGGCTAAGGCAAGGCAAGGCAAGGCTATGGCACCACAGCGGATGGCAAGGCAATGTAAGACAAGGCAAGGAATCGGTAACGGACGGCAAGGCAAGGCAAGACAAAGCAAGGCAAGGCAATGGTAACGGAAGACACGGCAAGGTAAGGGAAGGACAAGACAAGGCACGGCAAGGCAAGGCAAGGCTAAGGCACTACAACGCAAGGCTAGGCAATGCACGGCAAGGCAAGGAAAGGGTAACGGAAGGCAAGGAAGGCAAGGCAAAGCAATGCAAGGCAAGGGTAACGGAAGGCACGGCACGGTAAGGCAAGGCAAGGCTACGGCAAGGCAAAAAAGGCTAGGCAATGCACGGCAAGGCAAGGGAAAGCAATGCAATGCAAGGGGAACGGAAGGCATGGCAAGGTAAGGGAAGGGGAATGGAAGGCACGGCAAGGCAAGGGAAGGACAAAGCAAGGCACGGCTAGGCAATTTAAGGCTCAGGCACGATAACAGAAGGCTAGGCAAGGTTAAGCCACGGGACGCCAAGCAAGGCTAAGGCAAGGGGAGGCAAAGATATGGACCGAGAACGCAAGGCTAGGCAATGCACGTCAAGGCAAGGAAAGTGTAACTGAAGGCAAGGCACGGCAAGGCAAGGCAAGGCTAAGGCAAGGCACGCAAGGCTAACCAATGCACCGCAAGGCAAGGAACGGGAAACGGAAGGCAATGCAAGGCAAAGCAAGGGGAGGGAAGGGTAAAGGAAGGCAAGGCACGGCAAGGCAAGGCCAGCCAATCAAGGCTAAGGCACGGCAAGGCAAGGCTATGGCACGACAACGAAAGGCTAGGTAATGCACGGCAATGCAAGGAAAGGGTAACGGAAGGCAAAGCAATGGAAAGCAAGGGAAAGCAAGGGTAACGGAAGGCAAGGCAAGGCAAAGCAAGGGAAGGCAAGGGTAACGGAAGGCAAGGCAAGGCAAGGCAAAGCAAGGCAAGGCAAGGGCAACGGAAGGCACGTCACGGCAAGGCAAGGCAAGGCACGGCAAGGCAAGGCAAAGCTAAGGCACGACAACGCAAGGCTAGGCAATGCAGGGCAAAGCAAGAAAAGGGTAACGGAAGGTAAGGCAAGGCAATGCAAAGCACGGCAAGGCAAGTGTAATGGAAGGCACGGCACGGCTAGGCAAGGCACGGCAAGGCAAGGCAAGGCTAAGGCACGACAACGCAAGGCTAGGCAATGCAGGGCAAGGCAAGGAAAGGGTAACGGAAGGCAATTCAAGGCAATGCAACGCACGGCAAGGCAAGTGTAACGGAAGGCACGGCATGGCAAGGCAAAGCAACGACAAGGCAACGCAATGGAAGCATAGGCAATGAACGGCAAGGCAATGAAAGTGTAACGGAAGCAAGGCACGGCAAGATCAAGAAGGGGAAGGCAAGGGTAACGGAAGACAAGGCAAGGCAAGGCAAAGCAAGGCAAGGCAAGGCTATGGCACTTCAACGGATCTCTATGCAATGCACGCCAAGGCAAGGAAAGTGTAACGGAAAGTAAGGCACGGCAATTCAAGGCAAGGCTCAGGCAAGGCAACGCAAGGCTAAGCAATGGGCCGCAAGGCAAGGAAAGTTTAACGGAAGGCAAGGCATGGCAAAGCAAGGCCAGGCAATGATAACGGAAAGCAAGGCGCGGCAAGGCAAGGCCAGACAATCAAGGCTAAGGCAAGGCAAGGCAAGGCTATGGCACGACATCGGAAGCCTAGGTAATGGTCGGCAATTCAAGGAAAGTGTAATGGACGGCAAGGCAAGGCAAAGCAAAGCAAGGGAAGTCAAGTGCAATGGAGAGCACGGCAAGGTAAGGGAAGGACAAGGCAAGGCACGGAAAGCAAGGCAAGGGAAGGCTAAGGCACGACAACGCAAGGCTAGGCAATGCACGACAACGCAAGGCTAGGCAATTCACGGCACGGCAAGGAAAGGGTAATGGAAGGCAAGGAAGGTAAGGCAAAGCAAGGCAAGGCAAGGGTAACGGAAGGCACGGCAAGGCAAGGGAAGACAAGCAAGGCTAAGGCAAGGCAAGGCAAGGCTATGGCACCACAGCGGATGGCAAGGCAATGTAAGACAAGGCAAGGAATCGGTAACGGACGGCAAGGCAAGGCAAGACAAAGCAAGGCAAGGCAATGGTAACGGAAGACACGGCAAGGTAAGGGAAGGACAAGGCAAGGCACGGCAAGGCAAGGCAAGGCAAGGCTAAGGCACGACAACACAAGGCTAGGCAATGCACGGCAATGCAACGAAAGGCTAACGGAAGGCATGGCACAGCAAGGCAAGGCAAGGCTAAGGCAAGGCAACGCAAGGCTAGGCAATGCACGGCAAGGGAAGGAAAGGGCAACGGAAGGCAAGGCAATGTAAGGCAAAGCAAGGCATGGCAAGGGTAACGGAAGGCAGGGCAATGCAAGGCAAGGCAAGGTAGGCTAAGGCAAGGCAAGGCAAGGCTATGGCACCACAACGGATGGGAAGGCAATGTACGACAATGCAAGGAATCGGTAACGGAAGGCAAGGCAAGGCAAGACAAAGCAAGACAAGGCAAAGGTAACGGAAGATACGGCAAGGCAAGGGAAGGGCAAGGCAAGGCACGGCAAGGCAAGGCAAGGCAAGTCTAAGGCACGACAACGCAAGGCTAGGCAATGCACGGCAAGGCAAGGAAAGGGTAACGGAAGGCAAGGCACGGAAAGGCAAGGCAAGGCTAAGGAACGAAAACGCAAGGCTAGAAAATGCACGGCAAGGCAAGGAAAGGGCAACGGAAGGCAAGGCAAAGCAGGGCAAATGAAGGCAAGGCAAGTGTAATGGAATGCACGGCAATGCAAGGCAAGCCAAGCTAGGCTAAGGCAAGGCAAGGCAAGGCTATGGCACCACAGCGGATGGCAAGGCAATGTAAGACAAGGCAAGGAATCGGTAACGGACGGCAAGGCAAGGCAAGACAAAGCAAGGCAAGGCAATGGTAACGGAAGACACGGCAAGGTAAGGGAAGGACAAGGCAAGGCACGGCAAGGCAAGGCAAGGCAAGGCTAAGGCACGACAACACAAGGCTAGGCAATGCACGGCAATGCAACGAAAGGCTAACGGAAGGCATGGCACAGCAAGGCAAGGCAAGGCTAAGGCAAGGCAACGCAAGGCTAGGCAATGCACGGCAAGGGAAGGAAAGGGCAACGGAAGGCAAGGCAATGTAAGGCAAAGCAAGGCATGGCAAGGGTAACGGAAGGCAGGGCAATGCAAGGCAAGGCAAGGTAGGCTAAGGCAAGGCAAGGCAAGGCAAGGCTAAGGCACGACAACGCAAGGCTAGGCAATGCACGGCAAGGCAAGGAAAGGGTAACGGAAGGCAAGGCACGGCAAGGCAAGGCAAGGCTAAGGAGGGAAAACGCAAGGCTAGAAAATGCACGGCAAGGCAAGGAAAGGGCAACGTAAGGCAAGGCAAAGCAGGGCAAATGAAGGCACGGCAAGTGTAATGGAATGCACGGCAATGCAAGGCAAGCCAAGCTAGGCTAAGGCAAGGCAAGGCAAGGCTATGGCACGAGAACGGAAGGCTAGGCCATGTACGACAAGGCAAGGAATGGGTAACGGAAGGCAAGGCAAGGCAAGACAAAGCAAGGCAAGGCAACGGTAACGGAAGTCACGGCAAGGTAAGGGAAGGACAAGGCAAGGCACGGCAAGGCAAGGCAAGGCTATGGCACGACAACACAAGGCTAGGAAATGCACGGCATGGCAAGGAAACGGTAACGGAAGGCAAGGCAAGGCAAGACAAAGCAAGGGAAGGCAACGGTAATGGAAGTCACGGCAAGGCAAGGCAAACAAGGCAAGGCAAGGGTAACGGAAGGCACGGCAAGGCAAGGCAAGGCTATGGCACGACAACACAAGGCTAGGAAATGCACGGCATGGCAAGGAAACGGTAACGAAAGCAAGGCAAGGCAAGACAAAGCAAGGGAAGGCAACGGTAATGGAAGTCACGGCAAGGCAAGGCAAACAAGGCAAGGCAAGGGTAACGGAAGGCACGGCAAGGCAAGGCAAGGGTAACTGAAGGCACGGCAATGCAAGGCAAGCAAGGCTAGGCTAAAGCAAGGCAAGGCAAGGCTATGGCAGAAAGTAAGGCTAGGCAATGTACGACAAGTCAAGGAAAGGGTAACGGAAGGCAAGGCAAGGCAATGCAAACCAAAGCAAGGTAAGGGTAACGCAAGGCACGGCAAGGCAAGGGAAGACAAGCAAGGCTAAGACAAGGCAAGGCAATGTTATGGCACCACAAGGGTTGGCAAGGCAATGTACGACAAGGCAAGGAATCGGTAACGAAAGGCAAGGCAAGGCAAGACAAAGCAAGGCAAGGAAAGGGTAACTGAAGACACGGCAAGGTAAGGGAAGGACAAGACAAGGCACGGCAAGGCAAGGCAAGGCTAAGGCACGACAACCCAAGGCTAGGCAATTCACGGCACGGCAAGGAAAGGGTAATGGAAGGCAAGGAAGGTAAGGCAAAGCAAGGCAAGGCAAGGGTAACGGAAGGCACGGCAAGGCAAGGGAAGACAAGCAAGGCTAAGGCAAGGCAAGGCAAGGCTATGGCACCACAGCGGATGGCAAGGCAATGTAAGACAAGGCAAGGAATCGGTAACGGACGGCAAGGCAAGGCAAGACAAAGCAAGGCAAGGCAATGGTAACGGAAGACACGGCAAGGTAAGGGAAGGACAAGACAAGGCACGGCAAGGCAAGGCAAGGCTAAGGCACGACAACGCAAGGCTAGGCAATGCACGGCAAGGCAAGGAAAGGGTAACGGAAGGCAAGGAAGGCAAGGCAAAGCAATGCAAGGCAAGGGTAACGGAAGGCACGGCACGGTAAGGCAAGGCAAGGCTACGGCAAGGCAAAGAAAGGCTAGGCAATGCACGGCAAGGCAAGGGAAAGCAATGCAATGCAAGGGGATCGGAAGGCATGGCAAGGTAAGGCAAGGGGAATGGAAGGCACGGCAAGGCAAGGGAAGGACAAAGCAAGGCACGGCTAGGCAAGGTAAGGCTCAGGCACGATAACAGAAGGCTAGGCAAGGTTAAGCCACGGGACGCCAAGCAAGGCTAAGGCAAGGGGAGGCAAAGATATGGACCGAGAACGCAAGGCTAGGCAATGCACGTCAAGGCAAGGAAAGTGTAACTGAAGGCAAGGCACGGCAAGGCAAGGCAAGGCTAAGGCAAGGCACGCAAGGCTAACCAATGCACCGCAAGGCAAGGAACGGGAAACGGAAGGCAATGCAAGGCAAAGCAAGGCGAGGGAAGGGTAAAGGAAGGCAAGGCACGGCAAGGCAAGGCCAGCCAATCAAGGCTAAGGCACGGCAAGGCAAGGCTATGGCACGACAACGAAAGGCTAGGTAATGCACGGCAATGCAAGGAAAGGGTAACGGAAGGCAAAGCAATGGAAAGCAAGGGAAAGCAAGGGAAAGCAAGGGTAACGGAAGGCAAGGCAAGGCAAAGCAAGGGAAGGCAAGGGTAACGGAAGGCAAGGCAAGGCAAGGCAAAGCAAGGCAAGGCAAGGGCAACGGAAGGCACGGCACGGCAAGGCAAGGCAAGGCACGGCAAGGCAAGGCAAGGCAAGGCTAAGGCACGACAACACAAGGCTAGGCAATGCACGGCAATGCAACGAAAGGCTAACGGAAGGCATGGCACAGCAAGGCAAGGCAAGGCTAAGGCAAGGCAACGCAAGGCTAGGCAATGCACGGCAAGGGAAGGAAAGGGCAACGGAAGGCAAGGCAATGTAAGGCAAAGCAAGACAAGGCAAGGGTAACGGAAGGCAGGGCAATGCAAGGCAAGGCAAGGTAGGCTAAGGCAAGGCAAGGCAAGGCTATGGCACCACAACGGATGGGAAGGCAATGTACGACAATGCAAGGAATCGGTAACGGAAGGCAAGGCAAGGCAAGACAAAGCAAGACAAGGCAAAGGTAACGGAAGATACGGCAAGGCAAGGGAAGGGCAAGGCAAGGCACGGCAAGGCAAGGCAAGGCAAGTCTAAGGCACGACAACGCAAGGCTAGGCAATGCACGGCAAGGCAAGGAAAGGGTAACGGAAGGCAAGGCACGGAAAGGCAAGGCAAGGCTAAGGAACGAAAACGCAAGGCTAGAAAATGCACGGCAAGGCAAGGAAAGGGCAACGGAAGGCAAGGCAAAGCAGGGCAAATGAAGGCAAGGCAAGTGTAATGGAATGCACGGCAATGCAAGGCAAGCCAAGCTAGGCTAAGGCAAGGCAAGGCAAGGCTATGGCACGAGAACGGAAGGCTAGGCCATGTACGACAAGGCAAGGAATGGGTAACGGAAGGCAAGGCAAGGCAAGACAAAGCAAGGCAAGGCAACGGTAACGGAAGTCACGGCAAGGTAAGGGAAGGACAAGGCAAGGCACGGCAAGGCAAGGCAAGGCTATGGCACGACAACACAAGGCTAGGAAATGCACGGCATGGCAAGGAAACGGTAACGGAAGGCAAGGCAAGGCAAGACAAAGCAAGGGAAGGCAACGGTAATGGAAGTCACAGCAAGGCAAGGCAAACAAGTCAAGGCAAGGGTAACGGAAGGCACGGCAAGGCAAGGCAAGGCTATGGCACGACAACACAAGCCTAGGAAATGCACGGCATGGCAAGGAAACGGTAACGAACGCAAGGCAAGGCAAGACAAAGCAAGGGAAGGCAACGGTAATGGAAGTCACGGCAAGGCAAGGCAAACAAGGCAAGGCAAGGGTAACGGAAGGCACGGCAAGGCAAGGCAAGGGTAACTGAAGGCACGGCAATGCAAGGCAAGCAAGGCTAGGCTAAAGCAAGTCAAGGCAAGGCTATGGCAGAAAGTAAGGCTAGGCAATGTACGACAAGTCAAGGAAAGGGTAACGGAAGGCAAGGCAAGGCAATGCAAACCAAAGCAAGGTAAGGGTAACTCAAGGCACGGCAAGGCAAGGGAAGACAAGCAAGGCTAAGACAAGGCAAGGCAATGTTATGGCACCACAAGGGTTGGCAAGGCAATGTACGACAAGGCAAGGAATCGGTAACGAAAGGCAAGGCAAGGCAAGACAAAGCAAGGCAAGGAAAGGGTAACTGAAGACACGGCAAGGTAAGGGAAGGACAAGACAAGGCACGGCAAGGCAAGGCAAGGCTAAGGCACGACAACCCAAGGCTAGGCAATTCACGGCACGGCAAGGAAAGGGTAATGGAAGGCAAGGAAGGTAAGGCAAAGCAAGGCAAGGCAAGGGTAACGGAAGGCACGGCAAGGCAAGGTAAGACAAGCAAGGCTTAAGCAAGGCAAGGCAAGGCTATGGCACCACAGCGGATGGCAAGGCAATGTAAGACAAGGCAAGGAATCGGTAACGGACGGCAAGGCAAGGCAAGACAAAGCAAGGCAAGGCAATGGTAACGGAAGACACGGCAAGGTAAGGGAAGGACAAGACAAGGCACGGCAAGGCAAGGCAAGGCTAAGGCACGACAACGCAAGGCTAGGCAATGCACGGCAAGGCAAGGAAAGGGTAACGGAAGGCAAGGAAGGCAAGGCAAAGCAATGCAAGGCAAGGGTAACGGAAGGCACGGCACGGTAAGGCAAGGCAAGGCTACGGCAAGGCAAAGAAAGGCTAGGCAATGCACGGCAAGGCAAGGGAAAGCAATGCAATGCAAGGGGAACGGAAGGCATGGCAAGGTAAGGCAAGGGGAATGGAAGGCACGGCAAGGCAAGGGAAGGACAAAGCAAGGCACGGCTAGGCAAGGTAAGGCTCAGGCACGATAACAGAAGGCTAGGCAAGGTTAAGCCACGGGACGCCAAGCAAGGCTAAGGCAAGGGGAGGCAAAGATATGGACCGAGAACGCAAGGCTAGGCAATGCACTTCAAGGCAAGGAAAGTGTAACTGAAGGCAAGGCACGGCAAGGCAAGGCAAGGCTAAGGCAAGGCACGCAAGGCTAACCAATGCACCGCAAGGCAAGGAACGGGAAACGGAAGGCAATGCAAGGCAAAGCAAGGCGAGGGAAGGGTAAAGGAAGGCAAGGCACGGCAAGGCAAGGCCAGCCAATCAAGGCTAAGGCACGGCAAGGCAAGGCTATGGCACGACAACGAAAGGCTAGGTAATGCACGGCAATGCAAGGAAAGGGTAACGGAAGGCATAGCAATGGAAAGTAAGGGAAAGCAAGGGTAACGGAAGGCAAGGCAAGGCAAAGCAAGGGAAGGCAAGGGTAACGGAAGGCAAGGCAAGGCAAAGCAAAGCAAGGCAAGGCAAGGGTAACGGAAGGCACGGCACGGCAAGGCAAGGCAAGGCACGGCAAGGCAAGGCAAAGCTAAGGCACGACAACGCAAGGCTAGGCAATGCAGGGCAAAGCAAGAAAAGGGTAACGGAAGGTAAGGCAAGACAATGCAAAGCACGGCAAGGCAAGTGTAATGGAAGGCACGGCACGGCTAGGCAAGGCACGGCAAGGCAAGGTAAGGCTAAGGCACGACAACGCAAGGCTAGGCAATGCAGGGCAAGGCAAGGAAAGGGTAACGGAAGGCAAGGCAAGGCAATGCAACGCACGGCAAGGCAAGTGTAAGGGAAGGCACGGCACGGCAAGGCAAGGCAACGACAAGGCAACGCAATGGAAGGCTAGGCAATGAACGGCAAGGCAATGAAAGTGTAACGGAAGCAAGGCACGGCAAGATCAAGAAGGGGAAGGCAAGGGTAACGGAAGACAAGTCAAGGCAAGGCAAAGCAAGGCAAGGCAAGGTTATGGCACTTCAACGGATCCCTATGCAATGCACGCCAAGGCAAGGAAAGTGTAACGGAAAGTAAGGCACGGCAATTCAAGGCAAGGCTCAGGCAAGGCAACGCAAGGCTAAGCAATGGGCCGCAAGGCAAGGAAAGTTTAACGGAAGGCAAGGCATGGCAAAGCAAGGCCAGGCAATGATAACGGAAAGCAAGGCGCGGCAAGGCAAGGCCAGACAATCAAGGCTAAGGCAAGGCAAGGCAAGGCTATGGCACGACATCGGAAGCCTAGGTAATGGTCGGCAATTCAAGGAAAGTGTAATGGAAGGCAAGGCAAGGCAAAGCAAAGCAAGGGAAGTCAAGTGCAATGGAGAGCACGGCAAGGTAAGGGAAGGACAAGGCAAGGCACGGAAAGCAAGGCAAGGGAAGGCTAAGGCACGACAACGCAAGGCTAGGCAATTCACGGCACGGCAAGGAAAGGGTAATGGAAGGCAAGGAAGGTAAGGCAAAGCAAGGCAAGGCAAGGGTAACGGAAGGCACGGCAAGGCAAGGGAAGACAAGCAAGGCTAAGGCAAGGCAAGGCAAGGCTATGGCACCACAGCGGATGGCAAGGCAATGTAAGACAAGGCAAGGAATCGGTAACGGACGGCAAGGCAAGGCAAGGCAAAGCAAAGCAAGGGAAGTCAAGTGCAATGGAGAGCACGGCAAGGTAAGGGAAGGACAAGGCAAGGCACGGCAAGGCAAGGCAAGGCAAGGCTAAGGCACGACAACACAAGGCTAGGCAATGCACGGCAATGCAACGAAAGGCTAACGGAAGGCATGGCACAGCAAGGCAAGGCAAGGCTAAGGCAAGGCAACGCAAGGCTAGGCAATGCACGGCAAGGGAAGGAAAGGGCAACGGAAGGCAAGGCAATGTAAGGCAAAGCAAGGCATGGCAAGGGTAACGGAAGGCAGGGCAATGCAAGGCAAGGCAAGGTAGGCTAAGGCAAGGCAAGGCAAGGCTATGGCACCACAACGGATGGGAAGGCAATGTACGACAATGCAAGGAATCGGTAACGGAAGGCAAGGCAAGGCAAGACAAAGCAAGACAAGGCAAAGGTAACGGAAGATACGGCAAGGCAAGGGAAGGGCAAGGCAAGGCACGGCAAGGCAAGGCAAGGCAAGTCTAAGGCACGACAACGCAAGGCTAGGCAATGCACGGCAAGGCAAGGAAAGGGTAACGGAAGGCAAGGCCCGGAAAGGCAAGGCAAGGCTAAGGAACGAAAACGCAAGGCTAGAAAATGCACGGCAAGGCAAGGAAAGGGCAACGGAAGGCAAGGCAAAGCAGGGCAAATGAAGGCAATGCAAGTGTAATGGAATGCACGGCAATGCAAGGCAAGCCAAGCTAGGCTAAGGCAAGGCAAGGCAAGGCTATGGCACGAGAACGGAAGGCTAGGCCATGTACGACAAGGCAAGGAATGGGTAACGGAAGGCAAGGCAAGGCAAGACAAAGCAAGGCAAGGCAACGGTAACGGAAGTCACGGCAAGGTAAGGGAAGGACAAGGCAAGGCACGGCAAGGCAAGGCAAGGCTATGGCACGACAACACAAGGCTAGGAAATGCACGGCATGGCAAGGAAACGGTAACGGAAGACAAGGCAAGGCAAGACAAAGCAAGGGAAGGCAACGGGAATGGAAGGCACGGCAAGGCAAGGCAAACAAGGCAAGGCAAGGGTAACGGAAGGCACGGCAAGGCAAGGCAAGGTTAACGGAAGGCACGGCAATGCAAGGCAAGCAAGGCTAGGCTAAAGCAAGGCAAGGCAAGGCTATGGCAGAAAGTAAGGCTAGGCAATGTACGACAAGTCAAGGAAAGGGTAACGGAAGGCAAGGCAAGGCAATGCAAACCAAAGCAAGGTAAGGGTAACGCAAGGCACGGCAAGGCAAGGGAAGACAAGCAAGGCTAAGACAAGGCAAGGCAATGTTATGGCACCACAAGGGTTGGCAAGGCAATGTACGACAAGGCAAGGAATCGGTAACGAAAGGCAAGGCAAGGCAAGACAAAGGAAGGCAAGGAAAGGGTAACGGAAGACACGGCAAGGTAAGGGAAGGACAAGACAAGGCACGGCAAGGCAAGGCAAGGCTAAGGCACGACAACGCAAGGCTAGGCAATGCACGGCAAGGCAAGGAAAGGGTAACGGAAGGCAAGGAAGGCAAGGCAAAGCAATGCAAGGCAAGGGTAACGGAAGGCACGGCACGGTAAGGCAAGGCATGGCTACGGCAAGGCAAAGAAAGGCTAGGCAATGCATGGCAAGGCAAGGGAAAGCAATGCAATGCAAGGGGAACGGAAGGCATGGCAAGGTAAGGCAAGGGGAATGGAAGGCACGGCAAGGCAAGGGAAGGACAAAGCACGGCACGGCTAGGCAAGGTAAGGCTCAGGCACTATAACAGAAGGCTAGGCAAGGTTAAGCCACGGGACGCCAAGCAAGGCTAAGGCAAGGGGAGGCAAAGATATGGACCGAGAACGCAAGGCTAGGCAATGCACGTCAAGGCAAGGAAAGTGTAACTGAAGGCAAGGCACGGCAAGGCAAGGCAAGGCTAAGGCAAGGCAACGCAAGGCTAACCAATGCACCGCAACAAGGCAAGGCAAGGGAACGGAGCAAGGAAGGTAACGGGAAACGGAAGGCAATGCAAGGCAAAGCAAGGCGAGGGAAGGGTAAAGGAAGGCAAGGCACGGCAAGGCAAGGCCAGCCAATCAAGGCTAAGGAACGGCAAGGCAAGGCTATGGCACGACAACGAAAGGCTAGGTAATGCACGGCAATGCAAGGAAAGGCTAACGGAAGGCAAAGCAATGGAAAGCAAGGGAAAGCAAGGGTAACGGAAGGCAAGGCAAGGCAAGGCAAAGCAAGGGAAGGCAAGGGTAATGGAAGTCACGGCAAGGCAAGGCAAACAAGGCAAGGCAAGGGTAACGGAAGGCACGGCAAGGCAAGGCAAGGGTAACTGAAGGCACGGCAATGCAAGGCAAGCAAGGCTAGGCTAAAGCAAGGCAAGGCAAGGCTATGGCAGAAAGTAAGGCTAGGCAATGTACGACAAGTCAAGGAAAGGGTAACGGAAGGCAAGGCAAGGCAATGCAAACCAAAGCAAGGTAAGGGTAACGCAAGGCACGGCAAGGCAAGGGAAGACAAGCAAGGCTAAGACAAGGCAAGGCAATGTTATGGCACCCCAAGGGTTGGCAAGGCAATGTACGACAAGGCAAGGAATCGGTAACGAAAGGCAAGGCAAGGCAAGACAAAGCAAGGCAAGGAAAGGGTAACTGAAGACACGGCAAGGTAAGGGAAGGACAAGACAAGGCACGGCAAGGCAGGGCAAGGCTAAGGCAGGACAACCCAAGGCTAGGCAATTCACGGCACGGCAAGGAAAGGGTAATGGAAGGCAAGGAAGGTAAGGCAAAGCAAGGCAAGGCAAGGGTAACGGAAGGCACGGCAAGGCAAGGGAAGACAAGCAAGGCTAAGGCAAGGCAAGGCAAGGCTATGGCACCACAGCGGATGGCAAGGCAATGTAAGACAAGGCAAGGAATCGGTAACGGACGGCAAGGCAAGGCAAGACAAAGCAAGGCAAGGCAATGGTAACGGAAGACACGGCAAGGTAAGGGAAGGACAAGACAAGGCACGGCAAGGCAAGGCAAGGCTAAGGCACGACAACGCAAGGCTAGGCAATGCACGGCAAGGCAAGGAAAGGGTAACGGAAGGCAAGGAAGGCAAGGCAAAGCAATGCAAGGCAAGGGTAACGGAAGGCACGGCACGGTAAGGCAAGGCAAGGCTACGGCAAGGCAAAGAAAGGCTAGGCAATGCACGGCAAGGCAAGGGAAAGCAATGCAATGCAAGGGGAACGGAAGGCATGGCAAGGTAAGGCAAGGGGAATGGAAGGCACGGCAAGGCAAGGGAAGGACAAAGCAAGGCACGGCTAGGCAAGGTAAGGCTCAGGCACGATAACAGAAGGCTAGGCAAGGTTAAGCCACGGGACACCAAGCAAGGCTAAGGCAAGGGGAGGCAAAGATATGGACCGAGAACGCAAGGCTAGGCAATGCACGTCAAGGCAAGGAAAGTGTAACTGAATGCAAGGCACGGCAAGGCAAGGCAAGGCTAAGGCTAGGCAACGCAAGGCTAACCAATGCACCGCAAGGCAAGGAACGGGAAACGGAAGGCAATGCAAGGCAAAGCAAGGCGAGGGAAGGGTAAAGGAAGGCAAGGCACGGCAAGGCAAGGCCAGCCAATCAAGGCTAAGGCACGGCAAGGGAAGGCTATGGCACGACAACGAAAGGCTAGGTAATGCACGGCAATGCAAGGAAAGGGTAACGGAAGGCAAAGCAATGGAAAGCAAGGGAAAGCAAGGGAAAGCAAGGGTAACGGAAGGCAAGGCAAGGCAAGGCAAAGCAAGGGAAGGCAAGGGTAACGGAAGGCAAGGCAAGGCAAGGCAAAGAAAGGCAAGGCAAGGGCAACGGAAGGCACGGCACGGCAAGGCAAGGCAAGGCACGGCAAGGCAAGGCAAAGCTAAGGCACGACAACGCAAGGCTAGGCAATGCAGGGCAAAGCAAGAAAAGGGTAACGGAAGGTAAGGCAAGGCAATGCAAAGCACGGCAAGGCAAGTGTAATGGAAGGCACGGCACGGCTAGGCAAGGCACGGCAAGGGAAGGCAAGGCTAAGGCACGACAACGCAAGGCTAGGCAATGCAGGGCAAGGCAAGGAAAGGGTAACGGAAGGCAAGGCAAGGCAATGCAACGCACGGCAAGGCAAGTGTAACGGAAGGCACGGCACGGCAAGGCAAGGCAACGACAAGGCAACGCAATGGAAGGCTAGGCAATGAACTGCAAGGCAATGAAAGTGTAACGGAAGCAACCACGGCAAGATCAAGAAAGGGAAGGCAAGGGTAACGGAAGGCAAGGCAAGGCAAGGCAAAGCAAGGCAAGGCAAGGCTATGGCACTACAACGGATCTCTATGCAATGCACGCCAAGGCAAGGAAAGTGTAACGGAAAGTAAGGCACGGCAATTCAAGGCAAGGCTCAGGCAAGGCAACGCAAGGCTAAGCAATGGGCCGCAAGGCAAGGAAAGTTTAACGGAAGGCAAGGCATGGCAAAGCAAGGCCAGGCAATGATAACGGAAAGCAAGGCGCGGCAAGGCAAGGCCACACAATCAAGGCTAAGGCAAGGCAAGGCAAGGCTATGGCACGACATCGGAAGCCTAGGTAATGGTCGGCAATTCAAGGAAAGGGTAATGGAAGGCAAGGCAAGGCAAAGCAAAGCAAGGGAAGTCAAGTGCAATGGAGAGCACGGCAAGGTAAGGGAAGGACAAGGCAAGGCACGGAAAGCAAGGCAAGGCAAGGCTAAGGCACGACAACGCAAGGCTAGGCAATGCACGGCAAGGCAAGGAAACGGTAACGCAAGGAAAGGCACGCTCAAGCAAGGCAAGGCGAAGGCACGACAACCCAAGGCTAGGCAATTCATGGCACGGCAAGGAAAGGGTAATGGAAGGCAAGGAAGGTAAGGCAAAGCAAGGCAAGGCAAGGGTAACGGAAGGCACGGCAAGGCAAGGGAAGACAAGCAAGGCTAAGGCAAGGCAAGGCAAGACTATGGCACCACAGCGGATGGCAAGGCAATGTAAGAAAAGGCAAGGAATCGGTAACGGACGGCAAGGCAAGGCAAGACAAAGCAAGGCAAGGCAATGGTAACGGAAGACACGGCAAGGTAAGGGAAGGACAAGGCAAGGCACGGCAAGGCAAGGCAAGGCAAGGCTAAGGCACGACAACACAAGGCTAGGCAATGCACGGCAATGCAACGAAAGGCTAACGGAAGGCATGGCACAGCAAGGCAAGGCAAGGCTAAGGCAAGGCAACGCAAGGCTAGGCAATGCACGGCAAGGGAAGGAAAGGGCAACGGAAGGCAAGGCAATGTAAGGCAAAGCAAGGCATGGCAAGGGTAACGGAAGGCAGGGCAATGCAAGGCAAGGCAAGGTAGGCTAAGGCAAGGCAAGGCAAGGCTATGGCACCACAACGGATGGGAAGGCAATGTACGACAATGCAAGGAATCGGTAACGGAAGGCAAGGCAAGGCAAGACAAAGCAAGACAAGGCAAAGGTAACGGAAGGTACGGCAAGGCAAGGGAAGGGCAAGGCAAGGCACGGCAAGGCAAGGCAAGGCAAGTCTAAGGCACGACAACGCAAGGCTAGGCAATGCACGGCAAGGCAAGGAAAGGGTAACGGAAGGCAAGGCACGGAAAGGCAAGGCAAGGCTAAGGAACGAAAACGCAAGGCTAGAAAATGCACGGCAAGGCAAGGAAAGGGCAACGGAAGGCAATGCAAAGCAGGGCAAATGAAGGCAAGGCAAGTGTAATGGAATGCACGGCAATGCAAGGCAAGCCAAGCTAGGCTAAGGCAAGGCAAGGCAAGGCTATGGCACGAGAACGGAAGGCTAGGCCATGTACGACAAGGCAAGGAATGGGTAACGGAAGGCAAGGCAAGGCAAGACAAAGCAAGGCAAGGCAACGGTAACGGAAGTCACGGCAAGGTAAGGGAAGGACAAGGCAAGGCACGGCAAGGCAAGGCAAGGCTATGGCACGACAACACAAGGCTAGGAAATGCACGGCATGGCAAGGAAACGGTAACGAAAGGCAAGGCAAGGCAAGACAAAGCAAGGGAAGGCAACGGTAATGGAAGGCACGGCAAGGCAAGGCAAACAAGGCAAGGCAAGGGTAACGGAAGGCACGGCAATGCAAGGCAAGCAAGGCTAGGCTAAAGCAAGGCAAGGCAAGGCTATGGCAGAAAGTAAGGCTAGGCAATGTACGACAAGTCAAGGAAAGGGTAACGGAAGGCAAGGCAAGGCAATGCAAACCAAAGCAAGGTAAGGGTAACGCAAGGCACGGCAAGGCAAGGGAAGACAAGCAAGGCTAAGACAAGGCAAGGCAATGTTATGGCACCACAAGGGTTGGCAAGGCAATGTACGACAAGGCAAGGAATCGGTAACGAAAGGCAAGGCAAGGCAAGACAAAGGAAGGCAAGGAAAGGGTAACGGAAGACACGGCAAGGTAAGGGAAGGACAAGACAAGGCACGGCAAGGCAAGGCAAGGCTAAGGCACGACAACGCAAGGCTAGGCAATGCACGGCAAGGCAAGGAAAGGGTAACGGAAGGCAAGGAAGGCAAGGCAAAGCAATGCAAGGCAAGGGTAACGGAAGGCACGGCACGGTAAGGCAAGGCATGGCTACGGCAAGGCAAAGAAAGGCTAGGCAATGCACGGCAAGGCAAGGGAAAGCAATGCAATGCAAGGGGAACGGAAGGCATGGCAAGGTAAGGCAAGGGGAATGGAAGGCACGGCAAGGCAAGGGAAGGACAAAGCACGGCACGGCTAGGCAAGGTAAGGCTCAGGCACGATAACAGAAGGCTAGGCAAGGTTAAGCCACGGGACGCCAAGCAAGGCTAAGGCAAGGGGAGGCAAAGATATGGACCGAGAACGCAAGGCTAGGCAATGCACGTCAAGGCAAGGAAAGTGTAACTGAAGGCAAGGCACGGCAAGGCAAGGCAAGGCTAAGGCAAGGCAACGCAAGGCTAACCAATGCACCGCAAGGCAAGGAACGGGAAACGGAAGGCAATGCAAGGCAAAGCAAGGCGAGGGAAGGGTAAAGGAAGGCAAGGCACGGCAAGGCAAGGCCACCCAATCAAGGCTAAGGAACGGCAAGGCAAGGCTATGGCACGACAACGAAAGGCTAGGTAATGCACGGCAATGCAAGGAAAGGCTAACGGAAGGCAAAGCAATGGAAAGCAAGGGAAAGCAAGGGTAACGGAAGGCAAGGCAAGGCAAGGCAAAGCAAGGGAAGGCAAGGGTAACGGAAGGCAAGGCAAGGCAAGGCAAAGCAAGGCAAGGCAAGGGCAACGGAAGGCACGGCACGGCAAGGCAAGGCAAGGCACGGCAAGGCAAGGCAAAGCTAAGGCACGACAACGCAAGGCTAGGCAATGCAGGGCAAAGCAAGAAAAGGGTAACGGAAGGTAAGGCAAGGCAATGCAAAGCACGGCAAGGCAAGTGTAATGGAAGGCACGGCACGGCAAGGCAAGGCACGGCAAGGCAAGGCAAGGCTAAGGCACGACAACGCAAGGCTAGGCAATGCAGGGCAAGGCAAGGAAAGGGTAACGGAAGGCAAGGCAAGGCAATGCAACGCACGGCAAGGCAAGTGTAACGGAAGGCACGGCACGGCAAGGCAAGGCAACGACAAGGCAACGCAATGGAAGGCTAGGCAATGAACGGCAAGGCAATGAAAGTGTAACGGAAGCAAGGCACGGCAAGATCAAGAAAGGGAAGGCAAGGGTAACGGAAGACAAGGCAAGGCAAGGCAAAGCAAGGCAAGGCAAGGCTATGGCACTACAACGGATCTCTATGCAATGCACGCCAAGGCAAGGAAAGTGTAACGGAAAGTAAGGCACGGCAATTCAAGGCAAGGCTCAGGCAAGGCAACGCAAGGCTAAGCAATGGGCCGCAAGGCAAGGAAAGTTTAACGGAAGGCAAGGCATGGCAAAGCAAGGCCAGGCAATGATAACGGAAAGCAAGGCGCGGCAAGGCAAGGCCAGACAATCAAGGCTAAGGCAAGGCAAGGCAAGGCTATGGCACGACATCGGAAGCCTAGGTAATTGTCGGCAATTCAAGGAAAGGGTAATGGAAGGCAAGGCAAGGCAAAGCAAAGCAAGGGAAGTCAAGTGCAATGGAGACCACGGCAAGGTAAGGGAAGGACAAGGCAAGGCACGGAAAGCAAGGCAAGGCAAGGCTAAGGCACGACAACGCAAGGCTAGGCAATGCACGGCAAGGCAAGGAAACGGTAACGCAAGGAATGGCACGCTCAAGCAAGGCAAGGCGAAGGCACGACAACCCAAGGCTAGGCAATTCACGGCACGGCAAGGAAAGGGTAATGGAAGGCAAGGAAGGTAAGGCAAAGCAAGGCAAGGCGAGGGTAACGGAAGGCACGGCAAGGCAAGGGAAGACAAGCAAGGCTAAGGCAAGGCAAGGCAAGGCTATGGCACCACAGCGGATGGCAAGGCAATGTAAGACAAGGCAAGGAATCGGTAACGGACGGCAAGGCAAGGCAAGACAAAGCAAGGCAAGGCAATGGTAACGGAAGACACGGCAAGGTAAGGGAAGGACAAGGCAAGGCACGGCAAGGCAAGGCAAGGCAAGGCAAGGCTAAGGCACGACAACACAAGGCTAGGCAATGCACGGCAATGCAACGAAAGGCTAACGGAAGGCATGGCACAGCAAGGCAAGGCAAGGCTAAGGCAAGGCAACGCAAGGCTAGGCAATGCACGGCAAGGGAAGGAAAGGGCAACGGAAGGCAAGGCAATGTAAGGCAAAGCAAGGCATGGCAAGGGTAACGGAAGGCAGGGCAATGCAAGGCAAGGCAAGGTAGGCTAAGGCAAGGCAAGGCAAGGCTATGGCACCACAACGGATGGGAAGGCAATGTACGACAATGCAAGGAATCGGTAACGGAAGGCAAGGCAAGGCAAGACAAAGCAAGACAAGGCAAAGGTAACGGAAGATACGGCAAGGCAAGGGAAGGGCAAGGCAAGGCACGGCAAGGCAAGGCAAGGCAAGTCTAAGGCACGACAACGCAAGGCTAGGCAATGCACGGCAAGGCAAGGAAAGGGTAACGGAAGGCAAGGCACGGCAAGGCAAGGCAAGGCTATGGCACGACAACACAAGGCTAGGAAATGCACGGCATGGCAAGGAAACGGTAACGGAAGGCAAGGCAAGGCAAGACAAAGCAAGGGAAGGCAACGGTAATGGAAGTCACGGCAAGGCAAGGCAAACAAGGCAAGGCAAGGGTAACGGAAGGCACGGCAAGGCAAGGCAAGGGTAACTGAAGGCACGGCAATGCAAGGCAAGCAAGGCTAGGCTAAAGCAAGGCAAGGCAAGGCTATGGCAGAAAGTAAGGCTAGGCAATGTACGACAAGTCAAGGAAAGGGTAACGGAAGGCAAGGCAAGGCAATGCAAACCAAAGCAAGGTAAGGGTAACGCAAGGCACGGCAAGGCAAGGGAAGACAAGCAAGGCTAAGACAAGGCAAGGCAATGTTATGGCACCACAAGGGTTGGCAAGGCAATGTACGACAAGGCAAGGAATCGGTAACGAAAGGCAAGGCAAGGCAAGACAAAGCAAGGCAAGGAAAGGGTAACTGAAGACACGACAAGGTAAGGGAAGGACAAGACAAGGCACGGCAAGGCAGGGCAAGGCTAAGGCAGGACAACCCAAGGCTAGGCAATTCACGGCACGGCAAGGAAAGGGTAATGGAAGGCAAGGAAGGTAAGGCAAAGCAAGGCAAGGCAAGGGTAACGGAAGGCACGGCAAGGCAAGGGAAGACAAGCAAGGCTAAGGCAAGGCAAGGCAAGGCTATGGCACCACAGCGGATGGCAAGGCAATGTAAGACAAGGCAAGGAATCGGTAACGGACGGCAAGGCAAGGCAAGACAAAGCAAGGCAAGGCAATGGTAACGGAAGACACGGCAAGGTAAGGGAAGGACAAGACAAGGTACGGCAAGGCAAGGCAAGGCTAAGGCACGACAACGCAAGGCTAGGCAATGCACGGCAAGGCAAGGAAAGGGTTAAAGAAGGCAAGGAAGGCAAGGCAAACCAAGGCAAGGCAAGGGTAACGGAAGGCACGGCAAGGTAAGGCAAGGCAAGGCTACGGCAAGGCAAAGAAAGGCTAGGCAATGCACGGCAAGGCAAGGGAAAGCAATGCAATGCAAGGGGAACGGAAGGCATGGCAAGGTAAGGCAAGGGGAATGGAAGGCACGGCAAGGCAAGGGAAGGACAAAGCAAGGCACGGCTAGGCAAGGTAAGGCTCAGGCACGATAACAGAAGGCTAGGCAAGGTTAAGCCACGGGACACCAAGCAAGGCTAAGGCAAGGGGAGGCAAAGATATGGACCGAGAACGCAAGGCTAGGCAATGCACGTCAAGGCAAGGAAAGTGTAACTGAAGGCAAGGCACGGCAAGGCAAGGCAAGGCTAAGGCTAGGCAACGCAAGGCTAACCAATGCACCGCAAGGCAAGGAACGGGAAACGGAAGGCAATGCAAGGCAAAGCAAGGCGAGGGAAGGGTAAAGGAAGGCAAGGCACGGCAAGGCAAGGCCAGCCAATCAAGGCTAAGGCACGGCAAGGGAAGGCTATGGCACGACAACGAAAGGCTAGGTAATGCACGGCAATGCAAGGAAAGGGTAACGGAAGGCAAAGCAATGGAAAGCAAGGGAAAGCAAGGGAAAGCAAGGGTAACGGAAGGCAAGGCAAGGCAAGGCAAAGCAAGGGAAGGCAAGGGTAACGGAAGGCAAGGCAAGGCAAGGCAAAGCAAGGCAAGGCAAGGGCAACGGAAGGCACGGCACGGCAAGGCAAGGCAAGGCACGGCAAGGCAAGGCAAAGCTAAGGCACGACAACGCAAGGCTAGGCAATGCAGGGCAAAGCAAGAAAAGGGTAACGGAAGGTAAGGCAAGGCAATGCAAAGCACGGCAAGGCAAGTGTAATGGAAGGCACGGCACGGCTAGGCAAGGCACGGCAAGGCAAGGCAAGGCTAAGGCACGACAACGCAAGGCTAGGCAATGCAGGGCAAGGCAAGGAAAGGGTAACGGAAGGCAAGGCAAGGCAATGCAACGCACGGCAAGGCAAGTGTAACGGAAGGCACGGCACGGCAAGGCAAGGCAACGACAAGGCAACGCAATGGAAGGCTAGGCAATGAACGGCAAGGCAATGAAAGTGTAACGGAAGCAAGGCACGGCAAGATCAAGAAAGGGAAGGCAAGGGTAACGGAAGACAAGGCAAGGCAAGGCAAAGCAAGGCAAGGCAAGGCTATGGCACTACAACGGATCTCTATGCAATGCACGCCAAGGCAAGGAAAGTGTAACGGAAAGTAAGGCACGGCAATTCAAGGCAAGGCTCAGGCAAGGCAACGCAAGGCTAAGCAATGGGCCGCAAGGCAAGGAAAGTTTAACGGAAGGCAAGGCATGGCAAAGCAAGGCCAGGCAATGATAACGGAAAGCAAGGCGCGGCAAGGCAAGGCCAGACAATCAAGGCTAAGGCAAGGCAAGGCAAGGCTATGGCACGACATCGGAAGCCTAGGTAATGGTCGGCAATTCAAGGAAAGGGTAATGGAAGGCAAGGCAAGGCAAAGCAAAGCAAGGGAAGTCAAGTGCAATGGAGAGCACGGCAAGGTAAGGGAAGGACAAGGCAAGGCACGGAAAGCAAGGCAAGGCAAGGCTAAGGCACGACAACGCAAGGCTAGGCAATGCACGGCAAGGCAAGGAAACGGTAACGCAAGGAAAGGCACGCTCAAGCAAGGCAAGGCGAAGGCACGACAACCCAAGGCTAGGCAATTCATGGCACGGCAAGGAAAGGGTAATGGAAGGCAAGGAAGGTAAGGCAAAGCAAGGCAAGGCAAGGGTAACGGAAGGCACGGCAAGGCAAGGGAAGACAAGCAAGGCTAAGGCAAGGCAAGGCAAGGCTATGGCACCACAGCGGATGGCAAGGCAATGTAAGAAAAGGCAAGGAATCGGTAACGGACGGCAAGGCAAGGCAAGACAAAGCAAGGCAAGGCAATGGTAACGGAAGACACGGCAAGGTAAGGGAAGGACAAGGCAAGGCACGGCAAGGCAAGGCAAGGCAAGGCTAAGGCACGACAACACAAGGCTAGGCAATGCACGGCAATGCAACGAAAGGCTAACGGAAGGCATGGCACAGCAAGGCAAGGCAAGGCTAAGGCAAGGCAACGCAAGGCTAGGCAATGCACGGCAAGGGAAGGAAAGGGCAACGGAAGGCAAGGCAATGTAAGGCAAAGCAAGGCATGGCAAGGGTAACGGAAGGCAGGGCAATGCAAGGCAAGGCAAGGTAGGCTAAGGCAAGGCAAGGCAAGGCTATGGCACCACAACGGATGGGAAGGCAATGTACGACAATGCAAGGAATCGGTAACGGAAGGCAAGGCAAGGCAAGACAAAGCAAGACAAGGCAAAGGTAACGGAAGGTACGGCAAGGCAAGGGAAGGGCAAGGCAAGGCACGGCAAGGCAAGGCAAGGCAAGTCTAAGGCACGACAACGCAAGGCTAGGCAATGCACGGCAAGGCAAGGAAAGGGTAACGGAAGGCAAGGCACGGAAAGGCAAGGCAAGGCTAAGGAACGAAAACGCAAGGCTAGAAAATGCACGGCAAGGCAAGGAAAGGGCAACGGAAGGCAATGCAAAGCAGGGCAAATGAAGGCAAGGCAAGTGTAATGGAATGCACGGCAATGCAAGGCAAGCCAAGCTAGGCTAAGGCAAGGCAAGGCAAGGCTATGGCACGAGAACGGAAGGCTAGGCCATGTACGACAAGGCAAGGAATGGGTAACGGAAGGCAAGGCAAGGCAAGACAAAGCAAGGCAAGGCAACGGTAACGGAAGTCACGGCAAGGTAAGGGAAGGACAAGGCAAGGCACGGCAAGGCAAGGCAAGGCTATGGCACGACAACACAAGGCTAGGAAATGCACGGCATGGCAAGGAAACGGTAACGAAAGGCAAGGCAAGGCAAGACAAAGCAAGGGAAGGCAACGGTAATGGAAGTCACGGCAAGGCAAGGCAAACAAGGCAAGGCAAGGGTAATGGAAGGCACGGCAAGGCAAGGCAAGGGTAACTGAAGGCACGGCAATGCAAGGCAAGCAAGGCTAGGCTAAAGCAAGGCAAGGCAAGGCTATGGCAGAAAGTAAGGCTAGGCAATGTACGACAAGTCAAGGAAAGGGTAACGGAAGGCAAGGCAAGGCAATGCAAACCAAAGCAAGGTAAGGGTAACGCAAGGCACGGCAAGGCAAGGGAAGACAAACAAGGCTAAGACAAGGCAAGGCAATGTTATGGCACCACAAGGGTTGGCAAGGCAATGTACGACAAGGCAAGGAATCGGTAACGAAAGGCAAGGCAAGGCAAGACAAAGCAAGGCAAGGAAAGGGTAACTGAAGACAAGGCAAGGTAAGGGAAGGACAAGACAAGGCACGGCAAGGCAAGGCAAGGCTAAGGCACGACAACCCAAGGCTAGGCAATTCACGGCACGGCAAGGAAAGGGTAATGGAAGGCAAGGAAGGTAAGGCAAAGCAAGGCAAGGCAAGTGTAACGGAAGGCACTGCACGGCAAGGCAAGGCAACGACAAGGCAACGCAACGCAAGGCTAGGCAATGCACGTCAAGGCAATGAAAGTGTAAAGGAAGCAAGGCACGGCAAGGTCAAGAAAGGGAAGGCAAGGGTAACGGAAGACAAGGCAAGGCAAGGCAAAGGAAGGCAATGCAAGGGGAACGGAAGACACGGAAAGGCAAGGCAAGCCAGGCTAGGCTAAAGCAAGGCAAGGCAAGGCTATGGCACTAAAACGGATCTCTCGGCAATGCACGCCAAGGCTAGGAAAGTGTAACGGAAAGTAAGGCACGGCAATTCAAGCAAGGCTAAGGCAAGGCAACGCAAGGCAAGGAAAGTTTAACGGAAGGCAAGGCATGGCAAAGCAAGGCCAGGCAATGGTAACGGAAGGCAAGGCGCGGCAAGGCAAGGCCTGCCAATCAAGGCTAAGGCAAGGCAAGGCAAGGCTATGGCACGACAACGCAAGCCTAGGTAATGCTCGGCAATGCAAGGAAAGGGTAATGGAAGGCAAGGCAAGGCAAAGCAAAGCAAGGGAAGTCAAGGGTAACGGAGGGCACGGCAAGGTAAGGGATGGACAAGGCAAGGCACGGCAAGCAAGACAAGGCAAGGCTAAGGCACGACAACGCAAGGCTAGGCAATGCACGGCAAGGCAAGGAAACGGTAACGCAAGGAAAGGCACGCTCAAGCAAGGCAAGTCGAAGGCACGACAACCCAAGACTAGGCAATTCACGGCACGGCAAGGAAAGGGTAATGGAAGGCAAGGAAGGTAAGGCAAAGCAAGGCAAAGGAAGGGTAACGGAAGGCACGGCAAGGCAAGGGAAGAAAAGCAAGGCTAAGGCAAGGCAAGGCAAGGCTATGGCACCACAACGGATGGCAAGGCAATGTAAGACAAGGCAAGGAATAGGTGAGGGAAGGCAAGGCAAGGCAAACAAAGCAAGTGAAGTCAAGGGTAACGGAGGGCACGGCAAGGTAAGGGAAGGACCAGGCAAGGCACGGCAAGGCAAGGGAAGGCAAGTCTAAGGCACGACAACGCAAGGCTAGGAAATGCACGGCAAGGCATTGAAAGGGTAACGGAAGGCAAGGCACGGCAAGGCAAGGCAAGGCAAAGGCACGCAAATGCAAGGCTAGAAAATGCACGGCAAGGCAAGGAAAGGGCAACAGAAGGCAAGGCAAGGCAAAGCAAGGCATGGCAAGGGTAACGGAAGGCACGGCAATGCAAGGCAAGGCAAGCTAGGCTAAGGCAAGGCAACGAAAGGCTATGGCACCACAACTGTTGGCAAGGCCATGTACGGCAAGGCAAGGAATCGGTAACGGAATGCAAGGCAAGGCAAGACAAAGCAAGGCAAGGCAAGGGTAACAGAAGACACGGCAAGGTAAGGGAAGGACAAGGCAAGGCACGGCAAGGCAAGGCAAGGCAAGGCTAAGGCACGACAACGCAAGCCTAGGCAATGCACGACAAGGCAACGAAAGGCTAACGGAAGGCATGGAACAGGAAGGCAAAGCAAGGCTATGGCAATGCAACGCAAGGGTAGGCAATGCACGGCAAGGCAAGGAAATGGCAACGGAGCACAAAGCAAGGCAAGGCAAAGCAAGGCATGGCAAGGGTAACGGAAGGCATGGCAATGCAAGGCATGATAGCTAGGCTAAGGCAAGGCAAGGAAAGGCTATGGCACCACAACGGATGGTAAGGCAATGTACGACAATGTAAGGAATCGGTAACGGAAGGCAAGGCAAGGCAAGACAAAGCAAGGCAAGGCAAGGGTAACGGAAGACACGGCAAGGTAAGGGAAGGACAAGGCAAGGCACGGCAAGGCAACGCAAGGCAAGTCTAAGGCACGAAAACGCAAGGCTAGGAAATGCACGGCAAGGCATGGAAAGGGTAACGGAAGGCAAGGCACGGCAAGGCAAGGCAAGGCTAAAGCACGAAAACGCAAGGCTAGAAAATGCACGGCAAGGCAAGGAAAGGGCAACGGAAGGCAAGGCAAGGCAGGGCAAATGAATGCAAGGCAAGTGTAATGGAATGCACGGCAATGCCAGGCAAGCCAAGCTAGGCTAAGGCAAGGCAAGGCAAGCCTATGGCAGAACGTAAGGCTAGGCAATGTACCACAAGACAAGGAAAGGGTAACGGAAGGCAAGGCAAGGCAATGCAAACCAAGGCAATTCAAGGGTAACGCAAGGCACGGCAAGGCAAGGGAAGAAAAGCAAGGCTAAGACAAGGCAAGGCAATGTTATGGCACCACAAGGGTTGGCAAGGCAATGTACGACAAGGCAAGGAATCGGTAACGAAAGGCAAGGCAAGGCAAGACAAAGCAAGGCAAGGAAAGGGTAACGGAAACCACGGCAAGGTAAGGGAAGGACAAGGCAAGGCATGGCAGAGCATGGCAAGGCAAGGCTAAGGCAAGGCAACGCAAGGCTAGGCAATGCATGACAAGGCAAGGAAAGGGCAACGGAAGGCAAGGCAAGGCAAGGCAAAGCAAGGCATGGCAAGGGTAACGGAAGGCACGGCAATGCAAGGCAAGCTAAGCTAGGCTAAGGCAAGGCAAGGCAAGGCTATGGCACCACAAGGGAAGCAAGGCAATGTACGACAAGGCAAGGAATCGGTAACGGAAGGCAAGGCAAGGCAAGACAAAGCAAGGCAAGGCAAGAGTAGCGGAAGACACGGCATGGTAAGGGAAGGACAAGGCAAGGCACAGCAAGGCAGGGCAAGGCAAGGCTAAGGCACGAAAACGCAAGGCGAGGTAATGCAGGGCAAGGCAATGAAAGGGAACGGAAGGCAAGGCAAGGCAAGGCAAGCCAAGCTAGGCTAAAGCAAAGCAAGGCAATGTTATGGAACGACAACAGAAGTCAAGGCAATGTACGACAAGGCAAGGAATGCGTAACGGAAGGCAAGGCAAGGAAAGGCAAAGCAAGGGAAGGCAAGGGTAAAAGAAGGCAAGGAAAGCAAGGGAAAACAAGGCAAGGCAAGGGTAACGGAAGGCACGGCAAGGCAACGCAAGGGTAACGGAAGGCACAGCAATGCAATGCAAGCCAAGCTAGGCTAAGGCAAGGCAAGGCAAGGCTATGGCAGAACGGAAGGCTACGCAATGTACGGCAAGGGAAGGAAAGGGTAACGGAAGGCAAGGCAAGGCAATGCAAACCATGTCAATTCAAGGGTAACGCACTGCACGGCAAGGCAAGGGAAGACAAGCAAGGCTAAGGAAAGGAAAGGCAATGATATGGTACGACAACGCAAAGCTAGGCAATGCACGGCAAAGCAAGGAAAGCGTAACTCAAGGCAATGCACGGCCAGCCAAGGCAAGGCTAAGGAACGACAACGCAAACCTAAGCCATGGAAGGCAAGGCAACGAAAGGGTAACGGAAGGCACGGCACAGAAAGGCAAGGCAAAGGTAAGGCAAGGCAACGCAAGACTAGGCAATGCACGGCAAGGCAAGGAAAGGGTAACGGAAGGCAAATAATGCAAGGCAAATCAAGGCAAGGCAAGGGTAACGGAAGGCACGGCACGGTAAGGCAAGGCAAGGCAAAGAAAGGCTAAGCAATGCACGGCAAGGCAAGGGAAAGCAATACAATGCAAGGGGAAAGGAAGGCATGGCAAGGTAAGGCAAGCGGAATGGAAGGCACGGCAAGGCAAGGGAAGGACAAAGCAAGGCACGGCTAGGAAGGTAAGGCTCAGGCACGATAACAGAAGGCTACGCAAGGTTAAGCCACGGGACGCCAAGCAAGGCTAAGGCAAGGGGAGGCAAAGATAAGGACCGAGAACGCAAGGCTAGGCAATGCACGTCAAGGCAAGGAAAGTGTAACTGAAGGCAAGGCACCGCAAGGCAAGGCAAGGCTAAGGCAAGGCAACACAAGGCTAACCAATGCACCGCAAGGCAAGGAACGGGAAACCGAAGGCAATGCAAGGCAAATCAAAGCCAGGGAAGGGTAAAGGAAGGCAAGGCACGGCAAGGCAAGGCCAGCCAATCAAGGCTAAGGCACGGCAAAGCAAGGCTATGGCACGACAACGCAAGGCTAGGTAATGCACGGCAATGCAAGGAAAGGGTAACGGAAGGCAAAGCAATGGAAAGCAAGGGAAAGCAAGGGTAACGAAAGGCAAGGCAAGGCAAGGCAAAGCAAGTGAAGGCAAGGGTAACGGAAGGCAAGGCAAGGCAAGGCAAAGCAAGGCAAGGCAAGGGTAGCGGAAGGCACGGCATGGCAAGGCAAGGCAAGGCACGGCAAGGCAAGGCAAGGCTAAGGCACGACAACTCAAGTCTAGGCAATGCAGGGCAAGGCAAGGAAAGGGTAACGGAAGGCAAGGCAAAGCAATGCAAAGCACGGCAAGGCAAGTGTAACGGAAGGCACGGCACGGCAAGGCAAGGCAACGACAAGGCAACGCAACACAAGGCTAGGCAATGCACGTCAAGGCAATGAAAGTGTAACGGAAGCAAGGCACGGCAAGGTCAAGAAAGGGAAGGCAAGGGTAACGGAAGACAAGGCAAGGCAAGGCAAAGCAAGGCAATGCAAGGGGAAGGGAAGACACGGAAAGGCAAGGCAAGCCAGTCTAGGCTAAAGCAAGGCAAGGCAAGGCTATGGCACTAAAACGGATCTCTAGGCAATGCACGCCAAGGCAAGGAAAGTGTAACGGAAAGTAAGGCACGGCAATTCAAGCAAGGCTAAGGCAAGGCAACGCAAGGCAAGGAAAGTTTAACGGAAGGCAAGGCAAGGCAATGCAACGCACGGCAAGGCAAGTGTAACGGAAGGCACGGCACGGCAAGGAAAGGCAACGACAAGGCAACGCAATGGAAGGCTAGGCAATGAACGGCAAGGCAATGAAAGTGTAACGGAAGCAAGGCACGGCAAGATCAAGAAAGGGAAGGCAAGGGTAACGGAAGACAAGGCAAGGCAAGGCAAAGCAAGGCAAGGCAAGGCTATGGCACTACAACGGATCTCTATGCAATGCACGCCAAGGCAAGGAAAGTGTAACGGAAAGTAAGGCACGGCAATTCAAGGCAAGGCTCAGGCAAGGCAACGCAAGGCTAAGCAATGGGCCGCAAGGCAAGGAAAGTTTAACGGAAGGCAAGGCATGGCAAAGCAAGGCCAGGCAATGATAACGGAAAGCAAGCCGCGGCAAGGCAAGGCCAGACAATCAAGGCTAAGGCAAGGCAAGGCAAGGCTATGGCACGACATCGGAAGCCTAGGTAATTGTCGGCAATTCAAGGAAAGGGTAATGGAAGGCAAGGCAAGGCAAAGCAAAGCAAGGGAAGTCAAGTGCAATGGAGACCACGGCAAGGTAAGGGAAGGACAAGGCAAGGCACGGAAAGCAAGGCAAGGCAAGGCTAAGGCACGACAACGCAAGGCTAGGCAATGTACGGCAAGGCAAGGAAACGGTAACGCAAGGAAAGGCACGCTCAAGCAAGGCAAGGCGAAGGCACGACAACCCAAGGCTAGGCAATTCACGGCACGGCAAGGAAAGGGTAATGGAAGGCAAGGAAGGTAAGGCAAAGCAAGGCAAGGCGAGGGTAACGGAAGGCACGGCAAGGCAAGGGAAGACAAGCAAGGCTAAGGCAAGGCAAGGCAAGGCTATGGCACCACAGCGGATGGCAAGGCAATGTAAGACAAGGCAAGGAATCGGTAACGGACGGCAAGGCAAGGCAAGACAAAGCAAGGCAAGGCAATGGTAACGGAAGACACGGCAAGGTAAGGGAAGGACAAGGCAAGGCACGGCAAGGCAAGGCAAGGCAAGGCAAGGCTAAGGCACGACAACACAAGGCTAGGCAATGCACGGCAATGCAACGAAAGGCTAACGGAAGGCATGGCACAGCAAGGCAAGGCAAGGCTAAGGCAAGGCAACGCAAGGCTAGGCAATGCACGGCAAGGGAAGGAAAGGGCAACGGAAGGCAAGGCAATGTAAGGCAAAGCAAGGCATGGCAAGGGTAACGGAAGGCAGGGCAATGCAAGGCAAGGCAAGGTAGGCTAAGGCAAGGCAAGGCAAGGCTATGGCACCACAACGGATGGGAAGGCAATGTACTACAATGCAAGGAATCGGTAACGGAAGGCAAGGCAAGGCAAGACAAAGCAAGACAAGGCAAAGGTAACGGAAGATACGGCAAGGCAAGGGAAGGGCAAGGCAAGGCACGGCAAGGCAAGGCAAGGCAAGTCTAAGGCACGACAACGCAAGGCTAGGCAATGCACGGCAAGGCAAGGAAAGGGTAACGGAAGGCAAGGCACGGCAAGGCAAGGCAAGGCTATGGCACGACAACACAAGGCTAGGAAATGCACGGCATGGCAAGGAAACGGTAACGGAAGGCAAGGCAAGGCAAGACAAAGCAAGGGAAGGCAACGGTAATGGAAGTCACGGCAAGGCAAGGCAAACAAGGCAAGGCAAGGGTAACGGAAGGCACGGCAAGGCAAGGCAAGGGTAACTGAAGGCACGGCAATGCAAGGCAAGCAAGGCTAGGCTAAAGCAAGGCAAGGCAAGGCTATGGCAGAAAGTAAGGCTAGGCAATGTACGACAAGTCAAGGAAAGGGTAACGGAAGGCAAGGCAAGGCAATGCAAACCAAAGCAAGGTAAGGGTAACGCAAGGCACGGCAAGGCAAGGGAAGACAAGCAAGGCTAAGACAAGGCAAGGCAATGTTATGGCACCACAAGGGTTGGCAAGGCAATGTACGACAAGGCAAGGAATCGGTAACGAAAGGCAAGGCAAGGCAAGACAAAGCAAGGCAAGGAAAGGGTAACTGAAGACACGGCAAGGTAAGGGAAGGACAAGACAAGGCACGGCAAGGCAGGGCAAGGCTAAGGCAGGACAACCCAAGGCTAGGCAATTCACGGCACGGCAAGGAAAGGGTAATGGAAGGCAAGGAAGGTAAGGCAAAGCAAGGCAAGGCAAGGGTAACGGAAGGCACGGCAAGGCAAGGGAAGACAAGCAAGGCTAAGGCAAGGCAAGGCAAGGCTATGGCACCACAGCGGATGGCAAGGCAATGTAAGACAAGGCAAGGAATCGGTAACGGACGGCAAGGCAAGGCAAGACAAAGCAAGGCAAGGCAATGGTAACGGAAGACACGGCAAGGTAAGGGAAGGACAAGACAAGGCACGGCAAGGCAAGGCAAGGCTAAGGCACGACAACGCAAGGCTAGGCAATGCACGGCAAGGCAAGGAAAGGGTAACGGAAGGCAAGGAAGGCAAGGCAAAGCAATGCAAGGCAAGGGTAACGGAAGGCACGGCACGGTAAGGCAAGGCAAGGCTACGGCAAGGCAAAGAAAGGCTAGGCAATGCACGGCAAGGCAAGGGAAAGCAATGCAATGCAAGGGGAACGGAAGGCATGGCAAGGTAAGGCAAGGGGAATGGAAGGCACGGCAAGGCAAGGGAAGGACAAAGCAAGGCACGGCTAGGCAAGGTAAGGCTCAGGCACGATAACAGAAGGCTAGGCAAGGTTAAGCCACGGGACACCAAGCAAGGCTAAGGCAAGGGGAGGCAAAGATATGGACCGAGAACGCAAGGCTAGGCAATGCACGTCAAGGCAAGGAAAGTGTAACTGAAGGCAAGGCACGGCAAGGCAAGGCAAGGCTAAGGCTAGGCAACGCAAGGCTAACCAATGCACCGCAAGGCAAGGAACGGGAAACGGAAGGCAATGCAAGGCAAAGCAAGGCGAGGGAAGGGTAAAGGAAGGCAAGGCACGGCAAGGCAAGGCCAGCCAATCAAGGCTAAGGCACGGCAAGGGAAGGCTATGGCACGACAACGAAAGGCTAGGTAATGCACGGCAATGCAAGGAAAGGGTAACGGAAGGCAAAGCAATGGAAAGCAAGGCAAGGCAAGGCAAAGCAAGGGAAGGCAAGGGTAACGGAAGGCAAGGCAAGGCAAGGCAAAGCAAGGCAAGGCAAGGGTAACGGAAGGCACGGCACGGCAAGGCAAGGCAAGGCACGGCAAGGCAAGGCAAAGCTAAGGCACGACAACGCAAGGCTAGGCAATGCAGGGCAAAGCAAGAAAAGGGTAACGGAAGGTAAGGCAAGGCAATGCAAAGCACGGCAAGGCAAGTGTAATGGAAGGCACGGCACGGCTAGGCAAGGCACGGCAAGGCAAGGCAAGGCTAAGGCACGACAACGCAAGGCTAGGCAATGCAGGGCAAGGCAAGGAAAGGGTAACGGAAGGCAAGGCAAGGCAATGCAACGCACGGCAAGGCAAGTGTAACGGAAGGCACGGCACGGCAAGGCAAGGCAACGACAAGGCAACGCAATGGAAGGCTAGGCAATGAACGGCAAGGCAATGAAAGTGTAACGGAAGCAAGGCACGGCAAGATCAAGAAAGGGAAGGCAAGGGTAACGGAAGACAAGGCAAGGCAAGGCAAAGCAAGGCAAGGCAAGGCTATGGCACTACAACGGATCTCTATGCAATGCACGCCAAGGCAAGGAAAGTGTAACGGAAAGTAAGGCACGGCAATTCAAGGCAAGGCTCAGGCAAGGCAACGCAAGGCTAAGCAATGGGCCGCAAGGCAAGGAAAGTTTAACGGAAGGCAAGGCATGGCAAAGCAAGGCCAGGCAATGATAACGGAAAGCAAGGCGCGGCAAGGCAAGGCCAGACAATCAAGGCTAAGGCAAGGCAAGGCAAGGCTATGGCACGACATCGGAAGCCTAGGTAATGGTCGGCAATTCAAGGAAAGGGTAATGGAAGGCAAGGCAAGGCAAAGCAAAGCAAGGGAAGTCAAGTGCAATGGAGAGCACGGCAAGGTAAGGGAAGGACAAGGCAAGGCACGGAAAGCAAGGCAAGGCAAGGCTAAGGCACGACAACGCAAGGCTAGGCAATGCACGGCAAGGCAAGGAAACGGTAACGCAAGGAAAGGCACGCTCAAGCAAGGCAAGGCGAAGGCACGACAACCCAAGGCTAGGCAATTCATGGCACGGCAAGGAAAGGGTAATGGAAGGCAAGGAAGGTAAGGCAAAGCAAGGCAAGGCAAGGGTAACGGAAGGCACGGCAAGGCAAGGGAAGACAAGCAAGGCTAAGGCAAGGCAAGGCAAGGCTATGGCACCACAGCGGATGGCAAGGCAATGTAAGAAAAGGCAAGGAATCGGTAACGGACGGCAAGGCAAGGCAAGACAAAGCAAGGCAAGGCAATGGTAACGGAAGACACGGCAAGGTAAGGGAAGGACAAGGCAAGGCACGGCAAGGCAAGGCAAGGCAAGGCTAAGGCACGACAACACAAGGCTAGGCAATGCACGGCAATGCAACGAAAGGCTAACGGAAGGCATGGCACAGCAAGGCAAGGCAAGGCTAAGGCAAGGCAACGCAAGGCTAGGCAATGCACGGCAAGGGAAGGAAAGGGCAACGGAAGGCAAGGCAATGTAAGGCAAAGCAAGGCATGGCAAGGGTAACGGAAGGCAGGGCAATGCAAGGCAAGGCAAGGTAGGCTAAGGCAAGGCAAGGCAAGGCTATGGCACCACAACGGATGGGAAGGCAATGTACGACAATGCAAGGAATCGGTAACGGAAGGCAAGGCAAGGCAAGACAAAGCAAGACAAGGCAAAGGTAACGGAAGGTACGGCAAGGCAAGGGAAGGGCAAGGCAAGGCACGGCAAGGCAAGGCAAGGCAAGTCTAAGGCACGACAACGCAAGGCTAGGCAATGCACGGCAAGGCAAGGAAAGGGTAACGGAAGGCAAGGCACGGAAAGGCAAGGCAAGGCTAAGGAACGAAAACGCAAGGCTAGAAAATGCACGGCAAGGCAAGGAAAGGGCAACGGAAGGCAATGCAAAGCAGGGCAAATGAAGGCAAGGCAAGTGTAATGGAATGCACGGCAATGCAAGGCAAGCCAAGCTAGGCTAAGGCAAGGCAAGGCAAGGCTATGGCACGAGAACGGAAGGCTAGGCCATGTACGACAAGGCAAGGAATGGGTAACGGAAGGCAAGGCAAGGCAAGACAAAGCAAGGCAAGGCAACGGTAACGGAAGTCACGGCAAGGTAAGGGAAGGACAAGGCAAGGCACGGCAAGGCAAGGCAAGGCTATGGCACGACAACACAAGGCTAGGAAATGCACGGCATGGCAAGGAAACGGTAACGAAAGGCAAAGCAAGGCAAGACAAAGCAAGGGAAGGCAACGGTAATGGAAGTCACGGCAAGGCAAGGCAAACAAGGCAAGGCAAGGGTAATGGAAGGCACGGCAAGGCAAGGCAAGGGTAACTGAAGGCACGGCAATGCAAGGCAAGCAAGGCTAGGCTAAAGCAAGGCAAGGCAAGGCTATAGCAGAAAGTAAGGCTAGGCAATGTACGACAAGTCAAGGAAAGGGTAACGGAAGGCAAGGCAAGGCAATGCAAACCAAAGCAAGGTAAGGGTAACGCAAGGCACGGCAAGGCAAGGGAAGACAAGCAAGGCTAAGACAAGGCAAGGCAATGTTATGGCACCACAAGGGTTGGCAAGGCAATGTACGACAAGGCAAGGAATCGGTAACGAAAGGCAAGGCAAGGCAAGACAAAGCAAGGCAAGGAAAGGGTAACTGAAGACACGGCAAGGTAAGGGAAGGACAAGACAAGGCACGGCAAGGCAAGGCAAGGCTAAGGCACGACAACCCAAGGCTAGGCAATTCACGGCACGGCAAGGAAAGGGTAATGGAAGGCAAGGAAGGTAAGGCAAAGCAAGGCAAGGCAAGTGTAACGGAAGGCACTGCACGGCAAGGCAAGGCAACGACAAGGCAACGCAACGCAAGGCTAGGCAATGCACGTCAAGGCAATGAAAGTGTAAAGGAAGCAAGGCACGGCAAGGTCAAGAAAGGGAAGGCAAGGGTAACGGAAAACAAGGCAAGGCAAGGCAAAGGAAGGCAATGCAAGGGGAACGGAAGACACGGAAAGGCAAGGCAAGCCAGGCTAGGCTAAAGCAAGGCAAGGCAAGGCTATGGCACTAAAACGGATCTCTCGGCAATGCACGCCAAGGCTAGGAAAGTGTAACGGAAAGTAAGGCACGGCAATTCAAGCAAGGCTAAGGCAAGGCAACGCAAGGCAAGGAAAGTTTAACGGAAGGCAAGGCATGGCAAAGCAAGGCCAGGCAATGGTAACGGAAGGCAAGGCGCGGCAAGGCAAGGCCTGCCAATCAAGGCTAAGGCAAGGCAAGGCAAGGCTATGGCACGACAACCCAAGCCTAGGTAATGCTCGGCAATGCAAGGAAAGGGTAATGGAAGGCAAGGCAAGGCAAAGCAAAGCAAGGGAAGTCAAGGGTAACGGAGGGCACGGCAAGGTAAGGGATGGACAAGGCAAGGCACGGCAAGCAAGACAAGGCAAGGCTAAGGCACGACAACGCAAGGCTAGGCAATGCACGGCAAGGCAAGGAAAAGGTAACGCAAGGAAAGGCACGCTCAAGCAAGGCAAGTCGAAGGCACGACAACCCAAGACTAGGCAATTCACGGCAATGTTATGGCACCACAAGGGTTGGCAAGGCAATGTACGACAATGTAAGGAATCGGTAACGGAAGGCAAGGCAAGGCAAGACAAAGCAAGGCAAGGCAAGGGTAACGGAAGACACGGCAAGGTAAGGGAAGGACAAGGCAAGGCACGGCAAGGCAACGCAAGGCAAGTCTAAGGCACGAAAACGCAAGGCTAGGAAATGCACGGCAAGGCATGGAAAGGGTAACGGAAGGCGAGGCACGGCAAGGCAAGGCAAGGCTAAAGCACGAAAACGCAAGGCTAGAAAATGCACGGCAAGGCAAGGAAAGGGCAACGGAAGGCAAGGCAAGGCAGGGCAAATGAATGCAAGGCAAGTGTAATGGAATGCACGGCAATGCCAGGCAAGCCAAGCTAGGCTAAGGCAAGGCAAGGCAAGCCTATGGCAGAACGGAAGGCTAGGCAATGTACCACAAGACAAGGAAAGGGTAACGGAAGGCAAGGCAAGGCAATGCAAACCAAGGCAATTCAAGGGTAACGCAAGGCACGGCAAGGCAAGGGAAGAAAAGCAAGGCTAAGACAAGGCAAGGCAATGTTATGGCACCACAAGGGTTGGCAAGGCAATGTACGACAAGGCAAGGAATCGGTAACGAAAGGCAAGGCAAGGCAAGACAAAGCAAGGCAAGGAAAGGGTAACGGAAACCACGGCAAGGTAAGGGAAGGACAAGGCAAGGCATGGCAGAGCATGGCAAGGCAAGGCTAAGGCAAGGCAACGCAAGGCTAGGCAATGCATGACAAGGCAAGGAAAGGGCAACGGAAGGCAAGGCAAGGCAAGGCAAAGCAAGGCATGGCAAGGGTAACGGAAGGCACGGCAATGCAGGCAAGCTAAGCTAGGCTAAGGCAAGGCAAGGCAAGGCTATGGCACCACAAGGGAAGCAAGGCAATGTACGACAAGGCAAGGAATCGGTAACGGAAGGCAAGGCAAGGCAAGACAAAGCAAGGCAAGGCAAGAGTAGCGGAAGACACGGCATGGTAAGGGAAGGACAAGGCAAGGCACAGCAAGGCAGGGCAAGGCAAGGCTAAGGCACGAAAACGCAAGGCGAGGTAATGCAGGGCAAGGCAATGAAAGGGAACGGAAGGCAAGGCAAGGCAAGGCAAGCCAAGCTAGGCTAAAGCAAAGCAAGGCAATGTTATGGAACGACAACAGAAGTCAAGGCAATGTACGACAAGGCAAGGAATGCGTAACGGAAGGCAAGGCAAGGAAAGGCAAAGCAAGGGAAGGCAAGGGTAAAAGAAGGCAAGGAAAGCAAGGGAAAACAAGGCAAGGCAAGGGTAACGGAAGGCACGGCAAGGCAACGCAAGGGTAACGGAAGGCACAGCAATGCAATGCAAGCCAAGCTAGGCTAAGGCAAGGCAAGGCAAGGCTATGGCAGAACGGAAGGCTACGCAATGTACGGCAAGGGAAGGAAAGGGTAACGGAAGGCAAGGCAAGGCAATGCAAACCATGTCAATTCAAGGGTAACGCACTGCACGGCAAGGCAAGGGAAGACAAGCAAGGCTAAGGAAAGGAAAGGCAATGATATGGTACGACAACGCAAAGCTAGGCAATGCACGGCAGAGCAAGGAAAGCGTAACTCAAGGCAATGCACGGCCAGCCAAGGCAAGGCTAAGGAACGACAACGCAAACCTAAGCCATGGAAGGCAAGGCAACGAAAGGGTAACGGAAGGCACGGCACAGAAAGGCAAGGCAAAGGTAAGGCAAGGCAACGCAAGACTAGGCAATGCACGGCAAGGCAAGGAAAGGGTAACGGAAGGCAAATAATGCAAGGCAAATCAAGGCAAGGCAAGGGTAACGGAAGGCACGGCACGGTAAGGCAAGGCAAGGCAAAGAAAGGCTAGGCAATGCACGGCAAGGCAAGGGAAAGCAATACAATGCAAGGGGAAAGGAAGGCATGGCAAGGTAAGGCAAGCGGAATGGAAGGCACGGCAAGGCAAGGGAAGGACAAAGCAAGGCACGGCTAGCAAGGTAAGGCTCAGGCACGATAACAGAAGGCTACGCAAGGTTAAGCCACGGGACGCCAAGCAAGGCTAAGGCAAGGGGAGTCAAAGATAAGGACCGAGAACGCAAGGCTAGGCAATGCACGTCAAGGCAAGGAAAGTGTAACTGAAGGCAAGGCACCGCAAGGCAAGGCAAGGCTAAGGCAAGGCAACACAAGGCTAACCAATGCACCGCAAGGCAAGGAACGGGAAACCGAAGGCAATGCAAGGCAAATCAAAGCCAGGGATGGGTAAAGGAAGGCAAGGCACGGCAAGGCAAGGCCAGCCAATCAAGGCTAAGGCACGGCAAAGCAAGGCTATGGCACGACAACGCAAGGCTAGGTAATGCACGGCAATGCAAGGAAAGGGTAACGGAAGGCAAAGCAATGGAAATCAAGGGAAAGCAAGGGTAACGAAAGGCAAGGCAAGGCAAGGCAAAGCAAGTGAAGGCAAGGGTAACGGAAGGCAAGGCAAGGCAAGGCAAAGCAAGGCAAGGCAAGGGTAGCGGAAGGCACGGCATGGCAAGGCAAGGCAAGGCACGGCAAGGCAAGGCAAGGCTAAGGCACGACAACTCAAGTCTAGGCAATGCAGGGCAAGGCAAGGAAAGGGTAACAGAAGGCAAGGCAAGGCAATGCAAAGCACGGCAAGGCAAGTGTAACGGAAGGCACGGCACGGCAAGGCAAGGCAACGACAAGGCAACGCAACACAAGGCTAGGCAATGCACGTCAAGGCAATGAAAGTGTAACGGAAGCAAGGCACGGCAAGGTCAAGAAAGGGAAGGCAAGGGTAACGGAAGACAAGGCAAGGCAAGGCAAAGCAAGGCAATGCAAGGGGAAGGGAAGACACGGAAAGGCAAGGCAAGCCAGTCTAGGCTAAAGCAAGGCAAGGCAAGGCTATGGCACTAAAACGGATCTCTAGGCAATGCACGCCAAGGCAAGGAAAGTGTAACGGAAAGTAAGGCACGGCAATTCAAGCAAGGCTAAGGCAAGGCAACGCAAGGCAAGGAAAGTTTAACGGAAGACAAGGCATGGCAAAGCAAGGCCAGGCAATGGTAACGGAAAGCAAGGCGCGGCAAGGCAAGGCCTGCCAATCAAGGCTAAGGCAAGGCAAGGCAAGGCTATGGCACGACAACGCAAGCCTAGGTAATGCTCGGCAATGCAAGGAAAGGGTAATGGAAGGCAAGGCAAGGCAAAGCAAAGCAAGGGAAGTCAAGGGTAACGGAGGGCAAGGCAAGGTAAGGGATGGACAAGGCAAGGCACGGCAAGCAAGGCAAGGCAAGCCTAAGGCACGACAACGCAAGGCTAGGCAATGCACGGCAAGGCAAGGAAACGGTAACCCAAGGAAAGGCACGCTCAAGCAAGGCAAGTCGAAGGCACGACAACCCAAGACTAGGCAATTCACGGCACGGCAAGGAAAGGGTAATGGAAGGCAAGGAAGGTAAGGCAAAGCAAGGCAAGGGAAGGGTAACGGAAGGCACGGCAAGGCAAGGGAAGACAAGCAAGGCTAAGGCAAGGCAAGGCAAGGCTATGGCACCACAACGGATGGCAAGGCAATGTAAGACAAGGCAAGGAATGGGTAAGGGAATCAAGGCAAGGCAAAGCAAAGCAAGGGAAGTCATGGGTAACGGAGGGCACGGCAAAGTAAGGGAAGGACAAGGCAAGGCACGGCAAGCAAGGCAAGGCAACCTAAGGCACGACAACGCAAGGATAGGCAATGCACGGCAAGGCAACGAAAGGCTAACGGAAGGCATTGCACAGCAAGTCAAGGCAAGTCTAAGGCAAGGCAACGCAAGGCTAGGCAGTGCACGGCAAGGCAAGGAAAGGGCAACGGAAGGCAAGGCAAGGCAAAGCGAGGCATGGCAAGGGTAACGGAAGGCACGGCAATGCAAGGCAAGGCAAGCTAGGCTAAGGCAAGGCAACGAAAGGCTATGGCACCACAACCGATGGCAAGGGCATGTACGACAAGGCAAGGAATCGGTAACGGAAGGCAAGGCAAGGCAAGACAAAGCAAGGCAAGGCAAGGGGAACGGAAGACACGGCAAGGTAAGGGAAGGACAAGGGAAGGCACGGCAAGGGAAGGCAAGGCAAGGCTAAGGCACGACAACGCAAGGCTAGGCAATGCACGGCAAGGCAACGAAAGGCTAACGGAAGGCATGGCACAGCAAGGCAAGACAAGGCTATGGAAAGGCAACGCAAGGCTAGGCAACGAACGGCAAGGCAAGGAAAGGGTAACGGAAGGCACGGCAATGCAAGGCAAGGCAAGCTAGGCTAAGGCAAGGCAAGGAAAGGCTATGGCACCACAACGGATGGTAAGGCAATGTACGACAATGCAAGGAATCGGTAACGGAAGGCAAGGCAAGGCAAAGCAAAGGAAGGCAAGGGTAACGGAAAGCACGGCAAGGCAACGGAAGGACAAGGCAAGACACGGCAAGGCAAGGCCAGGCAAGGCAATGCATGACAAAGCTAAGGAAACGCAACACAAGGCAACGTAAAGTTAAGCAAGGCAAACCAAGGAAGGCTAAGGCAAGGGGAGGCAAGACTAAGGCACGACAACGCAAGGCTAGACAATGCACGGTAAGGGAAGGAAAGGATAACGGAAGGCAAGGAAAAGCAAGGCAAGGCAAGGGTAACGGAAGCCACGGCAAGGCAAGGCAAGCCAAGCAAGGCTAAGTCAAGGCAAGGCAAGGCTATGGCACGACAACGCAAAGCTAGGCAATGCACTGCAAGGCAAGGAAATGGTAACGGAAGGCAAGGCAAGGCAATCCAAATCAAGGCAAGGGAAGGGTAACGGAAGGGACGGCAAGGAAAGGGAAGGACAAGGCAAGGCACGGCAAGGCAAGGCAAGGCTACGGCAAGGCAACGCAAGGCAAAGCAAGGTTAAGGCAAGGCAAACCATAAAAGGGTAAGGCAACGGGATGCAAGCCTAAGGCACGACAACGCAAGGCTAGGCAATGCACGGCAAGGCAAGGAAAGTGTAAAGGAAAGGAAGGCAAGGCCAGGCAAAGCAAGGCAATGCAAGGGTAACTGAAGGCACGGCAAGGTAAGGAAAGGACAAGGCAAGGTACGGAAAGGAAAGGCAAGGCTAAGGCACGACAACGCAAGGCTAGGCAATGCACGGAAAGGCAGGGAAAGGGTAACGGAAGACAAGGCACGTCAAGGCAAGGCAACGCTAAGGCACGACAATGCAAGGCTAGGCAATGCACGGCAAGGCAAGGAAAGGGTAACGGAAGGCAAGGCAAGGCAAAGGAAGGTAAGGCAAGGGTAACGGAAGGCATGCAAGGCAAAGGAAGGACAAGGCAAGGCACGGGAAGGTAAGGCAAGGCTAAGGCAAGGCAACGCAAGGCAAGGCAACTTTAAGGCAAGGCAAGACAAGCAAGGCTAAAGCAAGGGGAGACAACGCTAAGTCACGACACCGCCAGGCTGGGCAATGCACGGCAAGGCAAGGAAATGGTAACGGAAGGCAAGGCAAGGCAAGGCAAAGCAAGGCAATGCAAGGGTAATGGAAGGCACGGCAAGGCAAGGCAAGCCAAGTAAGGCTAAGGCAAGGCAAGGCAAGGCAAGGCTATGGCACGACGCAAGGCTAGGCAATGCACCGCAAGGAAAGGAAAGGGTAACTTAAGGCAAGGCAAGGGTAACGGAAGGCACGGCAAGACAAGGGAAGGTCAAGGCAAGGCAAGGCACGGCAAGGCAAGGCAAGGCTAAGGCAAGGCAACGTAAGGCAAGGGACGGTTAAGGCCAGGCAAGCCGGGCAAGGCTAAGGAAAGGGGAGGCAAGGCAAGGCTATGGCACGACAACGCAAGGCTAGGCAATGCACGGCAAGGCAATGAAAGGGTAACGGAAGGCAAGGCATGGGAAGGAAAAGCAAGGCAAGGCAAGGGTAACGGAAGGCACGGCAAGGTGACGGAAGGACAAGGCAAGGCATGGCAAGGCAAGGCAAGGCTAAGGCCGGACAACGCAAGGCTAGGCATTGCACGGCAAGGAAAGGAAAGGGTAACGGAAGGCAAGGCACGGCAATGCAAGGCAAGGCTACGGCAAGGCAACCCAAGGCTAAGCAATGCACGGCAAGGCAAGGAAAGGGTAATGCAAGGCAAGGCAAGGCAAGGCAAAGCAAGGCAAGTCAAGGCAAAGCAAGGCAGAGCAAGGGTAACGGAAGGCATGGCAAGTCAAGGGAAGGACAAGGCAAGGCACGGCAAGGCAAGGACAGGGTAACAGAAGGCAAGGCAAAGCAAGGCAAGGCAAGGGTAACGGAAGGCAGGGCACGGCAATGCAAGGCAAGGCTACGGAAAGGCAACCCGAGGCTAGGCAATGCACGGCAAGGCAAGGAAAGGGTAACGGAATGCAAGGCAAGGCAAGGAAAAGCAAGGCAGGGCAAGGGTAATGGAAGGCACGGAAAGGCAAGGGAAGGTCAATGCAAGGCATGGCAAGGCAAGGCAACGCTGAGGCCCGACAATGCAAGGCTAGGCAATGCACGGAAAGGCAAGGAAAGGGTAATGGAAGGCAAGGCAAGGCAAGGCAAAACAAGGCAAGGCAAGGCAAAGCAAGGCAGGGCAAGGGTAACAGAAGGCACGGCAAGGCAAGGGAAGGACAAGGCAAGGCACGGCAAGGCAAGGAAAGGGTAACGGAAGGCAAGGCAAGGCAAAGGAAGGTAAGGCAAGGGTAACGGAAGGCATGCAAGGCAAAGGAAGGAGAAGGCAAGGCACGGGAAGGTAAGGCAAGGCTAATGCAAGGCAACGCAAAGGCAAGGCAAGTTTAAGGCAAGGCAAGCCAAGCAAGGCTAAGGCAAGGGGAGACAAGGCTAAGGCACGACACCGCAAGGATGGGCAATGCACGGCAAGGCAAGGAAAGGGTAACGGAAGGCCAGGCAAGGCAAGGCAAAGCAAGGCAAGGCAAGGCAAGGCAAGGCAAGGCAAGGCAAAGCGAGGCAGGGCAAGGGTGATGGAAGGCACGGCGAGGCAAGGGAATGACAAGGCAAGACACGGCAAGGCAAGGCCAGGCAAGGCAAGGCAAGGCAAAGCTAAGGAAAGGCAACACAAGGCAACGTAAAGTTAAGGCAAGGCAAGCCAAGGGAGGCTAAGGCAAGGGGAGGCAAGGCTAAGGCACGACAACGCAAGTCTAGACAATGACCGGTAAGGGAAGGAAAGGATAACGGAAGGCAAGGCAAATCAAGGCAAGGTAAGGGTAACGGAAGGCACGGCAAGGCAAGGGAAGGACAAGGCAAGGCACGGAAAGGCCAGGCAAGGCTAAGGCAAGGCAAAACAACGTAACGCAAGGTTAAGGCAAGGCAAACCAAGTAAGGCTAAGGCAACGGGAAGCAAGGCTAAGGCACCACAACGCAAGGCTAGGCAATGCACGGCAAGGAAAAGAAAGGGTAAAGGAAGGTAAGGTAAGGTAAGGCAAAGCAAGGCAATGCAAGCGTAATGGAAGTCACGGCAAGGCAAGGCAAGCCAAGTAAGGCAAAGGCAAGGCAAGGCAAGGCAAGGCAATGGCACGACAATGCAAGGCTAGGCAATGCACCGCAAGGAAAGGAAAGGGTAACGGAAGGCAAGGCAAGGCAAAGCAAGGTAAGGCAACGGTAGCGGAAGGCACGGCAAGGCAAGGCATGCGTAACGGAAGGCACGGGAAGGCAAGGCATGGGTAACGGAAGGCACGGGAAGGCAAGGGAAGGACAAGGCAAGGCACGGCAAGTCAAGGCAAGGCTAAGGCACGACAACGCAAGGCTAGGCAATGCACGGAAAGGCAAGGAAGGGGCAACGGAGGTCAAGGCAAAGCAAGGCAAAGCAAGGCAAGGCAAGGATAACGGAAGGCACGGCAATGAAAGGCAAGCCAAGCTAGGCTAAGGCAAGGCAAGGCCAGGCTATGGCACCACAACGGAAGGCAAGGCAAAGTACGACAAGGAAAGGAATGGGTAACGGAAGGCAAGGCAAGGCAAGACAAAGCAAGGCAAGGCAAGGGTAACGGAAGTCACGGCAAGGTAAGGGAAGGACAAGGCAAGGCACGGCCAGCAAGGCAAGGCAAGGCTAAGGCACGACAACGCAAGGCTAAGCAATGCATGGCAAGGCAAGGAAACGGAAACGTAAGGGAAGGCACGCTCAGGCAAGGCAAGGCTAAGGCACGACAACGCAAGGTTAGGCAATGCACGGCAAGGCAAAGAAAGGGTAACGGAAGGCAAGGAAGGTAAGCCAAAGCAACGCAAGGCAAGGGTAACGGAAGGCACAGGAAGTCAAAGCAAGGGTAAGGCACGAAAACGCAAGGCTAGGAAACGCACGGCACGGCAAGGAAAGGGTATCGGAAGGCAAGGCAAGGCAAGGGAAACCAAGGCAATGCAAGGGGAATGGAAGGCACGGAAAGGTAAGGCAAGGGGAACGGAAAGCACGGCAAGGCAAAGGAAGGACAAGGCAAGGCACGGCCAGGCAAGGTAAGGCTAAGGCACGATAACACAAGGCTAGGCAAGCTTAAGGGAAGGGAGGCCAAACAAGGCTAAGGAAAAGGGAGGCAAAGCTAAGGCACGAGAACGCAAGGCTAGGCAATGCACGCAAATGCAAGAAAGCGTAAGGGAAGGCAAGGACGGCAAAGCAAGGCAAGGCAAAGGCAAGGCAACGCAAGGCTAAGCAAAGCACCGCAAGGCAAGGAAAGGGTAACGGAAGGCAATGCAAGGCAAAGCAAGGCCAGGCAAGGGTAACGGAAGGCACGGCAAGGGAAGGCAAGTGTAACAGAAGCTAAGGGAAAACAATGCAAAGCAAGGCAAGGCAAGTGTAACGGAAGGCAAGGCACGGCAAAGTAAAGCAAGGCTAAGGAAGTGCAAAGCAATGCTAGGAAATGCACGAGAAGGCAAGTAAAGGGTAACGGAATGGAAGGCCAGGCAATGCAAAGCAAGGCAAGGCAAGGGTAATGGAAGGCACGACTAGGCAAGGGAAGACAAGGTGGCTAAGGAAAGGCAAGGCAAGGCTATTCCACGACAACGCAAAGCTAGGCAATGCACGGCAAGGAAAGGAAAGGGTAACGCAGGGCAAGGCTCGGCCAGACAAGGCAAGGTTAAGGCACAAAAACGCAAGGCTAGGCATTGGAAGGCAAGGCAACGAAAGGCTAACGGAAGGCATGGCACGGCAAGGCAAGGCTAAGGCAAGTCAACGCAACACAAGGCTTGGCAATGAAAGGCAAAGCAAGGAAAGAAAACGGAAGGCAAGGCAAGGCAAGGCAAAGCAAGGCAAGGGTAACGGAAGGCACGGCAAAGGAAGGCAAGCCAATCTAGGCTAAGGCAAGGCAAGGCAAGGCTATTGCACCACAATGGAAGGCAAGGCAACGTACGACAAGGCGAGGAATGGGTAACGCAAGGCAAGGCAAGGCATGATATTGTAAGACAAGGCAAGGGTAACGGAAGGCACGGCAAGGTAATGGAAGGACAAGGCAAGGCACGGCAAGGCAAGGCAAGGCAAGGCTAAGGCACGACAACGCAAGGCTAGGCAATGCACGGCAAGGAAAGGAAACGGAAACGCAAGGAATGGCACTGTTAGGCAAGGCAAGGCTAAGGCACGACAACGCAAGGCTAGGCAATGCACGCCAAGGCAAGGAAAGGGTAATAGATGGCAAGGAAGGTAAGGAAAAGCAAGGCAAGGCAAGGGTAACGAAAGGCACGGCACGGCGAGGCAAAGAAAGGCTAGGCAATGCACGGCAAGGCAAGGGAAGGGTAACGGAAGGCAAGGCACGGAAAGGCAAGCCAAGGGTAAGGCACGAAAACGAAAGGCTAGGAAATGTAGGGCAAGGCAAGGAAAGGGTACCGGAAGGCAACGCAAGGCAAGGCAAAGCAAGGCAAGGCAAGTGTAACGGAAGGCACGGCAAAGGAAGGCAATGCAAGGCTAAAGCAAAGCAACGCAAGGCTAGACAATGCACGGCAATGCAAGGAATGTGTAACGGAAGCAAGGCAAGGCAAAGCACGGCAAGGCAAGTGTAACGGAAGGCACGGCACGGCAAGGCAAGGCAACGACAAGGCAACGCAACGCAAGGCTAGGCAATGCACGTCAAGGCAATGAAAGTGTAACGGAAGCAAGGCACGGCAAGGTCAAGAAAGGGAAGGCAAGGGTAACGGAAGACAAGGAAAGGCAAGGCAAAGGAAGGCAATGCAAGGGGAACGGAAGACACGGAAAGGCAAGGCAAGCTAGGCTAGGCTAAAGCAAGGCAAGGCAAGGCTATGGCACTAAAACGGATCTCTCGGCAATGCACGCCAAGGCTAGGAAAGTGTAACGGAAAGTAAGGCACGGCAATTCAAGCAAGGCTAAGGCAAGGCAACGCAAAGCAAGGAAAGTTTAACGGAAGGCAAGGCATGGCAAAGCAAGGCCAGGCAATGGTAACGGAAGGCAAGGCGCGGCAAGGCAAGGCCAGCCAATCAAGGCTAAGGCAAGGCAAGGCAAGGCTATGGCACGACAACGCAAGCCTAGGTAATGCTCGGCAATGCAAGGAAAGGGTAATGGAAGGCAAGGCAAGGCAAAGCAAAGCAAGGGAAGTCAAGGGTAACGGAGGGCACGGCAAGGTAAGGGATGGACAAGGCAAGGCAAGGCAAGCAAGACAAGGCAAGGCTAAGGCACGACAACGCAAGGCTAGGCAATGCACGGCAAGGCAAGGAAACGGTAACGCAAGGAAAGGCACGCTCAAGCAAGGCAAGTCGAAGGCACGACAACCCAAGACTAGGCAATTCACGGCACGGCAAGGAAAGGGTAATGGAAGGCAAGGAAGGTAAGTCAAAGTAAGGCAAAGGAAGGGTAACGGAAGGCACGGCAAGGCAAGGCTATGGCACCACAACGGATGGAAAGGCAATGTAAGACAAGGCAAGGAATAGGTAAGGGAAGGCAAGGCAAGGCAAAGCAAAGCAAGTGAAGTCAAGGGTAACGGAGGGCACGGCAAGGTAAGGGAAGGACCAGGCAAGGCACGGCAAGGAAAGGGAAGGCAAGTCTAAGGCACGACAACGCAAGGCTAGGAAATGCACGGCAAGGCATGGAAAGGGTAACGGAAGGCAAGCCACGGCAAGGCAAGGCAAGGCAAAGGCACGAAAAAGCAAGGCTAGAAAATGCACGGCAAGGCAAGGAAAGGGCAACGGAAGGCAAGGCAAGGCAAAGCAAGGCATGGCAAGGGTAACGGAAGACACGGCAAGGTAAGGGAAGGACAAGGCAAGGCACGGCAAGGCAAGACAAGGCAAGGCTAAGGCACGACAACGCAAGCCTAGGCAATGCACGGCAAGGCAACGAAAGGCTAACGGAAGGCATGGAACAGGAAGGCAAAGCAAGGCTATGGCAATGCAACGCAAGGGTAGGCAATGCACGGCAAGGCAAGGAAATGGCAACGGAGCACAAAGCAAGGCAAGGCAAAGCAAGGCATGGCAAGGGTAACGGAAGGCATGGCAATGCAAGGCAGGATAGCTAGGCTAAGGCAAGGCAAGGAAAGGCTATGGCACCACAAGGGATGGTAAGGCAATGTACGACAATGTAAGGAATCGGAAACGGAAGGCAAGGAAAGGCAAGACAAAGCAAGGCAAGGCAAGGGTAACGGAAGACACGGCAAGGTAAGGGAAGGAAAAGGCAAGGCACGGCAAGCAAGGCAAGGTAAGGCTAAGGCACGACAACGCAAGGCTAGGCAATGCACGGCAAGGCAAGGAAACGGTAACGGAAGGCAAGGCACGGCAAGGCAAGGCAAGGCTAAGGCACGAAAACGCAAGGCTACAAAATGCACGGCACGGCAAGGAAAGGGCAAAGGAAGGCAAGGCAAGGCAGGGCAAATCAAGGCAAGGCAAGTGTAATGGAATGCACGGAAATGCCAGGCAAGCCAAGCTAGGCTAAGGCAAGGCAAGGCAAGCCTATGGCAGAACGGAAGGCTAGGCAATGTACCACAAGACAAGGAAAGGGTAACGGAAGGCAAGGCAAGGCAATGCAAACCAAGGCAATTCAAGGGTAACGCAAGGCACGGCAAGGCAAGGGAAGAAAAGCAAGGCTAAGACAAGGCAAGGCAATGTTATGGCACCGCAAGGGTTGGCAAGGCAATGTACGACAAGGCAAGGAATCGGTAACGAAAGGCAAGGCAAGGCAAGACAAAGCAAGGCAAGGAAAGGGTAACGGAAACCACGGCAAGGTAAGGGAAGGACAAGGCAAGGCATGGCAGAGCATGGCAAGGCAAGGCTAAGGCAAGGCAACGCAAGGCTAGGCAATGCATGACAAGGCAAGGAAAGGGCAACGGAAGGCAAGGCAAGGCAAGGCAAAGCAAGGCATGGCAAGGGTAACGGAAGGCACGGCAATGCAAGGCAAGCTAAGCTAGGCTAAGGCAAGGCAAGGCAAGGCTATGGCACCACAAGGGAAGCAAGGCAATGTACGACAAGGCAAGGAATCGGTAACGGAAGGCAAGGCAAGGCAAGACAAAGCAAGGCAAGGCACAAGGGTAGCGGAAGACACGGCATGGTAAGGGAAGGACAAGGCAAGGCACAGAAAGGCAGGGCAAGGCAAGGCTAAGGCACGAAAACGCAAGGCGAGGTAATGCAGGGCAAGGCAATGAAAGGGAACGGAAGGCAAGGCAAGGCAAGCCAAGCCAAGCTAGGGTAAAGCAAAGCAAGGCAATGTTATGGAACGACAACAGAAGTCAAGGCAATGTACAACAAGGCAAGGAATGGGTAACGGAAGGCAAGGCAAGGAAAGGCAAAGCAAGGGAAGGCAAGGGTAACAGAAGGCAAGGAAAGCCAGGGAAAACAAGGCAAGGCAAGGGTAACGGAAGGCACGGCAAGGCAACGCAAGGGTAACGGAAGGCACAGCAATGCAATGCAAGCCAAGCTAGGCTAAGGCAAGGCAAGGCAAGGCTATGGCAGAACGGAAGGCTACGCAATGTACGGCAAGGGAAGGAAAGGGTAACGGAAGGCAAGGCAAGGCAATGCAAACCATGTCAATTCAAGGGTAACGCACTGCACGGCAAGGCAAGGGAAGACAAGCAAGGCTAAGGAAAGGAAAGGCAAGGATATGGTACGACAACGCAATGCTAGGCAATGCACGGCAAAGCAAGGAAAGCGTAACTCAATGCAATGCACGGCCAGCCAAGGCAAGGCTAAGGAACGACAACGCAAACCTAAGCAATGGAAGGCGAGGCAACGAAAGGGTAACGGAAGGCACGGCACAGCAAGGCAAGGCAAAGGTAAGGCAAGGCAACGCAAGACTAGGCAATGCACGGCAAGGCAAGGAAAGGGTAACGGAAGGCAAATAATGCAAGGCAAAGCAAGGCAAGGCAAGGCTAAGGCAAGGCAACACAAGGCTAACCAATTCACCGCAAGGCAAGGAACGGGAAACCGAAGGCAATGCAAGGCAAAGCAAAGCCAGGGAAGGGTAAAGGAAGGCAAGGCACGGCAAGGCAAGGCCAGCCAATCAAGGCTAAGGCACGGCAAAGCAAGGCTATGGCACGACAACGCAAGGCTAGGTAATGCACGGCAATGCAAGGAAAGGGTAACGGAAGGCAAAGCAATGGAAAGCAAGGGAAAGCAAGGGTAACGAAAGGCAAGGCAAGGCAAGGCAAAGAAAGTGAAGGCAAGGGTAACGGAAGGCACGGCATGGCAAGGCAAGGCAAGGCACGGCAAGGCAAGGCAAGGCTAAGGCACGACAACTCAAGTCTAGGCAATGCAGGGCAAGGCAAGGAAAGGGTAACGGAAGGCAAGGCAAAGCAATGCAAAGCACGGCAAGGCAAGTGTAACGGAAGGCACGGCACGGCAAGGCAAGGCAACGACAAGGCAACGCAACACAAGGCTAGGCAATGCACGTCAAGGCAATGAAAGTGTAACGGAAGCAAGGCACGGCAAGGTCAAGAAAGGGAAGGCAAGGGTAACGGAAGACAAGGCAAGGCAAGGCAAAGCAAGGCAATGCAAGGGGAACGGAAGACACGGAAAGGCAAGGCAAGCCAGTCTAGGCTAAACAAGGCAAGGCAAGGCTATGGCACTAAAACGGATCTCTAGGCAATGCACGCCAATGCAAGGAAAGTGTAACGGAAAGTAAGGCACGGCAATTCAAGCAAGGCTAATGCAAGGCAACGCAAGGCAAGGAAAGTTTAACGGAAGGCAAGGCATGGCAAAGCAAGGCCAGGCAATGGTAACGGAAGGCAAGGCGCGGGAAGGCAAGGCCTGCCAATCAAGGCTAAGGCAAGGCAAGGCAAGGCTATGGCACGACAACGCAAGCCTAGGTAATGCTCGGCAATGCAAGGAAAGGGTAATGGAAGGCAAGGCAAGGCAAAGCAAAGCAAGGGAAGTCAAGGGTAACGGAGGGCAAGGCAAGGTAAGGGATGGACAAGGCAAGGCACGGCAAGCAAGGCAAGGCAAGGCTAAGGCACGACAACGCAAGGCTAGGCAATGCACGGCAAGGCAAGGAAACGGTAACCCAAGGAAAGGCACGCTCAAGCAAGGCAAGTCGAAGGCACGACAACCCAAGACTAGGCAATTCACGGCACGGCAAGGAAAGGGTAATGGAAGGCAAGGAAGGTAAGGCAAAGCAAGGCAAGGCAAGGGTAACGGAAGGCACGGCAAGGCAAGGGAAGACAAGCAAGGCTAAGGCAAGGCAAGGCAAGGCTATGGCACCACAAAGGATGGCAAGGCGATGTAAGACAAGGAAAGGAATCGGTAAGGGAAGGCAAGGCAAGGCAAAGCAAAGCAAGGGAAGTCAAGGGTAACGGAGGGCACGGCAAGGTAAGGGAAGGACAAGGCAAGGCACGGCAAGCAAGGCAAGGCAACCTAAGGCACGACAACGCAAGGATAGGCAATGCACGGCAAGGCAACGAAAGGCTAACGGAAGGCATGGCACAGCAAGGCAAGGCAAGGCTAAGGCAAGGCAACGCAAGGCTAGGCAGTGCACGGCAAGGCAAGGAAAGGGCAACGGAAGGCAAGGCAAGGCAAGGCAAAGCTAGGCATGGCAATTTTAACGGAAGGCACGGCAATGCAAGGCAAGGCAAGCTAGGCTAAGGCAAGGCAACGAAAGGCTATGGCACCACAACTGATGCCAAGGGCATGTACGACAAGGCAAGGAATCGGTAACGGAAGGCAAGGCAAGGCAAGACAAAGCAAGGCAAGGCAAGGGTAACGGAAGGCACGGCAAGGTAAGGGAAGGACAAGGGAAGGCACGGCAAGGGAAGGCAAGGCAAGGCTAAGGCACGACAACGCAAGGCTAGGCAATGCACGGCAAGGCAACGAAAGGCTAACGGAAGGCATGGCACAGCAAGGCAAGACAAGGCTATGGAAAGGCAACGCAAGGCTAGGCAACGCACGGCAAGGCAAGGAAAGGGTAACGGAAGGCACGGCAATGCAAGGCAAGGCAAGCTAGGCTAAGGCAAGGCAAGGAAAGGCTATGGCACCACAACGGATGGTAAGGCAATTTACAACAAAGCAAGGAATCGGTAACGGAAGGCAAGGCAAGGCAAAGCAAAGGAAGGCAAGGGTAACGGAAAGCACGGCAAGGCAACGGAAGGACAAGGCAAGACACGGCAAGGCAAGGCCAGGCAAGGCAATGCATGACAAAGCTAAGGAAAAGCAACACAAGGCAACGTAAAGTTAAGCAAGGCAAACCAAGGAAGGCTAAGGCAAGGGGAGGCAAGGCTAAGGCACGACAACGCAAGTCTAGACAATGCACGGTAAGGGAAGGAAAGGATAACGGAAGGCAAGGCAAAGCAAGGCAAGGCAAGGGTAACGGAAGCCACGGCAAGGCAAGGCAAGCCAAGCAAGGCTAAGTCAAGGCAAGGCAAGGCTATGGCACGACAACGCAAAGCTAGGCAATGCACTGCAAGGCAAGGAAATGGTAACGGAAGGCAAGGCAAGGCAATCCAAATCAAGGCAAGGGAAGGGTAACGGAAGGGACGGCAAGGAAAGGGATGGATAAGGCAAGGCACGGCAAGGCAAGGCAAGGCTACGGCAAGGCAACGCAAGGCAAAGCAAGGTTAAGGCAAGGCAAGCCATAAAAGGGTAAGGCAACGGGAAGCAAGGCTAAGGCACGACAACGCAAGGCTAGGCCATGCACGGCAAGGCAAGGAAAGTGTAAAGGAAGGGAAGGCAAGGCCAGGCAAAGCAAGGCAATGCAAGGGTATCTGAAGGCACGGCAAGGTAAGGAAAGGAAAAGGCAAGCCACGGAAAGGAAAGGAAAGGCTAAGGCACGACAACACAAGGCTAGGCAATGCACGGAAAGGCAGGGAAAGGGTAACGGAAGAAAAGGCACGTGAAGGCAAGGCAACGCTAAGGCACGACAATGCAAGGCTTGGCAATGCACGGCAAGGCAAGGAAAGGTTAACGGAAGGCAAGGCAAGGCAAAGGAAGGTAAGGCAAGGGTAACGGAAGGCATGCAAGGCAAAGGAAGGACAAGGCAAGGCACGGGAAGGTAAGGCAAGGCTAAGGGAAAGCAAGGCAAGGCAAGGCAACTTTAAGGCAAGGCAAGACAAGCAAGGCTAAAGCAAGAGGAGACAACGCTAAGTCACGACACCGCCAGGCTGGGCAATGCACGGCAAGGCAAGGAAATGGTAACGGAAGGCAAGGCAAGGCAAGGCAAAGCAAGGCAATGCAAGGGTAATGGAAGGCACGGAAAGGCAAGGCAAGCCAAGTAATGCTAAGGCAAGGCAAGGCAAGGCAAGGCTATGGCACGATAACGCAAGGCTAGGCAATGCACCGCAAGGAAACGAAAGTGTAACTTAAGGCAAGGCAAGGCAAGGCAAGGGTAACGGAAGGCACGGCAAGACAAGGGAAGGTCAAGGCAAGGCAAGGCACGGCAAGGCAAGGCAAGGCTAAGGCAAGGCAACGTAAGGCAAGTGACAGTTAAGGCCAGGCAAGCCGGGCAAGGCTAAGGAAAGGGGAGGCAAGGCAAGGCTATGGCACGACAACGCAAGGCTAGGCAATGCACGGCAAGGCAATGAAAGGGTAACGGAAGGCAAGGCATGGGAAGGAAAAGCAAGGCAAGGCAAGGGTAACGGAAGGCACGGCAAGGTGACGGAAGGAAAAGGCAAGGCATGGCAAGGCAAGGCAAAGCTAAGGCCGGACAACGCAAGGCTAGGCATTGCATGGCAAGGAAAGGAAAGGGTAACGAAAGGCAAGGCACGGCAAGGCAAGGCAAGGCTAAGGCACGACAACGCAAAGCTCGGCATTGCACGGCAAGGAAAGGAAAGGGTAACGGAAGGCAAGACAAAGCAAGGCAAGGCAAGGGTAACGGAAGTCACGGCACGGCAATGCAAGGCAAGGCTACGGCAAGGCAACCCAAGGCTAAGCAATGCACGGCAAGGCAAGGAAAGGGTAATGGAAGGCAAGGCAAGGCAAGGCAAAGCAAGGCAAGTCAAGGCAAAGCAAGGCAGAGCAAGGGTAACGGAAGGCATGGCAAGTCAAGGGAAGGACAAGGCAAGGCACGGCAAGGCAAGGACAGGGTAACAGAAGGCAAGGCAAAGCAAGGCAAAGCAAGGGTAACGGAAGGCAGGGCACGGCAATGCAAGGCAAGGCTACGGAAAGGCAACCCGAGGCTAGGCAATGCACGGCAAGGCAAGGAAAGGGTAACGGAATGCAAGGCAAGGCAAGGAAAAGCAAGGCAGGGCAAGGGTAACGGAAGGCACGGAAAGGCAAGGGAAGGTCAATGCAAGGCATGGCAAGGCAAGGCAACGCTGAGGCCCGACAATGCAAGGCTAGGCAATGCACGGAAAGGCAAGGAAAGGGTAATGGAAGGCAAGGCAAGGCAAGGCAAAACAAGGCAAGGCAAGGCAAAGCAAGGCAGGGCAACGGTAACAGAAGGCACGGTAAGGCAAGGGAAGGACAAGGCAAGGCACGGCAAGGCAAGGAAAGGGTAACGGAAGACAAGGCACGGCAAGGCAAGGCAACGCTAAGGCACGACAATGCAAGGGTAGGCTATGCACGGCAAGGCAAGGAAAGGGTAACGGAAGGCAAGGCAAGGCAAAGGAAGGTAAGGCATGGGTAACGGAAGGCATGCAAGGCAAAGGAAGGAGAAGGCAAGGCACGGGAAGGTAAGGCAAGGCTAATGCAAGGCAACGCAAGGCAAGGCAAGGCAAGTTTAAGGCAAGGCAAGCCAAGCAAGGCTAAGGCAAGGGGAGACAAGGCTAAGGAACGACACTGCAAGGATCGGCAATGCACGGCAAGGCAAGGAAAGGATAACGGAAGGCCAGGCCAGGCAAGGCAAAGCAAGGCAAGGCAAGTTAAGGCAACACAAGGCAACGCAAAGTTAAGGCAAGGCAAGCCAAGGAAGGCTAAGGCAAGGGATGGCAAGGCTCAGGCATGAAAACGCAAGTCTAGACAATGCACGGTAAGGGAAGGAAAGGATAACGCAAGGCAATGCAAGGCAAGGGAAGGACAAGGCAAGGCAAGGAAAGGCAAGGCAAGGTGAAGGCAAGGCAAAGGAAGGAAAGGCAAGGTTAAGGCAAGCGAAGCCAAGCAAGCCTAAGGCAAGGGGTGACAAGGCTAAGGCATGACAATGCAAGTCGAAGCAATGCAAGGCAAGGCAAGTAAAGGGTAACGGAAAGCAAGAAAAAGCAAGGCAAGGTAAGGGAAGGCACGGCACGGCAATGCAAGGCAAAGCTACGGCAAGGCAACCCAAGGCTAGGCAATGCACGGCAAGGCAAGGAAAGTGTAACGGAAGGCAAGGCAAGGCAAAGCAATGCAAGGCAAGGGTAACGGAAGGCACGGCAAGGCAACGGAAGGACAAGGCAAGACACGGCAAGGCAAGGCCAGGCAAGGAAATGCAAGACAAAGCTAAGGAAAGGCAACACAAGGCAACGTAAAGTTAAGGCAAGGCAAGCCAAGGAAGGCTAAGACAAGGGGAGGAAAGGCTAAGGCACGACAACGCAAGTCTAGACAATGACCGGTAAGGGAAGGAAAGGATAACGGAAGGCAAGGCAAATCAAGGCAAGGTAAGGTTAACGGAAGGCACGGCAAGGCAAGGGAAGGACAAGGCAAGGCACGGAAAGGCCAGGCAAGGCTAAGGCAAGGCAAAACAACGTAACGCAAGGTTAAGTCAAGGCAACCCAAGTAAGGATAAGGCAACGGGAAGCAAGGCTAAGGCACCACAACGCAAGGCTAGGCAATGCACGGCAAGGAAAAGAAAGGTTAAAGGAAGGTAAGGTAAGGCAAAGCAAGGCAATGCAAGTGTAATGGAAGTCACGGCAAGGCAAGGCAAGGCAAGTAAGGCAAAGGCAAGGCAAGGCAAGGCAAGGCAAGGCAATGGCACGACAATGCAAGGCTAGGCAATGCACCGCAAGGAAAGGAAAGGGTAACGGAAGGCAAGGCAAGGCAAAGCAAGGTAAGGCCACGGTAGCGGAAGGCACGGCAAGGCAAGGCATGCGTAACGGAAGGCACGGGAAGGCAAGGCATGGGTAACGGAAGGCACGGGAAGGCAAGGGAAGGACAAGGCAAGGCACGGCAAGTCAAGGCAAGGCTAAGGCACGACAACGCAAGGCTAGGCAATGCACGGAAAGGCAAGGAAGGGGCAACGGAAGTCAAGGCAAAGCAAGGCAAAGCAAGGCAAGGCAAGGATAACGGAAGGCACGGCAATGAAAGGCAAGCCAAGCTAGGCTAAGGCAAGGCAAGGCTATGGCACCACAACGGAAGGCAAGGCAAAGTACGACAAGGCAAGGAATGGGTAACGGAAGGCAAGGCAAGGCAAGACAAAGCAAGGCAAGGCAAGGGTAACGGAAGTCACGGCAAGGTAAGGGAAGGACAAGGCAAGGCACGGCCAGCAAGGCAAGGCAAGGCTAAGGCACGACAACGCAAGGCTAAGCAATGCATGGCAAGGCAAGGAAACGGAAACGTAAGGGAAGGCACGCTCAGGCAAGGCAAGGCTAAGGCACGACAACGCAAAGTTAGGCAATGCACGGCAAGGCAAGGAAAGGGTAACGGAAGGCAAGGAAGGTAAGCCAAAGCAAGGCAAGGCAAGGGTAACGGAAGGCACGGGAAGGCAAGGCAAGGGTAAGGCACGAAAACGCAAGGCTAGGAAATGCACGGCACGGCAAGGAAAGGGTAACGGAAGGCAAGGCAAGGCAAGGGAAACCAAGGCAATGCAAGGGGAATGGAAGGCACGGAAAGGTAAGGCAAGGGGAACGGAAGGCACGGCAAGGCAAAGGAAGGACAAGGCAAGGCACGGCCAGGCAAGGTAAGGCTAAGGCACGATAACACAAGGCTAGGCAAGGTTAAGGGAGAGGAGGCCAAGCAAGGCTAAGGAAAAGGGAGGCAAAGATAAGGCACGAGAACGCAAGGCTAGGCAATGCACGCAAAGGCAAGAAAGCGTAAGGGAAGGCAAGGACGGCAAACCAAGGCAAGGCAAAGGCAAGGCAACGCAAGGCTAAGCAAAGCACCGCAAGGCAAGGAAAGGGTAACGGAAGGCAATGCAAGGCAAAGCAAGGCCAGGCAAGGGTAACGGAAGGCACGGCAAGGGAAGGCAAGTGTAACAGAAGCTAAGGGAAAACAATGCAAAGCAAGGCAAGGCAAGTGTAACGGAAGGCAAGGCACGGCAAAGTAAAGCAAGGCTAAGGAAGGGCAAAGCAATGCTAGGAAATGCACGAGAAGGCAAGTAAAGGGTAACGGAATGGAAGGCCAGGCAATGCAAAGCAAGGCAAGGCAAGGGTAATGGAAGGCACGACTAGGCAAGGGAAGACAAGGTGGCTAAGGAAAGGCAAGGCAAGGCTATTCCACGACAACGCAAAGCTAGGCAATGCACGGCAAGGAAAGGAAAGGGTAACGCAGGGCAAGGCTCGGCCAGACAAGGCAAGGTTAAGGCACAAAAACGCAAGGCTAGGCATTGGAAGGCAAGGCAACGAAAGGCTAACGGAAGGCATGGCACGGCAAGGCAAGGCAAGGCTAAGGCAAGGCAACGCAACGCAAGGCTTGGCAATGAAAGGCAAAGCAAGGAAAGAAAACGGAAGGCAAGGCAAGGCAAGGCAAAGCAAGGCAAGGGTAACGGAAGGCACGGCAAAGGAAGGCAAGCCAAACTAGGCTAAGACAAGGCAAGGCAAGGCTATTGCACCACAATGGAAGGCAAGGCAACGTACGACAAGGCGAGGAATGGGTAACGCAAGGCAAGGCAAGGCATGATATTGTAAGACAAGGCAAGGGTAACGGAAGGCACGGCAAGGTAATGGAAGGACAAGGCAAGGCACGGCAAGGCAAGGCAAGGCAAGGCTAAGGCACGACAACGCAAGGCTAGGCAATGCACGGCAAGGAAAGGAAACGGAAACGCAAGGAATGGCACTGTTAGGCAAGGCAAGGCTAAGGCACGACAACGCAAGGCTAGGCAATGCACGCCAAGGCAAGGAAAGGGTAATAGAAGGCAAGGAAGGTAAGGCAAAGCAAGGCAAGGCAAGGGTAACGGAAGGCACGGCACGGCAAGGCAAAGAAAGGCTAGGCAATGCACGGCAAGGCAAGGGAAGGGTAACGGAAGGCAAGGCACGGAAAGGCAAGGCAAGGGTAAGGCACGAAAACGAAAGGCTAGGAAATGTAGGGCAAGGCAAGGAAAGGGTACCGGAAGGCAACGCAAGGCAAGGCAAAGCAAGGCAAGGCAAGTGTAACGGAAGGCACGGCACAGGAAGGCAATGCAAGGCTAAAGCAAAGCAACGCAAAGCTAGACAATGCACGGCAAGGCAAGGAATGTGTAACGGAAGCAAGGCAAGGCAAAGCACGGCAAGGCAAGTGTAACGGAAGGCACTGCACGGCAAGGCAAGGCAACGACAAGGCAACGCAACGCAAGGCTAGGCAATGCACGTCAAGGCAATGAAAGTGTAACGGAAGCAAGGCACGGCAAGGTCAAGAAAGGGAAGGCAAGGGTAACGGAAGACAAGGCAAGGCAAGGCAAAGCAAGGCAATGCAAGGGGAACGGAAGACACGGAAAGGCAAGGCAAGCCAGGCTAGGCTAAAGCAAGGCAAGGCAAGGCTATGGCACTAAAACGGATCTCTAGGCAATGCACGCCAAGGCTAGGAAAGTGTAACGGAAAGTAAGGCACGGCAATTCAAGCAAGGCTAAGGCAAGGCAACGCAAGGCAAGGAAAGTTTAACGGAAGGCAAGGCATGGCAAAGCAAGGCCAGGCAATGGTAACGGAAGGCAAGGCGCGGCAAGGCAAGGCCAGCCAATCAAGGCTAAGGCAAGGCAAGGCAAGGCTATGGCACGACAACGCAAGCCTAGGTAATGCTAGGCAATGCAAGGAAAGGGTAATGGAAGGCAAGGCAAGGCAAAGCAAAGCAAGGGAAGTCAAGGGTAACGGAGGGCACGGCAAGGTAAGGGATGGACAAGGCAAGGCACGGCAAGCAAGGCAAGGCAAGGCTAAGGCACGACAACGCAAGGCTAGGCAATGCACGGCAAAGCAAGGAAACGGTAACCCAAGGAAAGGCACGCTCAAGCAAGGCAAGTGGAAGGCACGAAAACCCAAGACTAGGCAATTCACGGCACGGCAAGGAAAGTGTAATGGAACGCAAGGAAGGTAAGGCAAAGCAAGGCAAAGGAAGGGTAACGGAAGGCACGGCAAGGCAAGGGAAGACAAGCAAGGCTAAGGCAAGGCAAGGCAAGGCTATGGCACCACAACGGATGGCAAGGCAATGTAAGACAAGGCAAGGAATAGGTGAGGGAAGGCAAGGCAAGGCAAAGCAAAGCAAGTGAAGTCCAGGGTAACGGAGGGCACGGCAAGGTAAGGGAAGGACCAGGCAAGGCACGGCAAGGCAAGGGAAGGCAAGTCTAAGGCACGACAACGCAAGGCTAGGAAATGCACGGCAAGGCATGGAAAGGGTAACGGAAGGCAAGGCACGGCAAGGCAAGGCAAGGCTAAGGCACGAAAACGCAAGGCTAGAAAATGCACGGCAAGGCAAGGAAAGGGCAACGGAAGGCAAGGCAAGGCAAAGCAAGGCATGGCAAGGGTAACGGAAGGCACGGCAATGCAAGGCAAGGCAAGCTAGCCTAAGGCAAGGCAACGAAAGGCTATGGCACCACAACTGTTGGCAAGGCCATGTACGGCAAGGCAAGGAATCGGTAACGGAATGCAAGGCAAGGCAAGACAAAGCAAGGCAAGGCAAGGGTAACGGAAGACACGGCAAGGTAAGGGAAGGACAAGGCAAGGCACGGCAAGGCAAGGCAAGGCAAGGCTAAGGCACGACAACGCAAGCCTAGGCAATGCACGGCAAGGCAACGAAAGGCTAACGGAAGGCAAGGCTAAGGCAAGGCAACGCAAGGCTAGGCAATGCACGGCAAGGCAAGGAAATGGCAACGGAGCACAAAGCAAGGCAAGGCAAAGCAAGGCATGGCAAGGGTAACGGAAGGCATGGCAATGCAAGGCATGATAGCTAGGCTAAGGCAAGGCAAGGAAAGGCTATGGCACCACAACGGATGGTAAGGCAATGTACGACAATGTAAGGAATCGGTAACGGAAGGCAAGGCAAGGCAAGACAAAGCAAGGCAAGGCAAGGGTAACGGAAGACACGGCAAGGTAAGGGAAGGACAAGGCAAGGCACGGCAAGGCAAGTCTAAGGCACGAAAACGCAAGGCTAGGAAATGCACGGCAAGGCATGGAAAGGGTAACGGAAGGCAAGGCACGGCAAGGCAAGGCAAGGCTAAAGCACGAAAACGCAAGGCTAGAAAATGCACGGCAAGGCAAGGAAAGGGCAACGGAAGGCAAGGCAAGGCAGGGCAAATGAATGCAAGGCAAGTGTAATGGAATGCACGGAAATGCCAGGCAAGCCAAGCTAGGCTAAGGCAAGGCAAGGCAAGCCTATGGCAGAACGGAAGGCTAGGCAATGTACCACAAGACAAGGAAAGGGTAACGGAAGGCAAGGCAAGGCAATGCAAACCAAGGCAATTCAAGGGTAACGCAAGGCACGGCAAGGCAAGGGAAGAAAAGCAAGGCTAAGACAAGGCAAGGCAATGTTATGGCACCGCAAGGGTTGGCAAGGCAATGTACGACAAGGCAAGGAATCGGTAACGAAAGGCAAGGCAAGGCAAGACAAAGCAAGGCAAGGAAAGGGTAACGGAAACCACGGCAAGGTAAGGGAAGGACAAGGCAAGGCATGGCAGAGCATGGCAAGGCAAGGCTAAGGCAAGGCAACGCAAGGCTAGGCAATGCATGACAAGGCAAGGAAAGGGCAACGGAAGGCAAGGCAAGGCAAGGCAAAGCAAGGCATGGCAAGGGTAACGGAAGGCACGGCAATGCAAGGCAAGCTAAGCTAGGCTAAGGCAAGGCAAGGCAAGGCTATGGCACCACAAGGGAAGCAAGGCAATGTACGACAAGGCAAGGAATCGGTAACGGAAGGCAAGGCAAGGCAAGACAAAGCAAGGCAAGGCAAGGGTAGCGGAAGACACGGCATGGTAAGGGAAGGACAAGGCAAGGCACAGCAAGGCAGGGCAAGGGAAGGCTAAGGCACGAAAACGCAAGGCGAGATAATGCAGGGCAAGGCAATGAAAGGGAACGGAAGGCAAGGCAAGGCAAGGCAAGCCAAGCTAGGCTAAAGCAAAGCAAGGCAATGTTATGGAACGACAACAGAAGTCAAGGCAATGTACGACAAGGTAAGGAATGGGTAACGGAAGGCAAGGCAAGGAAAGGCAAAGCAAGGGAAGGCAAGGGTAACAGAAGGCAAGGAAAGCAAGGGAAAACAAGGCAAGGCAAGGGTAACGGAAGGCACGGCAAGGCAACGCAAGGGTAACGGAAGGCACAGCAATGCAATGCAAGCCAAGCTAGGCTAAGGCAAGGCAAGGCAAGGCTATGGCAGAACGGAAGGCTACGCAATGTACGGCAAGGGAAGGAAAGGGTAACGGAAGGCAAGGCAAGGCAATGCAAATCATGTCAATTCAAGGGTAACGCACTGCACGGCAAGGCAAGGGAAGACAAGCAAGGCTAAGGAAAGGAAAGGCAAGGATATGGTACGACAACGCAAAGCTAGGCAATGCACGGCAAAGCAAGGAAAGCATAACTCAAGGCAATGCACGGCCAGCCAAGGCAAGGCTAAGGAACGACAACGCAAACCTAAGCAATGGAAGGCAAGGCAACGAAAGGGTAACAGAAGGCACGGCCCAGCAAGGCAAGGCAAAGGTAAGGCAAGGCAACGCAAGACTAGGCAATGCACGGCAAGGCAATGAAAGGGTAACGGAATGCAAATAATGCAAGGCAAAGCAAGGCAAGGCAAGGGTAACGGAAGGCACGGCACGGTAAGGCAAGGCAAGGCAAAGAAAGGCTAGGCAATGCACGGCAAGGCAAGGGAAAGCAATGCAATGCAAGGGGAACGGAAGGCATGGCAAGGTAAGGCAAGCGGAATGGAAGGCACGGCAAGGCAAGGGAAGGACAAAGCAAGGCACGGCTAGGCAAGGTAAGGCTCAGGCACGATAACAGAAGGCTACGCAAGGTTAAGCCACGGGTCGCCAAGCAAGGCTAAGGCAAGGGGAGGCAAAGTTAAGGACCGAGAACGCAAGGCTAGGCAATGCACGTCAAGGCAAGGAAAGTGTAACTGAAGGCAAGGCACCGCAAGGCAAGGCAAGGCTAAGGCAAGGCAACACAAGGATAACCAATGCACCGCAAGGCAAGGAACGGGAAACCGAAGGCAATGCAAGGCAAAGCAAAGCCAGGGAACGGTAAAGGAAGGCAAGGCACGGCAAGGCAAGGCCAGCCAATCAAGGCTAAGGCACGGCAAAGCAAGGCTATGGCACGACAACGCAAGGCTAGGTAATGCACGGCAATGCAAGGAAAGGGTAACGGAAGGCAAAGCAATGGAAAGCAAGGGAAAGCAAGGGTAACGAAAGGCAAGGCAAGGCAAGGCAAAGCAAGTGAAGGCAAGGGTAACGGAAGGCAAGGCAAGGCAAGGCAAAGCAAGGCAAGGCAGGGTAGCGGAAGGCACGGCACGGCAAGGCAAGGCAAGGCACGGCAAGGCAAGGCAAGGCTGAGGCACGACAACTCATGTCTAGGCAATGCAGGGCAAGGCAAGGAAAGGGTAACGGAAGGCAAGGCAAGGCAATGCAAAGCACGGCAAGGCAAGTGTAACGGAAGGCACGGCACGGCAAGGCAAGGCAACGACAAGGCAACGCAACACAAGGCTAGGCAATGCACGTCAAGGCAAGGAAAGTGTAACGGAAGCAAGGCACGGCAAGGTCAAGAAAGGGAAGGCAAGGGTAACGGAAGACAAGGCAAGGCAAGGCAAAGCAAGGCAATGCAAGGGGAACGGAAGACACGGAAAGGCAAGGCAAGCCAGTCTAGGCTGAAGCAAGGCAAGGCAAGGCTATGGCACTAAAACGGATCTCTAGGCAATGCACGCCAAGGCAAGGAAAGTGTAACGGAAAGTAAGGCACGGCAATTCAAGCAAGGCTAAGGCAAGGCAACGCAAGGCAAGGAAAGTTTAACGGAAGGCAAGGCATGGCAAAGCAAGGCCAGGCAATGGTAACGGAAGGCAAGGCGCGGCAAGGCAAGGCCTGCCAATCAAGGCTAAGGCAAGGCAAGGCACGGCTATGGCACGACAACGCAAGCCTAGGTAATGCTAGGCAATGCAAGGAAAGGGTAATGGAAGGCAAGGCAAGGCAAAGCAAAGCAAGGGAAGTCAAGGGTAACGGAGGGCACGGCAAGGTAAGGGATGGACAAGGCAAGGCACGGCAAGCAAGGCAAGGCAAGGCTAAGGCACGACAACGCAAGGCTAGGCAATGCACGGCAAGGCAAGGAAACGGTAACCCAAGGAAAGGCACGCTCAAGCAAGGCAAGTGGAAGGCACGAAAACCCAAGACTAGGCAATTCACGGCACGGCAAGGAAAGGGTAATGGAAGGCAAGGAAGGTAAGGCAAAGCAAGGCAAGGGAAGGGTAACGGAAGGCACGGCAAGGCAAAGGAAGACAAGCAAGGCTAAGGCAAGGCAAGGCAAGGCTATGGCACCACAAAGGATGGCAAGGCGATGTAAGACAAGGCAAGGAATGGGTAAGGGAATCAAGGCAAGGCAAAGCAAAGCAAGGGAAGTCAAGGGTAATGGAGGGCACGGCAAGGTAAGGGAAGGACAAGGCAAGGCACGGCAAGCAAGGCAAATCAAGGCTAAGGCACGACAACGCAAGGATAGGCAATGCACGGCAAGGCAACGAAAGGCTAACGGAAGGCATGGCACAGCAAGGCAAGGCAAGGCTAAGGCAAGGCAACGCAAGGCTAGGCAATGCACGGCAAGGCAAGGAAAGGGTAACGGAAGGCACGGCAATGCAAGGCAAGGCAAGCTAGGCTAAGGCAAGGCAAGGCAAGGCTATGGCACCACAACGGATGGTAAGGCAATGTACGACAAAGCAAGGAATCGGTAACGGAAGGCAAGGCAAGGCAAAGCAAAGCAAGGCAAGGGTAACGGAAAGCACGGCAAGGCAACGGAAGGACAAGGCAAGACACGGCAAGGCAAGGCCAGGCAAGGCAATGCATGACAAAGCTAAGGAAAGGCAACACAAGGCAACGTAAAGTTAAGGCAAGGCAAACCAAGGAAGGCTAAGGCAAGGGGAGGCAAGGCTAAGGCACGACAACGCAAGTCTAGACAATGCACGGTAAGGGAAGGAAAGGATAACGGAAGGCAAGGCAAAGCAAGGCAAGGCAAGGGAAATGGAAGACACGGCAAGGTAAGGGAAGGACAAGGCAAGGCACGGCAAGGCAAGGGAAGGCAAGTCTAAGGCACGACAACGCAAGGCTAGGAAATGCACGGCAAGGCATGGAAAGGGTAACGGAATGCAAGGCACCCCAAGGCAAGGCAAGGCTGAGGCACCAAAACGCAAGGCTAGAAAATGCACCGCAAGGCAAGGAAAGGGCAACGGAAGGCAAGGCAAGGCAAGGCAAAGCAAGGCATGGCAAGGGTAACGGAAGGCATGGCAATGCAAGGCAAGGCAAGCTAGGCTAAGGCAAGTCAAGGAAAGGCTATGGCACCACAACGGATGGTAAGGCAATGTACGACAATGCAAGGAATCGGTAACGGAAGGCAAGGCAAGGCAAGACAAAGCAAGGGAAGACAAAGGTAACGGAAGACACGGCAAGGTAAGGGAAGGACAAGGCAAGGCACGGCAAGGCAAGGCAAGGCAAGTCTAAGGCACGACAACGCAATGCTAGGAAATGCACGGCAAGGCATGGAAAGGGTAACGGAAGGCAAGGCACGGCAAGGCAAGACAAGGCTAAAGCACGAAAATGCAAGGCTAGAAAATGCACGGCAAGGCAAGGAAAGGGCAACGGAAGGCAAGGCAAGTGTAATGGAATGCACGGCAATGCCAGGCAAGCCAAGCTAGGCTAAGGCAAGGGAAGGCAAGCCTATGGCAGAACGGATGGCTAGGCAATGTACCACAAGACAAGGAAAGGGTAATGGAAGGCAAGGCAAGGCAACGGTAACGGAAGTCACGGCAAGGTAAGGGACGGACAACGCAAGGCACGGCAAGGCAAGGCAAGGCTATGGCACGACAACACAAGGCTAGGCAATGCACGGCAAGGCAAGGAAACGGTAACGGAAGGCAAGGCAAGGCAAGACAAAGGAAGACAAGGCAACGGTAATGGAAGGCACGGGAAGGCAAGGCAAACAATGCAAGGCAAGGGTAACGGAAGGCACGGCAAGGCAAGGCAAGGGTAACGGAAGGCACGGCAATGCAAGGGAAGCCAAGCTAGGCTAAAGCAAGGTAAGGCAAGGCTATGGCAGAACGGAAGGCTAGGCAATGTACGACAAGTCAAGGAAAGCGTGACGGACGGCAAAGCATGGCAATGCAAACCAAGGCAAGGCACGGCAAGGCAAAGGAAGAAAAGCAAGGCTAAGGCAAGGAAAGGCAAGACAAGGCAAGGCAAGATTATGGCACCACAAGGTTTGGCAAGGCAATGTACAACAAGGCAAGGAATCGGTAACGGAAGCAAGGCAAGGCAAGACAAAGCAAGGCAAGGCAAGGGTAGCGGAAGACACGGCATGGTAAGGGAAGGACAAGGCAAGGCACAGCAAGGCAGGGCAAGGCAAGGCTAAGGCACGAAAATGCAAGGCGAGGTAATGCAGGGCAAGGGAAGGAAAGGGAACGGAAGGCAAGGCAAGGCAAGGCAAGCCAAGCTAGGCTAAAGCAAGGCAAGGCAATGTTATGGAACGACAACAGAAGGCAAGGCAATGTACGACAAGGCAAGGAATGGGTAACGGAAGGCAAGGCAAGGCAAGGCAAAGCAAGGGAAGGCAAGGGTAACAGAAGGCAAGGAAAGCAAGGGAAAACAAGGCAAGGCAAGGGTAACGGAAGGCACGGCAAGGCAACGCAAGGGTAACGGAAGGCACAGCAATGCAATGCAAGCCAAGCTAGGCTAAGGCAAGGCAAGGCAAGGCTATGGCAGAACGGAAGGCTACGCAATGTACGACAAGGGAAGGAAAGGGTAATGGAAGGCAAGGCAAGGCAATGCAAACCATGTCAATTCAAGGGTAACGCACTGCACGGCAAGGCAAGGGAAGACAAGCAAGGCTAAGGAAAGGCAAGGCAAGGATATGGCACGACAACGCAAAGCTAGGCAATGCACGGCAAGGCAAGGAAAGCGTAACTCAAGACAATGCACGTCCAGCCAAGGCAAGGCTAAGGAACGACAAAGCAAACCTAAGCACTGGAAGGCAAGGCAACGAAAGGGTAACGGAAGGCACGGCACGGCTAGGCAAGGCAAAGGTAAGGCAAGGCAACGCAAGGCTAGGCAATGCACGGCAAGGCAAAAAGGGCAACGGAAGGCAAGGCAAGGCAAAACAAGGAATGGCAAGGGTAACGGAAGGCACGGCAATGCAAGGCAAGGCAAGCTAGGCTAAGGCAAGGCAACGAAAGGCTATGGCACCACAACTGATGGCAAGGCCATGTACGACAAGGCAAGGAAGCGGTAACGGAAGGCAAGGCAAGGCAAGACATAGCAAGGCATGGCAAGGGTAACGGAAGGCACGGCAAGGTCAGGGAAGGACAAGGCAAGGCACGGCAATGGAAGGCAAGGCAAGGCTAAGGCACGACAACGCAAGGGTAGGCAATGCACGGCAAGGCAACGAAAGGCTAACGGAAGGCACGGCACAGCAAGGCAATGCAAGGCTATGGAAAGGCAACGCAAGGCTAGGTAATGCACGGCAAGGCAAAGAAAGGGTAATGGAAGGCCCGGCAATGCTAGGGAAGGTAAGCTAGGCTAAGGCAAGGCAAGGAAAGGCTATGGCACCACAACGGATGGTAAGGCAAAGTACGACAATGCAAGGAATAGGTAACGGAAGGCAAGGGAAGGCAAGACAAATCAAGGCAAGGCAAGGGTAACGGAAGACACGGCAAGGTAAGGGAAGGACAAGTCAAGGCACGGGAAGGAAAGGGAAGGCAAGTCTAAGGCACGACAACGCAAGGCTAGGAAATGCACGGCAAGGCATGGAAAGGTTAACGGAAGGCAAGGCACGGCAAGGCAAGGCAAGGGTGATGCACGAACACGCAAGCCTAGAAAATGCACGGCAAGGCAAGGAAAGGGCAACGGAAGGCACGGCACGGTAAGGCAAGGCAAAGAAAGGCTAGGCAATGCACGGGAAGGCAAGGAAAGGGTAACGGATGGCAAGGTACGGCCAGGCAATGTAAGGCTAAGGCACGATAACAGAAGGCTGGGCAAGGTTAAGGGAAGGGACGCCAAGCAAGGCTAAGGCAAAGGGAGGCAAAGCTAAGGCACGAGAACGCAAGGCTAGGCAATGCACGCAAAGGCAAGGAAAGGGTAACGGAAGGCAAGGACGGCAAGGCAAGGCAAGGCTAAGGCAAGGCACGCAAGGCTAAGGAAAGCACCGCAAGGCAAGGAAAGGGTAACGGAAGGCATGGCAAGGCAAGACAAAGCAAGGCAATGCAAGGATAACGGAAGGGAAGGCAAGGTAAGGTAAGGACAGGGCAAGGCACGGCAAGGCAAGGCAAGGCAAAGGCAAGACAATGCAAGGCTAGGCAATGCAAAGCAAGGCAAGGAAAGGTTAACGCGATGAAAGGCACGGTCACGCAAGGCAAGGCTAAGGCACGACAACGGAAGGCTAGGCAATGCAAAGCAAGGCAAAGAAAGGGTAACGGAAGACAAGTAAGGCAAGGCAAAGCAAGGCAACGCAAGGGTAACGGAAGGCACGGCACGGCAAGGCAAGGCAAGACACGGCAAGGAACGGCAAGGCAAGGCAAGGCGAAGGCACGACAATGCGAGGCTAGTCAATGCAGGGCAAGGCAAGGAAAGGGTAACGGAAGGCAAGACAGGGCAATGCAAAGCACGGCAAGGCAAGGGGAACCGACGGTACGGGAGGGAAAGGAAAGGCTAAGGCAAGGGGAGACAAGGCTAAGGCACTACAACACAAGGCTAGGCAATGCACGGCAAAGCAAGGAAATTGTAACGGAAGGGAAGGCAAGGCAAGGCACGGAAAGGCAAGGCAACCCAAGCTAGGCTAAGGCAAGGCAAGGCAAGGATATGGCACGACAACGGAAGGCTAGGCAATCCTCGGCAAGGCAAGGAAAGGGTAATGGAAGGCATGGCACGGCAAGGCCAGGCAAGGGTAACGGAAGGTAAGGAATGGCAAGGAAAGTCAAGGCTAAGGCACGACAACGCAAAGTTAGGCAATGCACGGCAAGGCAAGAAAAGGGTTACGGAAGGCACGGCAAAGCAAGGCAAGGGTAACGGAAGGCACGGCAATGAAAGGCAAGCCAAGCTAGGCTAAGGCAAGGCAAGGCAAGGCTATGGCAGAACAGAAGGCTAGGAAATGTACGACAAGGCAAGGAAAGGGTAACGGGAGGTAAGGCAAGGCAATGCAAAGCAAGGCAATGCAAGGTTAACGCAAGGAACGGCAAGGCAAGGGAAGATAATGTAAGACAAGGCAAGGCTAACGGAAGGCATGGCACGGCAAGGAAAGGCAAGGCTAAGGCAAGGCAACGCAAGGCTTGGCAATGCAAGGCAAAGCAAGGAAAGAATACGGAAGGCAAGGCAAGGCAAGGCAAAGCAAGGCAAGGGTAACGGAAGGCACGGCAATGGAAGGCAAGCCAAGCTAGGCTTAAGCAAGGCAAGGCAAGTCTATGGCACCACAACGGAAGGCAAGGCAATGTACGACAAGGCAAGGAATGGGTAACGGAAGACAAGGCAAGGCAAGACAAAGCAATGCAAGGCAAGGGTAATGGAAGGCACGGCAAGGTAAAGGAAGGACAAGGCAAGGCACGCCAAGGAAAGGGAAGGCAAGGCAAGGCAAGGCTAAGTCACGACAACGCAAGACTAGGCAATGCACTGCAAGGCAAGGAAACCGTAACGCAAGGAAAGGCACGATCAGGCACGGCAAGGCTAAGGCACGACAACGCAAGGATAGGCAATGCACGGCAAGGCAACGAAAGGCTAACGGAAGGCATGGCACGGCAAGGCCAGGCAAGGGTAACGGAAGGTAAGGAACGGCAAGGAAACTCAAGGCTAAGGTACGACAACGCAAAGTTAGGCAATGCACGGCAAGGCAAGAAAAGGGTAACGGAATGCACGGCAATGCAAGGCAAGGGTAACGGAAGGCACGGCAATGAAAGGCAAGCCAAGCTAGGCTAAGGCAATGCAAGGCAAGGCTATGGCAGAACGGAAGCCTAGGAAATGTACGACAAGGCAAGGAAAGGGTAACGGGAGGTAAGGCAAGGCAATGCAAAGCAAGGCAACGCAAGGTTAACACAAGGAACGGCAAGGAAAGGGAAGATAACGTAAGACAAGGCAAGGGTAACGGAAGGCAGGGCAAGGGAAGGGAAGGACAAGGCAAGGCAAGGCAAGGCAAGGCATGGCAAGGCTAAGGCACGACAACGCAAGGCTAGGCAATGTACAACAAGGCAAGGAAAGGGTAACGGAAGCCAAGGCAATACAAAGGAAGGCAAGGCAAGGATAACGGAACCAAGGCAAGGTAAGGTAAGGACAGGGCAAGGCAGGGCAAGGCAGGGCAAGGCTAAGGCACGACAACGTAAGGCTAGGAAATGCAAAGCAAAGCAAGGAAACGGTAACGCGAGGAAAGGCACGGTCAGGCAAGGCAAGGCTAAGGCACTACAACGCAAGGCTAGGCAATGCAAAGCAAGGCAAGGAAAGGGTAACGGAAGGAAAGGAAGGTAAGGCAAAGCAAGGCAAGGCAAGGATAACGGAAGGCACGGCACGGTAAGACAAGGCAAGGCTAAGGCAATGCAAAAAAAGGCTAGGCAATGCACGGCAAGGCAAGGGAAAGCAATGAAATGCCAGGGGAACGGAAGGCATGGCAAGGTAAGGCAAGGGGAATGGAAGGCACGGCAAGGCAAGGGAAGTACAAGGCAAGGCACGGACAGGCAATGTAAGTCTAAGGCACGATAACACAAGGCTGGGCAAGGTTAAGGCAAGGGACGCCAAGCAAGGCTAAGGCAAAGGGAGGCAAAGCTAAGGCACGAGAACGCAAGGCTAGGCAATGCACGCAAAGGCAAGGAAAGGGTAACGGAAGGCAAGGACGGCAAGGCAAGGCAAGGCTAAGGCAAGGCAACGCAAGGCAAAGGAAAGCACCGCAAGGCAAGGAAAGGGTAACGGAAGGCATGGCAAGGCAAGACAAAGCAAGGCAATGCAAGGATAACGGAAGGGAAGGCAAGGTAAGGTAAGGACAGGGCAAGGCACGCAAGGCAAGGCAAGGCTAAGGCACGACAATGTAAGGCTAGGCAATGCAAAGCAAGGCAAGGAAAGGGTAACGGAAGGCAAGTAAGGCAAAGCAAAGCAAGGCAACGCAAGGGTAACGGAAGGCACGGCACGGCAAGGCAAGGCAAGACACGGCAAGGCAAGGCAAGGCACGGCAAGGCAAGGCAAGGCGAAGGCACGACAATGCAAGGCTAGTCAATGCAGGGCAAGGCAAGGAAAGGGTAACGGAAGGCAAGGCAAGGCAATGCAAAGCACGGCAAGGGAAGTGTAACGGAAGGCACGGCATGGCAAGGCAAGGCAAGGCTAAGGCAACGCAACGCAAGGCTAGGCAATGCACGGGAAGGAAAGGAAAGTGTAACGGAAGCAAGGCAAGGCAAGGTCAAGCAAGGGAAGGCAAGGGTAACGGAAGGCAAGGCAAAGCAAGGCAAGGTATGGGGAACGGACGGTACGGGAAGGCAAGGCAAGGCTAAGGCAAGGGGAGACAAGGCTAAGGCACTACAACACAAGGCTAGGCAATGCACGGCAAAGCAAGGAAATTGTAACGGAAGGGAAGGCAAGGCAAGGCACGGAAAGGCAAGGCAACCCAAGCTAGGCTAAGGCAAGGCAAGGCAAGGATATGGCACGACAACGGAAGGCTAGGCAATGCTCGGCAAGGCAAGGAAAGGGTAACGCATGGCAAGGCACGGCAAGGCACGGCAAGGCTAAGGCACGACAACGCAAGCCTAGGCAATGCAAGGCAAGGCAACGAAAGGCTAACGGAAGGCATGGCACGGCAAGGCCAGGCAAGGGTAACGGAAGGTAAGGAACGGCAAGGAAAGTCAAGGCTAAGGCACGACAACGCAAAGTTAGGCAATGCACGGCAAGGCAAGAAAAGGGTTACGGAAGGCACGGCAATGCAAGGCAAGGGTAACGGAAGGCACGGCAATGAAAGGCAAGCCAAGCTAGGCTAAGGCAAGGCAAGGCAAGGCTATGGCAGAACAGAAGGCTAGGAAATGTACGACAAGGCAAGGAAAGGGTAACGGGAGGTAAGGCAAGGCAATGCAAAGCAAGGCAATGCAAGGTTAACGCAAGGAACGGCAAGGCAAGGTAAGATAACGTAAGACAAGGCAAGGCTAACGGAAGGCATGGCACGGCAAGGAAAGGCAAGGCTAAGGCAAGGCAACGCAAGGCTTGGCAATGCAAGGCAAAGCAAGGAAAGAATACGGAAGGCAAGGCAAGGCAAGGCAAAGCAAGGCAAGGGTAACGGAAGGCACGGCAATGGAAGGCAAGCCAAGCTAGGCTAAGGCAAGGCAAGGCAAGGCTATGGCAGAACGGAAGCCTAGGAAATGTACGACAAGGCAAGGAAAGGGTAACAGGAGGTAAGGCAAGGCAATGCAAAGCAAGGCAACGCAAGGTTAACACAAGGAACGGCAAGGAAAGGGAAGATAACGTAAGACAAGGCAAGGGTAACGGAAGGCAGGGCAAGGGAAGGGAAGGACAAGGCAAGGCACGGCAAGGCAAGGCATGGCAAAGCTAAGGCACGACAACGCAAGGCTAGGCAATGTACAACAAGGCAAGGAAAGGGTAACGGAAGCCAAGGCAATACAAAGGAAGGCAAGGCAAGGATAACGGAACCAAGGCAAGGTAAGGTAAGGACAGGGCAAGGCAGGGCAAGGCAGGGCAAGGCTAAGGCACGACAACGTAAGGCTAGGAAATGCAAAGCAAAGCAAGGAAACGGTAACGCGAGGAAAGGCACGGTCAGGCAAGGCAAGGCTAAGGCACTACAACGCAAGGCTAGGCAATGCAAAGCAAGGCAAGGAAAGGTTAACGGAAGGAAAGGAAGGCAAGGCAAAGCAAGGCAAGGCAAGGGTAACGGAAGGCACGGCACGGTAAGGCAAGGCAAGGCTAAGGCAAGGCAAAGAAATGCTAGGCAATGCACGGCAAGGCAAGGGAAAGCAATGCAATGCAAGGGGACCGGAAGGCATGGCAAGGTAAGGCAAGGGGAATGGAAGGCACGGCAAGGCAAGGGAAGGACAAGGCAAGGCACGGCCAGGCAAGGTAAGGCTAAGGCACGATAACACAAGGCTAGGCAAGGTTAAGTCAAGGGACACCATGCAAGGCTAAGGCAAGGGGAGGCAACGATAAGGCCCGAGAACGCAAGGCTAGGCAATGCACGTCAAGGCCAGGAAAGTGTAACTGAAGTCAAGGCAAGGCACGGCAAGGCAATGCAAGGCTAAAGCAAGGCAACGCAAGGCTAACCAATGCACCTCAAGGCAAGGAACGGGAAACGGAAGTCAATGCAAGGCAAAGCAAGGCCAGGGAAGGGTAAAGGAAGGCAAGGCACGGCAAGGCAAGGCAAGGCTAAGGCACGACAACGCAAGGCTAGGCAATGCAGGGCAAGGCAAGGAAAGGGTAACGGAAGGCAAGGCAAGGCAATGCAACGCACGGCAAGGCAAGTGTAACGGAAGGCACGGCACAGCAAGGCAAGGCAACGACAAGGCAATGCAACGCAAGGCTAGGCAATGAACGGCAAGGCAATGAAAGTGTAACGCAAGCAAGGCACGGCAAGATCAAGAAAGGGAAGGCAAGGGTAACGGAAGACAAGGCAAGGCAAGGCAAAGCAAGGCAAGGCAAGGCTATGGCACTACAACGGATCTCTATGCAATGCACGCCAAGGCAAGGAAAGTGTAACGGAAAGTAAGGCACGGCAATTCAAGGCAAGGCTAAGGCAAGGCAACGCAAGGCTAAGCAATGCCCCGCAAGGCAAGGAAAGTTTAACGGAAGGCAAGGCATGGCAAAGCAAGGCCAGGCAATGATAACGGAAGGCAAGTCGCGGCAAGGCAAGGACAGCCAATCAAGGCTAAGGCAAGGCAAGGCAAGGCTATGGCACGACAACGCAAGCCTAGGTAATGGTCGGCAATTCAAGGAAAGGGTAATGGAAGGCAAGGCAAGGCAAAGCAAAGCAAGGGAAGTCAAGTTCAATGGAGAGCACGGCAAGGTAAAGGAAGGACAAGGCAAGGCACGGAAAGCAAGGCAAGGCAAGGCTAAGGCACGACAACGCAAGCCTAGGCAATTCACGGCACGGGAAGGAAAGGGTAATGGAAGGCAAGGAAGGTAAGGCAAAGCAAGGCAAGGCAAGGGTAACGGAAGGCACGGCAAGGCAAGGCAAGGCAAGGCTAAGGCACGACAACGCAAGGCTAGGCAATGCACGGCAATGCAACGAAAGGCTAACGGAAGGCATGGCACAACAAGGCAAGGGAAGGCTAAGGCAAGGCAACGCAAGGCTAAAGCAAGGCAACGCAAGGCTAACCAATGCACCGCAGGGCAAGGAACGGGAAACGGAAGTCAATGCAAGGCAAAGCAAGGCCAGGGAAGGGTAAAGGAAGGCAAGGCACGGCAAGGCAAGGCAAGGCTAAGGCACGACAACGCAAGGGTAGGCAATGCAGGGCAAGGCAAGGAAAGGGTAACGGAAGGCAAGGCAAGGCAATGCAACGCACGGCAAGGCAAGTGTAACGGAAGGCACGTCACGGCAAGGTAAGGCAACGACAAGGCAACGCAACGCAAGGCTAGGCAATGCACGTCAAGGCAAGGAAAGTGTAACGGAAGCAAGGCAAGGCAAGGTCAAGCAAGGGAAGGCAAGGGTAACGGAACGCACGGCAAGGCAAGGGAAGACAAGCAAGGTTAAGGCAAGGCAAGGCAAGGCAAGGCTATGGCACGACAAAGCAAAGCTAGGAAATGCACAACAAGGCAAGGAAAGGGTAAGGGAAGGCAAGGCAAGGCATGACAAACGAAGGCAAGGCAATGCTAACGGAAGACACGGCAAGGTAAGGGAAGGACAAGGCAAGGCACAGCAAGGCAAGGCAAGGTTAAGGCACGACAACGCAAGGCTAGCAAGGCATGGCAATGCAACGAAAGGCTAACGGAATGCACGGCACGGCAAGGCTTATCAAAGCTAAGGCAAGGCAACGCAAGGCTAGAAAATGCACGGCAAGGCAAGGAAAGGGCAACGGAAGGCAAGGCAAGGCAGGGCAAATCACGGCAAGGCAACGGTAACGGAAGGCACGGCAAGGTAAGGGAAGGACAAGGCAAGGCACGGCAAGGCAAGGCAAGGCTAGGCAATGCACGGCAATGCAAGGGAACGGTAACAGAATGCAAGGCAAGGCAAGACAAAGCAAGGCAAGGGAACGGTAATGGAAGGCACGGCAAGGTAAGTGAAGGACAACGCAATGCACGGCAATGCAAGGAAAGGCTAAGACAAGGCAACGCAAGGCTAAGAAATGCACCGCAAGTCTAGCAAACGTTAACGGAAGGCAAGGCAAGGCAAAACAAGGCCAGGCAAGGGTAACGGAAGGCAAGGCACGACAAGGCAAGGCCAGCCACTCAAGGCTAAGGCAAGGGAAGGCAAGGCTATGGCACGACAACGCAAGTCGAGGTAATGGTCGGCAATGCAAGGAAAGGGTAACGGAAGGCAAGGCAAGGCAGGGCAAAGCAAGGGAAGGCAAGGGTAACGGAAGGAAAGGCAAGGCAAGGCAAACAAGGCAAGGCAAGAGTAACGGAAGGCACGGCAAGGCAAGGCAAGCAAAGCTAGGCTAAAGCAAGGCAAGGCAAGGCTATGGCAGAACGGAAGGCTAGGCAATGTACGGCAAGGCAAGGAAAGGGTAACGGAAGGCAAGGCAAGGCAAGCCAAGCCAAGCTAGGCTAATGCAAGGAAAGGCAATGTTATGGAACAACAACGGAAGGCAAGGCAATGTACGACAAGGCAAGGAATGGGTAACGGAAGGCAAGGCAAGGCAAGACAAAGCAAGGCAAGGCAAAGGTAACGGTAACGGAAGGCACGGCAAGGTAAGGGAAGCAAAAGGCAAGGCACGGCAAGGCAAGGCAAGGCTTAGATACGAAAACGCAAGGCTAGGCAATGCACGGCAAGGCACGGAAACGGTAACGGAAGGCAAGGCAAGGCAAGACAAAGCAAGGCAAGGCAAAGTTAACGGAAGGCACGGCAACGTATGGGAAGGACAATGCAAAGAACGGCAAGGCAAGGCAAGGCTAAGCAATGCACCGCAAGTCAAGGAGACGTTAACGGAAGGCAAGGCAAGGCAAAACAAGGCCAGGCAAGGGTAACGGAAGGTAAGGCACCAGAAGGCAAGGCCAGCCAATCAAGGCTAAGCCAAGGACCGGCAAGGCTATGGCACGACAACGCAAGTCGAGGTAATGCTCGGCAATGCAAGGAAAGGGTAACGGAAGGCAAGGCAAGGCAAAGCAAGGGAAGGCAATGGTAAGGGAAGGCAAGGAAAGCAAGGCAAAGCAAGGCAAGGCAAAGGTAACGGAAGGCACGGCAAGGCAAAGCAAGGGTAACGGAAGGCACGGCAATGCAATGCAAGCCAAGCTAGGCTAAGGTAAGACAAGGCAAGGCTATGGCAGAACGGAAGGCTACGCAATGTACGACAAGGCAAGGAAAGGGCAACGGAAGGCAAGGCAAGGCAAGGGTAACGCAAGGCACGGCAAGGCAAGGGAAGACAAGCAAGGCTAAGGAAAGGCAAGGCAAAGATATGGCACAACAACGCAAAGCTAGGCATACACGGCAAGGCAAGGAAAGCGTAACTCAAAGCAAGGCACGGCCAGGCAAGGCAAGGCTAAGGCACGACAACGCAAGGCTAGACAATGCAAGGCAAGGAAATGAATGGCTAACTGAAGGCATGGCACGGCAAGGCACGGCAAGGATAAGGCAAGGCAACACAAGGGTAAGCAATGCACGGAAATGCAAGGAAGGGGCAACGGAAGTCAAGGCAAAGGAAGGCAAAGCAAGGCAAGGCAAGGGTAACGGAAGGCACGGCAATGCAAGGCAAGCCAAGCTAAGCTAAGGCAAGGCAAGGCAAGTCTATGGCACCACAACGGAAGGCAAGGCAAAGTACGACAAGGCAAGGAATGGGTAACAGAAGACAAGACAAGGCAAGACAAAGCAATGCAAGGCAAGGGTAACGGAAGGCACGGCAAGGTAAGGGAAGGACAAGGCAAGGCACGCCAAGGCAAGGGAAGGCAAGGCAAGGCAAGGCTAAGGCACGACAACGCAAGGCTAGGCAATGCACTGCAAGGCAAGGAAACTGTAACGCAAGGAAAGGCACGATCAGGCAAGGCAAGGCTAAGGCACGGCAACGCAAGGCTAGGCAATGCACGGCAAGGCAAGGAAAGGGTAACGGAAGGCAAGGGAGGCAAGGCAAAGCAAAGCAAGGCAAGGGTAACGGAAGGCACGACACGGCAAGGCAAGGCAAAGAAAGGCTAGGCAATGCACGGCAAGGCAAGGAAAGGGTAACGGAAGGCAAGGCACGGCAAGCAAGGCATGGCTAAGGCACGAAAACGCAATGCTGTGCAATGCAGGCCAAGGCAAGGAAAGCGTAACGGAAGGCATTGCAAGGCAAGGCAAAGCAAGGCAAGGCAAGTGTAACGGAAGTCACGGCACGGCAAGACAAGTCAAGGCTAAAGCAAGGCAATGCAAGGCTAGGCAATGCACGGCAAGGCAAGTAAATTGTAACGGAAGCAAGGCAAGGCAAGGGAAAGCAAGGCAATGCAAAGAAAACGGAAGGCACGGCAAGGTAAGGCAAGGGTAATGGAAGGCACGGCAAGGCAAGGGAAGGACAAGGCAAGGGACGGCCAGGAATGGTAAGGCTAAGGCACGATAACACAAGGGTAGGCAAAGTTAAGCCAAGGGACGCCAAGCAAGGCTAAGGCGAGGGGAGGCAAAGATAAGGCAGGAGACCGCAAGGCTAGGCAATGCACCGCAAGGCAAGAAAGGGTAACGGAAGGCAATGCAAGGCACAGCAAGTGCAGGCAAGGGTAACGGAAGGCACGGGAAGGGAAGGCATGGCAAGGCTAAGGCAAGGCAACGCAATGCTAGGCAATGCAAGGCAAGGCAACGAAAGGCTAACGGAAGGCATGGCACGGCAAGGCAAGGCACGGCTAAAGCAAGGCAACGCAAGGCTAGGCAAAGCACGGCAAGGCAAGGAAAGGGCAACGGAATGCAAGGCAGGGCAAGGAAAAGCAAGGAAAGGCAAGGATAACGGAAGGCACGGCAATGCAAGGCAAACCAAGCTAGGCTAAAGCAAGGCAAGGCAAAGCTATGGCACCACAACGGAAGGCAAGGCAAAGTACGACAAGGCAAGGAATGGGTAACGGAAGGCAAGGCAAGGCAAGACAAAGCAAGGCAAGGCAAGGGTAACGGAAGTCACGGCAAGGTAACGGAAGGACAAGGCAAGGCACGGCCAGCAAGGCAAGGCAAGGCTAAGGCACGACAACGCAAGGCTAGGCAATGCATGGCAAGGCAAGGAAACGGTAACGTAAGGGAAGGCACGCTCAGGCAAGGCAAGGCTAAGGCACGACAACGCAAGGTTAGGCAATGCACGGCAAGGCAAGGAAAGGGTAACGGAAGGCAAGGAAGGTAAGCCAAAGCAAGGCAAGGCAAGGGTAACGGAAGGCACGGGAAGGCAAGGCAATGCAAGGGAAACCAAGGCAATGCAAGCGAAACGGAAGGCACGGAAAGGTAAGGCAAGGGGAACGGAAGGCACGGCAAGGCAAAGGAAGGACAAGGCAAGGCACGGCAAAGTAAAGCAAGGCTAAGGAAGGGCAAAGCAATGCTAGGAAATGCACGAGAAGGCAAGGAAAGGGTAACTGAATGCAAGGCCAGGCAATGCAAAGCAAGGCAAGGCAAGGGTAACGGAAGGCACGACTAGGCAAGGGAAGACAAGGTGGCTAAGGAAAGGCAAGGCAAGGCTATTCCACGACAACGCAAAGCTAGGCAATGCACGGCAAGGAAAGGAAAGGGTAACGCAAGGCAAGGCTCGGCCAGACAAGGCAAGGCTAAGGCACAGAAACGCAAGGCTAGGCATTGGAAGGCAAGGCAACGAAAGGCTAACGGAAGGCATGGCACGGCAAGGCAAGGCAAGGCTAAGGCAAGGCAACGCAAGGCTTGGCAATGCAAGGCAAAGCAAGGAAAGAAAACGGAAGGCAAGGCAAGGCAAGGCAAGGCAAGGCAAGGCAAAGCAAGGCAAGGGTAATGGAAGGCACGATAATGGAAGGCAAGCCAATCTAGGCTAAGGCAAGGCAAGGCAAGGCTTTTGCACCACAATGGAAGGCAAGGCAATGTACGAAAAGGCGAGGAATGGGTAACGCAAGGCAAGGCAAGGCAAGATAAAGTAAGACAAGGCAAGGGTAACGGAAGGCACGGCAAGGTAATGGAAGGACAAGGCAAGGCACGGCAAGGCAAGGCAAGGCAAGGCTAAGGCACGACAACGCAAGGCTAGGCAATGCACGGCAAGGAAAGGAAACGGTAACGCAGGGAATGGCACTCTTAGGCAAGGGAAGGCTAAGGCACGACAACGCAAGGCTAGGCAATGCACGCCAAGGCAAGGAAAGGGTAATAGAAGGCAAGGAAGGTAAGGCAAAGCAAGGCAAGGCAAGGGTAACGGAAGGCACGGCACGGCAAGGCAAAGAAAGGCTAGGCAATGCACGGCAAGGCAAGGGAAGGGTAACGGAAGGCAAGGCACGGAAAGGCCAGGCAAGAGTAACGGAAGGTAAGGAATGGCAAGGAAAATCAAGGCTAAGGCACGACAACGCAAAGTTAGGCAATGCACGGCAAGGCAAGAAAAGGGTTACGGAAGGCACGGCAATGCAAGGCAAGGGTAACGGAAGGCACGGCAATGCAAGGCAAGCCAAGCTAGGCTAAGGCAAGGCAAGGCAAGGCTATGGCAGAACGGAAGACTAGGAAATATACGACAAGGCAAGGAAAGGGTAACGGGAGGTAAGGTAAGGCAATGCAAAGCAAGGAAACACAAGGTTAACACAAGGAACGGCCAGGAAAGGGAAGATAACGTAAGACAAGGCAAGGGTAACGGAAGGCAGGGCAAGGGAAGGGAAGGACAAGGCAAGGCACGGCAAGGCAAGGCATGGCAAGGCTAAGGCACGACAGCGCAAGGCTAGGCAATGTACAACAAGGCAAGGAAAGGGTAACGGAAGCCAAGGCAATAAAAAGGAAGGCAAGGCAAGGATAACGGAACCAAGGCAAGGTAAGGTAAGGACAGGGTAAGGCAGGGCAAGGCAGGGCAAGGCTAAGGCACGACAACGTAAGGCTAGGAAATGCAAAGCAAAGCAAGGAAACGGTAACGCGAGGAAAGGCACGGTCAGGCAAGGCAAGGCTAAGGCACTACAACTCAAGGCTAGGCAATGCACGGCAAGGCAAGGAAAGGGTAACGGAAGGAAAGGAAGGTAAGGCAAAGCAAGGCAAGGCAAGGATAACGGAAGGCACGGCACGGTAAGACAAGGCAAGGCTAAGGCAATGCAAAAAAAGGCTAGGCAATGCACGGTAAGGCAAGGGAAAGCAATGCAATGCAAGGGGAACGGAAGGCATGGCAAGGTAAGGCAAGGGGAATGGAAGGCACGGCAAGGCAAGGGAAGGACAAGGCAAGGCACGGCCAGGCAATGTAAGTCTAAGGCACGATAACACAAGGCTGGGCAAGGTTAAGGCAAGGGACGCCAAGCAAGGCTAAGGCAAAGGGAGGCAAAGCTAAGGCACGAGAACGCAAGGCTAGGCAATGCACGCAAAGGCAAGGAAAGGGTAACGGAAGGCAAGGACGGCAAGACAAGGCAAGGCTAAGGCAAGGCAACGGAAGGCAAAGGAAAGCACCGCAAGGCAAGGAAAGGGTAACGGAAGGCATGGCAAGGCAAGACAAAGCAAGGCAATGCAAGGATAACGGAAGGGAAGGCAAGGTAAGGTAAAGACAGGGCAAGGCACGCAAGGCAAGGCAAGGCTAAGGCACGACAATGTAAGGCTAGGCAATGCAAAGCAAGGCAAGGAAAGGGTAACGCGATGAAAGGCACTGTTGGGGGCGGGGGGAAGAGGCTTGGTGGTCGCTTAGCGGGGGAAACATAATCCCCTTATAAAGGAATGTTACAGAACTCGGCCCCTCATTGTTTAAGAGTTCATGGGAGGGAGGACAGAAGGCATAAAATAATCCCCTTATAAAGGAATGTTACAGAACTCGGCCCCTCACTGTTTAAGAGTTCATGGGAGGGAGGACAGAAGGGATAAAATAATCCCCTTATAAAGGAATGTTACAGAACTCGGCCCCTCATTGTTTAAGAGTTCATGGGAGGGAGGACAGGGGGGATAAAAGTGTCTGCTGAGAGGTGGGGAGGGAGCGGGAATGTGATCACAGAAGAATAAAGACTCATTACCCACCTCAGGCGCTCTGTCTGGTTCTTCCCCCATCAAAGAGTGGGGGCCGGAGGTACCCCGAAGACTCATCACGCGTTGGACTGGTGAGTAAGAGGACGGACTAGCATAAAGAAGCCGGCGTTGTAAATAAAAACTCGGCAAGTGGTGCCGAAACCCGGGACCTGATTTTGCTAGGGAACGTCTGAATCCGCTGGTCGGATTCTCCAGACAGCCTCGGTTGTTTCTGACCGGGAGGAAGGAGAGGGCGTTTACTCTCAGATATTGCCTGAGGGACATATCCCTATTGTGTTGACTATGCTTTCTTTCTCTCCCCTTTCTCCTTCTGCTCTAATCACGCTCCTTGCCGTGCTGGCCTGTCTGATTGTGCCCTGCTTCCTCCTTCTCTTTTGCCGAACGGGAACTTTCCAGTTCTGCCACCTGTTAGGATTGCAGCCTCGGCTAGTAGACAGCATGGGGGGCCGGAATAGTATTCCCGCCTTTGAGCCGGAGGAAAAAGAGGCCGTTGCAGCGCAGCTTTATAAACTCTGCGCTAAGCATGGTCGTAAATTACCTATCAAGACGTGCCGTGCTTTTGTTGAGAATATCTGGAACATCTGCCCTTGGGTGCAACATAGTGGGATCCAACCAGATAAATGGAAGGTGGTAGGGCAGCAGATGGCCTCCTATAATGACACCTGCCCGGGAAAACTGACGCCCAAGGATTTTACAGTGTATAAGATAGTGGATGCAGCCCTGCATCCCCAGAAGGTGACTTTGGCACGAACAATCAGCACTCAGGTGGGTAGCTCGTTGGCGGGATCGGATTCAGAGGGCTCAGAGGAAGAGGGAAGGCCACCCCCTCCCCTGTATCCGTGGGAGGAACTTAGAAGAAACAATGGGGGAACAAGGGGCCCCCAGGGAGAAGAAAATGCCGCATGCCCCTCCTTACCGAGACAGAATGAAAAGGGGGAGGGCGATGAATGTGGCACACTTAGAGATTCAGGGCCGGAAGTTTCCGAGCGCGGGAAGGGAGGGGTGCAAACAGTCCTCAGGGGTGGCAGGAAGAGGAGCGTGAGTAGGTGGGACCGGGAGGCTGCTGACGAGGAGGGAGAAGTCCGCGCTGATTGGACAGCTGCCGCGCCCCAGGCTTGGCGGCCCAGCCAGGAAACAGAGGCAAAAAATCCCCCGTGTTCCTTGTCCGCCCTTCAGAGATCCCCTCAAGGGCTCCGCCCATCCGGCCTACTTGCCACCAGTGCCTCCATAGCAATAGAGAAAGGGGAGGAGGTGGACTGGGATGACTGGGGCCTCTACCCGGTATTTACGGACCCCCTTACCGGAGCCCGAGACTACCACCCTGTCCCTTTTAAGATGCTTAAGGAACTTAAGGAGGCCGTGACTAAATACGGCCCAAGCTCCCCTTATGTAAAAAGACTGATGCAAAACCTCTTTGCTACGCACCCTTGGACCCCTGCTGACTTTGACGAAATTGCAGCCGCGTGCCTGGATGCCTCCTTATATTTAGCTTTTAAGGCTCAGGCCCGCAAAGAGGCCTCTAAGCTGGCAAAATCCCGAGGTTATACTCCCCTGGATTTAGCCATTGACCTCCTGTGTGGAACTGGAGCCTATACTGACCCTGCTGTTCAGGCCCAGTATGGCCAGTTTGAGCTAGAGACTGTTAAAGAAACACATGTTGCAGCTTGGGATAAGATAGAAGAGCCAGAAAGATGGCTCCCTGTTTACAAGATAAGAGACCTTAATTAATGCCCAACCCTACGGGGTGAGAGGAATTTCTTTCTTTTTCAGGCCTTCTGATCATCGTAGGGATCCTTGGAGGTGCTCCATCCGACATGGGGAATACTCCGAGTTATTCCCTCTCCCCTTCCGGTAGCACGGAACTCCCCGATCTACCCTCGCCTGCTAGTAACCAATACATCGATGGGGCTCCCTTCTGCCTCGGTGGGGCCCCTCATGTGTGGCCACAGGGGAAGACATCGAGGATCCCATACCATGGAGGGATTGCCAGATGGCGGGAGGATACCCCCTTGAGGGTGAACAAGGACGCTGATTCTGGGAATCACCCTACTTGTTGTCTGTTTCTGCCGCCTAGCTAGGCGACAGAGGGGCTATATGCTTCTTACTCAGAAAGCCTTCATGGCCATGGAGACGGGGGAGGATCCCCAAGTCTGGCTAGCCGCCATGCATGACATGTGACACCTAGGGGTAAGACGAGGTAAACCCCAAGACGGGCAACTTCTCCTCACCCAGCCACCTAAGACAGGCCCTGAGGGTGTCGGGCGCCTAGGACGGGCAAGGTCCTGGGTTGAAGGAGATGACCTAAGACAGGGTTCCTCGCCCCCGGCTATCAGAGGCCAGTAGAAATGACACCGCTTAAGGCTAACCTCAGCACCGCTTAAGGTCACACCAAGTGATAACCTTGTAAAACAGAAAGGGGGAGATGTTGGGGGCGGGGGGAAGAGGCTTGGTGGTCGCTTAGCGGGGGAAACATAATCCCCTTATAAAGGAATGTTACAGAACTCGGCCCCTCATTGTTTAAGAGTTCATGGGAGGGAGGACAGAAGGGATAAAATAATCCCCTTATAAAGGAATGTTACAGAACTCGGCCCCTCATTGTTTAAGAGTTCATGGGAGGGAGGACAGAAGGGATAAAATAATCCCCTTATAAAGGAATGTTACAGAACTCGGCCTCTCATTGTTTAAGAGTTCATGGGAGGGAGGACAGGGGGGATAAAAGTGTCTGCTGAGAGGTGGGGAGGGAGCGGGAATGTGATCACAGAAGAATAAAGACTCATTACCCACCTCAGGCGCTCTGTCTGGTTCTTCCCCCATCAAAGAGTGGGGGCCGGAGGTACCCCGAAGACTCATCACGCGTTGGACTGGTGAGTAAGAGGACGGACTAGCATAAAGAAGCCGGCGTTGTAAATAAAAACCCGGCAAGGCACGGTCACACAAGGCAAGGCTAAGGCACGACAACGCAAGGCTAGGCAATGCAAAGCAAGGCAAAGAAAGGGTAACGGAAGGCAAGTAAGGCAAGGCAAAGCAAGGCAACGCAAGGGTAACGGAAGGCACGGCAAGGCAAGGCAAGGCAAGACACGGCAAGGCAAGGCAAGACACGGCAAGGCAAGGCAAGGCGAAGGCACGACAATGCAAGGCTAGTCAATGCAGGGCAGGGCAAGGAAAGGGTAACGGAAGGCAAGGCAAGGCAATGCAAAGCACGGCAAGGCAAGTGTAACGGAATGCACGGCATGGCAAGGCAAGGCAAGGCTAAGGCAACGCAACGCAAGGCTAGGCAATGCACGGCAAAGAAAGGAAAGTGTAACGGAAGCAAGGCAAGGCAAGGTCAAGGAAGGGAAGGCAAGGGTAACGGAAGGCAAGGCAAAGCAAGGCAATGTATGGGGAACGGACGGTACGGGAAGGCAAGGCAAGGCTAAGGCAAGGGGAGACAAGGCTAAGGCACTACAACACAAGGCTAGGCAATGCACGGCAAAGCAAGGAAATTGTAAAGGAAGGGAAGGCAAGGCAAGGCACGGAAAGGCAAGGCAACCCAAGCTAGGCTAAGGCAAGTCAAGGCAAGGATATGGCACGACAACGGAAGGCTAGGCAATGCTCGGCAAGGCAAGGAAAGGGTAACGCATGGCAAGGCACGGCAAGGCTAAGGCACGACATCGCAAGCCTAGGCAATGCAAGGCAAGGCAACGAAAGGCTAACGGAAGGCATGGCACGGCATGGCCAGGCAAGGGTAACGGAAGGTAAGGAATGGCAAGGAAAATCAAGGCTAAGGCACGACAACGCAAAGTTAGGCAATGCACGGCAAGGCAAGAAAAGGGTTACGGAAGGCACGGCAATGCAAGGCAAGGGTAACGGAAGGCACGGCAATGAAAGGCAAGCCAAGCTAGGCTAAGGCAAGGCAAGGCAAGGCTATGGCAGAACGGAAGACCAGGAAATGTACGACAAGGCAAGGAAAGGGTAACGGGAGGTAAGGCAAGGCAATGCAAAGCAAGGCAACGCAAGGTTAACACAAGGAACGGCAAGGAAAGGGAAGATAACGTAAGACAAGGCAAGGGTAACGGAAGGCAGGGCAAGGGAAGGGAAAGACAAGGAAAGGCACGGCAAGGCAAGGCATGGCAAGGCTAAGGCACGACAACGCAAGGCTAGGCAATGTACAACAAGGCAAGGAAAGGGTAACGGAAGCCAAGGCAATACAAAGGAAGGCAAGGCAAGGATAACGGAACCAAGGGAAGGTAAGGTAAGGACAGGGCAAGGCAGGGCAAGGCAGGGCAAGGCTAAGGCACGACAACGTACGGCTAGGAAATGCAAAGCAAAGCAAGGAAACGGTAACGCGAGGAAAGGCACGGTCAGGCAAGGCAAGGCTAAGGCACTACAACGCAAGGCTAGGCAATGCAAAGCAAGGCAAGGAAAGGGTAACGGAAGGAAAGGAAGGCAAGGCAAAGCAAGGCAAGGCAAGGGTAACGGAAGGCACGGCACGGTAAGGCAAGGCAAGGCTAAGGCAAGGCAAAGAAATGCTAGGCAATGCACGGCAAGGCAAGGGAAAGCAATGCAATGCAAGGGGACTGGAAGGCATGGCAAGGTAAAGCAAGGGGAATGGAAGGCACGGCAAGGCAAGGAAAGGACAAGGCAAGGCACGGCCAGGCAAGGTAAGGCTAAGGCACGATAACACAAGGCTAGGCAAGGTTAAGTCAAGGGACGCCAAGCAAGGCTAAGGCGAGGGGAGGCAAAGATAAGGCCCGAGAACGCAAGGCTAGGCAATGCACGTCAAGGCAAGGAAAGTGTAACTGAAGGCAAGGCAAGGCACGGCAATGCAAGGCAAGGCTAAAGCAAGGCAACGCAAGGCTAACCAATGCACCGCAAGGCAAGGAACGGGAAACGGAAGTCAATGCAAGGCAAAGCAAGGCCAGGGAAGGGTAAAGGAAGGCAAGGCACGGCAAGGCAAGGCAAGGCTAAGGCACGACAACGCAAGGCTAGGCAATGCAGGGCAAGGCAAGGAAAGGGTAACGGAAGGCAAGGCAAGGCAATGCAACGCACGGCAAGGCAAGTGTAACGGAAGGCACGGCACGGCAAGGCAAGGCAACGACAAGGCAACCCAACGCAAGGCTAGGCAATGAACGGCAAGGCAATGAACGTGTAACGGAAGCAAGGCACGGCAAGATCAAGAAAGGGAAGGCAAGGGTAACGGAAGACAAGGTAAGGCAAGGCAAAGCAAGGCAAGGCAAGGCTATGGCACTACAACGGATCTCTATGCAATGCACGCCAAGGCAAGGAAAGTGTAACGGAAAGTAAGGCACGGCAATTCAAGGCAAGGCTAAGGCAAGGCAACGCAAGGCTAAGCAATGCCCCGCAAGGCAAGGAAAGTTTAACGGAAGGCAAGGCATGGCAAAGCAAGGCCAGGTAATGATAACGGAAGGCAAGTCGCGGCAAGGCAAGGACAGCCAATCAAGGCTAAGGCAAGGCTATGGCACGACAACGCAAGCCTAGGTAATGGTCGGCAATTCAAGGAAAGGGTAATGGAAGGCAAGGCAAGGCAAAGCAAAGCAAGGGAAGTGAAGTTCAATGGAGAGCACGGCAAGGTAAAGGAAGGACAAGGCAAGGCACGGAAAGCAAGGCAAGGCAAGGCTAAGGCACGACAACGCAAGGCTAGGCAATGCACGGCAAGGGAAGGAAACGGTAACGCAAGGAAAGGCACGCTCAAGCAAGGCAAGGCGAAGGCACGACAACCCAAGGCTAGGCAATTCACGGCACGGGAAGGAAAGGGTAATGGAAGGCAAGGAAGGTAAGGCAAAGCAAGGCAAGGCAAGGGTAACGGAAGGCACGGCAAGGCAAGGCAAGGCAAGGCTAAGGCACGACAACGCAAGGCTAGGCAATGCACGGCAATGCAACGAAAGGCTAACGGAAGGCATGGCACAGCAAGGCAAGGGAAGGCTAAGGCAAGGCAACGCAAGGCTAGGCAATGCACGGCAAGGCAAGGAAAGGGCAACGGAAGACAAGGCAATGTAAGTCAAAGCAAGGCAAGGCAAGTGTAATGGAATGCACGGCAATGCAAGGCAAGGCAAGCTAGGCTAAGGCAAGGCAATGCAAGGCTATGGCACCACAACGGATGGGAAGGCAATGTACGACAATGCAAGGAATCGGTAACAGAAGGCAAGGCAAGGCAAGACAAAGCAAGACAAGGCAAGGGTAACGGTAGACACGGCAAGGCAAGGGAAGGGCAAGGCGAGGCACGGCAAGGCAAGGCAAGGCAAGTCTAAGGCACGACAACGCAATGCTAGGCAATGCACGGCAAGGCAAGGAAAGGGTAACGGAAGGCAAGGCACGGAAAGGCAAGGCAAGGCTAATGCACGAAAACGCAAGGCTAGAAAATACACGGCAAGGCAAGGAAAGGGCAACGGAAGGCTAGGCAAGGCAGGGCAAATGAAGGCAAGGCAAGTGTAATGGAATGCACGGCAATGCAAGGCAAGCCAAGCTACCCTAAGGCAAGGCAAGGCAAGGCTATGGCACGAGAACGGAAGGCTAGGCCATGTACGACAAGGCAAGGAATGGGTAACGGAAGGCAAGGCAAGGCAAGACAAAGCAAGGCAAGGCAACGGTAACGGAAGTCACGGCAAGGTAAGGGAAGGACAAGGCAAGGCACGGCAAGGCAAGGCAAGGCTATGGCACGACAACACAAGGCTAGGCAATGCACGGCAAGGCAAGGAAACGGTAAAGGAAGGCAAGGCAAGGCAAGACAAAGCAAGGGAAGGCAACGGTAATGGAAGGCACGGCAAGGCAAGGCAAACAAGGCAAGGCAAGTGTAACGGAAGGCACGAAAAGGCAAGGCAAGGGTAACGGAAGGCACGGCAATGCAAGGCAAGGAAAGCTAGGCTAAAGCAAGGCAAGGCAAGGCTATGGCAGAACATAAGGCTAGGCAATGTACGACAAGGCAAGGAAAGGGCAACGGAAGGCAAGGCAAGGCAATGCAAACCAAAGCAAGGTAAGGGTAACGCAAGGCACGGCAAGGGAAGGGGAGACAAGCAAGGCTAAGACAAGGCAAGGCAATGTTATGGCACCACAAGGGTTGGCAAGGCAATGTACGACAAGGCAAGGAATCGGTAACGAAAGGCAAGGCAAGGCAAGACAAAGCAAGGCAAGGAAAGGGTAACGGAAGACACGGCAAGGTAAGGGAAGGACAAGGCAAGGCACGGCAAGGCAAGGCAAGGCAAGGCTAAGGCACGACAACGCAAGGCTAGGAAATGCACGGCAAGGCAAGGAAAGGGTAACGGAAGGAAAGGCACGGTCAGGCAAGGCAAGGCTAAGGCAAGGCAAAGAAAGGCTAGGCAATGCACGGCAAGGCAAGGGAAAGCAATGCAATGCAAGGGGAACGGAAGGCATGGCAAGGTAAGGCAAGGGGAATGGAAGGCACGGCAAGGCAAGGGAAGGACAAAGCAAGGCACGGCTAGGCAAGGTAAGGCTCAGGCACGATAACAGAAGGCTAGGCAAGGTTAAGCCACGGGACGCCAAGCAAGGCTAAGGCAAGGGGAGGCAAAGATAAGGACCGAGAACGCAAGGCTAGGCAATGCACCTCAAGGCAAGGAAAGTGTAACTGAAGGCAAGGCACCGCAAGGCAAGGCAAGGCTAAGGCAAGGCAACGCAAGGCTAACCAATGCACCGCAAGGCAAGGAACGGGAAACGGAAGGCAATGCAAGGCAAAGCAAGGCCAGGGAAGGGTAAAGGAAGGCAAGGCACGGCAAGGCAAGGCCAGCCAATCAAGGCTAAGGCACGGCAAAGCAAGGCTATGGCACGACAACCCAATGCTAGGTAATGCACGGCAATGCAAGGAAAGGGTAACGGAAGGCAAAGCAATGGATAGCAAGGGAAAGCCAGGGTAACGGAAGGACAGGCAAGGCAAGACAAAGCAAGGGAAGGCAAGGGTAACGGAAGGCAAGGCAAGGCAAGGCAAAGCAAGGCAAGGCAAGGGTAACGGAAGGCACGGCACGGCAAGGCAAGGCAAGGCACGGCAAGGCAAGGCAAGGCTAAGGCACGACAACTCAAGGCTAGGCAATGCAGGGCAAGGCAAGGAAAGGTTAATGGAAGGCAAGTCAAGGCAATGCAAAGCACGGCAAGGAAAGTGTAACGGAAGGCACGGCCCGGCAAGGCAAGGCAACGACAAGGGAACGCAACACAAGGCTAGGCAATGCACGTCAAGGCAAGGAAAGTGTAACGGAAGCAAGGCACGGCAAGGTCAAGAAAGGGAAGGCAAGGGTAACGGAAGACAAGGAAAGGCAAGGCAAAGCAAGGCAATGCAAGGGGAACGGAAGACACGGAAAGGCAAGGCAAGCCAGGCTAGGCTAAAGCAAGGCAAGGCAAGGCTATGGCACTAAAACGGATCTCTAGGCAATGCACGCCAAGGCAAGGAAAGTGTAACGGAAAGTAAGGCACGGCAATTCAAGCAAGGCTAAGGCAAGGCAACGCAAGGCAAGGAAAGTTTAACGGAAGGCAAGGCATGGCAAAGCAAGGCAAGGGAAGGGTAACGGAAGGCACGGCAAGGCAAGGGAAGACAAGCAAGGCTAAGGCAAGGCAAGGCAAGGCTACGGCACGACAAAGCAAAGCTAGGAAATGCACAACAAGGCAAGGAAAGGGTAAGGGAAGGCAAGGCAAGGCAAAGCAAAGCAAGGGAAGTCAAGGGTAACGGAGGGCACGGCAAGGTAAGGGAAGGACAAGGCAAGGCACGGCAAGCAAGGCAAATCAAGGCTAAGGCACGACAACGCAAGGATAGGCAATGCACGGCAAGGCAACGAAAGGCTAACGGAAGGCATGGCACAGCAAGGCAAGGCAAGGCTAAGGCAAGGAAACGCAAGGCTAGGCAGTGCACGGCAAGGCAAGGAAAGGGCAACGGAAGGCAAGGCAAGGCAAAGAAAGGAATGGCAAGGGTATCGGAAGGCACGGCAATGCAAGGCAAGGCAAGCTAGGCTAAGGCAAGGCAACGAAAGGCTATGGCACCACAACTGATGGCAAGGCCATGTACGACAAGGCAAGGAATCGGTAACGGAAGGCAAGACAAAGCAAGGCATGGCAAGGGTAACGGAAGGCACGGCAATGCAAGGCAAGGCAAGCTAGGCTAAGGCAAGGCAACGAAAGGCTATGGCACCACAACTGATGGCAAGGGCATGTACGACAAGGCAAGGAATCGGTAACGGAAGGCAAGGCAAGGCAAGACAAAGCAAGGCAAGGCAAGGGTAACGGAAGACACGGCAAGGTAAGGGAAGGACAAGGCAAGGCACGGCAAGGGAAGGCAAGGCAAGGCTAAGGCACGACAACGCAAGGCTAGGCAATGCACGGCAAGGCAACGAAAGGCTAACGGAAGGCATGGCACAGCAAGGCAAGGCAAGGCTATGGAAAGGCAACGCAAGGCTAGGCAATGCACGGCAAGGCAAGGAAAGGGTAACGGAAGGCACAGCAATGCAAGGCAAGGCAAGCTAGGCTAAGGCAAGGCAAGGAAAGGCTACGGCACCACAACGGATGGTAAGGCAATGTACGACAATGCAAGGAATCAGTAACGGAAGGCAAGGCAAGGCAAGACAAAGCAAGGCAAGCTAAGGGTAACGGAAGACACGGCAAGGTAAGGGAAGGACAAGTCAAGGCACGGCAAGGCAAGGGAAGGGCAACGGAAGGCAAGGCAAGGCAATGCAAAGCACGGCAAGGCAAGTGTTACGGAAGTCACGGCACGGCAAGGCAAGGCAACGCAACGCAAGGCTAGGCAATGAACGGCAAGGCAAGGAAACTGTAACGGAAGGAAGGCACGGCAAGGTCAAGAAAGGGAAGGCAAGGGTAACGGAAGACAAGGCAAGGCAAGGCAAAGCAAGGCAAGGACAGCCAATCACGGCTAAGGCAAGGCAAGGCAAGGCTATGGCACGACAACGCAAGCCTAGGTAATTCTCGGCAATGCAAGGAAAGGGTAATGGAAGGCAAGGAAAGGCAAGGCAAAGCAAGGGAAGTCAAGGGTAACGGAGGGCACGGCAAGGTAAGGGAAGGACAAGGCAAGGCACGGCACGCAAGGCAAGGCAAGGCTAAGGCACGACAATGGAAGGCTAGGCAATGCACGGCAAGGCAAGGAAACGGTAATGCAAGGGAAGGCACGCTCAGGCAAGGCAAGGCTAAGGCACGACAACGCAAGGCTAGGCAATTCACGGCAAGGCAAGGAAAGGGTAATGGAAGGCAAGGAAGGTAAGGGAAAGCAAGGAAGACAAGGGAAACGGAAGGCACGGCACGGTAAGGCAAGGCAAAGAAAGGCTAGGCAATGCACGGGAAGGCAAGGAAAGGGTAACGGAAGGCAAGGCACGGCCAGGCAATGTAAGGCTAAGGCACGATAACACAAGGCTGGGCAAGGTTAAGGCAAGGGACGCCAAGCAAGGCTAAGGCAAAGGGAGGCAAAGCTAAGGCACGAGAACGCAAGGCTAGGCAATGCACGCAAAGGCAAGGAAAGGGTAACGGAAGGCAAGGACGGCAAGGCAAGGCAAGGCTAAGGCAAGGCAGCGCAAGGCTAAGGAAAGCACCGCAAGGCAAGGAAAGGGTAACGGAAGGCATGGCAAGGCAAGACAAAGCAAAGCAATGCAAGGATAACGGAAGGGAAGGCAAGGTATGGTAAGGACAGGGCAAGGCACGGCAAGGCAAGGCAAGGCTAAAGCAAGACAATGCAAGGCTAGGCAATGCAATGCAAGGCAAGGAAAGGTTAACGCGATGAAAGGCACGATCACGCAAGGCAAGGCTACGGCACGACAACGGAAGGCTAGGCAATGAAAAGCAAGGCAAAGAAAGGGTAACGGAAGGCAAGTAAGGCAAGGCAAAGCAAGGCAACGCAAGGGTAACGGAAGGCACGGCACGGCAAGGCAAGGCAAGACACGGCAAGGAACGGGAAGGCACGGCAAGGCAAGGCAAGGCGAAGGCACGACAATGCAAGGCTAGTCAATGCAGGGCAAGGCAAGGAAAGGGTAACGGAAGGCAAGACAAGCTAATGCAAAGCACGGCAAGGCAAGTGTAACGGAAGACACGGCATGGCAAGGCAAGGCTAAGGCAACGCAACGCAAGGCTAGGTAATGCACGGCAAGGAAAGGAAAGTGTAACGGAAGCAAGGCAAGGCAAGGTCAAGCAAGGGAAGGCAAGGGTAACGGAAGGCAAGGCAAGGCAAATCAAGGCAAGGCATGGGGAATGGACGGTAAGGGAAGGCAAGGCAAGGCTAAGGCAAGGGGAGACAAGGCTAAGGCACTACAACACAAGGCTAGGCAATGCACGGCAAAGCAAGGAAATTGTAACGGAAAGGAAGGCAAGGTAAGGCGAAGCAAGGCAAGGCAAGGGTAACGGATGTTACGGCAAGGGAAGCCAAGGGTAACGGAAGGCACGGAAAGGCAAGGCAACCCAAGCTAGGCTAAGGCAAGGCAAGGCAAGGATATGGCACGACAACGGAATGCTAGGCAATGCTCGGCAAGGCAAGGAAACGGTAATGGAAGGCATGGCACGGCAAGGCCAGGCAAGGGTAACGGAAGGTAAGGAATGGCAAAGAAAGTCAAGGCTAAGGCACGACAACGCAAAGTTAGGCAATGCACGGCAAGGCAAGAAAAGGGTTACGGAAGGCACGGCAATGCAAGGCAAGGGTAACGGAAGGCACGGCAATGAAAGGCAAGCCAAGCTAGGCTAAGGCAAGGCAAGGCAAGGCTATGGCAGAACAGAAGGCTAGGAAATGTACAAGGCAAGGAAAGGGTAACGGGAGGTAAGGCAAGGCAATGCAAAGCAAGGCAACGCAAGGTTAACGCAAGGAACTGCAAGGCAAGGGAAGATAACGTAAGACAAGGCAAGGCTAACGGAATGCATGGCACGGCAAGGCAAGGCAAGGCTAAGGCAAGGCAACGCAAGGCTTGGCAATGCAAGGCAAAGCAATGAAAGAATACGGAAGGCAAGGCAAGGCAAGGCAAAGCAAGGCAAGGGTAACGGAAGGCACGGCAATGGAAGGCAAGCCAATCTAGGCTAAGGCAAGGCAAGGCAAGGCTATTGCACCACAATGGAAGGCAAGGCAATGTACGACAAGGCGAGGAATGGGTAACGCAAGGCAAGGCAAGGCAAGACAAAGTAAGACAAGGCAAGGGTAACGGAAGGCACGGCAAGGTAATGGAAGGACAAGGCAAGGCACGGCAAGCCAAGGCAAGGCAAGGCTAAGGCACGACAACGCAAGTCTAGGCAATGCACGCCAAGGCAAGCAAAGGGTAATAGAAGGCAAGGAAGGTAAGGAAAAGCAAGGCAAGGCAAGGGTAACGGAAGGCACGGCACGGCAAGGCAAAGAAAGGCTAGGCAATGCACGGCAAGGCAAGGGAAGGGTAACGGAAGGCAAGGCACGGAAAGGCAAGGCAAGGGTAAGGCACGAAAACGAAAGGCTAGGAAATGTAGGGCAAGGCAAGGAAAGGGTAACGGAAGGCAAGGCAAGGCAAGGCAAAGCAAGGCAAGGCAAGTGCAACGGAAGGCACGGCACGGGAAGGCAATGCAAGGCTAAAGCAAAGCAACGCAAGGCTAGACAATGCACGGCAAGGCAAGGAATGTGTAACGGAAGCAAGGCAATGCAAAGGAAGGGAAGGCAAGGGTAACGGAAGGCAAGGCAAGGCAAGGCAATTCAAGGGAAGGCAAGGTTAACGGAAGGCAAGGCAAGGCAAGGCAAGCCAAGCTAGGCTAAGGCAAGGCAAGGCAAGGCTATGGCACGACAACGGAAGGCTAGGCAATGTACAACAAGGCAAGGAAAGGGTAACGGAAGGCAAGGCAATACAAAGGAAGGCAAGGCAAGGATAACGGAAGGCAAGGCAAGGTAAGGTAAGGACAGGGTAAGGCAGGGCAAGGCAGGGCAAGGCTAAGGCACGACAACGTAAGGCTACGAAATGCAAAGCAAAGCAAGGAAACGGTAACGCGAGGAAAGGCACGGTCAGGCAAGGCAAGCCTAAGGCACTACAACGCAAGGCTAGGCAATGCAAAGCAAGGCAAGGAAAGGGTAACGGAAGGAAAGGAAGGCAAGGCAAAGCAAGGCAAGGCAAGGGTAACGGAAGGCACGGCAAGGTAAGGCAAGGCAAGGCTAAGGCAATGCAAAGAAAGGCTAGGCAATGCACGGCAAGGCAAGGGAAAGCAATGCAATGCAAGGGGAACGGAAGGCATGGCAAGGTAAGGCAAGGGGAATGGAAGGCACGGCAAGGCAAGGGAAGGACAAGGGAAGGCACGGCCAGGCAAGGTAAGGCTAAGGCACGATAACACAAGGCTAGGCAAGGTTAAGCCACGGGACGCCAAGCAAGGCTAAGGCAAGGGGAGGCAAAGATAAGGATCGAGAACGCAAGGCTAGGCAATGCACGTCAAGGCAAGGAAAGTGTAACTGAAGGCAAGGCACGGCAAGGCAAGGCAAGGCTAAGACAAGGCAAAGCAAGGTTAACCAATGCACCGCAAGGCAAGGAACGGGAATCGGAAGTAAATGCAAGGCAAAGCAAGGCCAGCGAAGGGTAAAGGAAGGCAAGGCACGGCAAGGCAAGGCAAAGCTAAGGCACGACAACGCAAGGCTAGGCAATGCAGGGCAAGGCAATGAAAGTGTAACGGAAGCAAGGCACGGCAAGGTCAAGAAAGGGAAGGCAAGGGTAACGGAAGATAAGGCAAGGAAAGGCAAAGCAAGACAATGCAAGGGGAACGGAAGGCACGGAAAGGCAAGGCAAGGCAGGCTAGGCTAAAGCAAGGCAAGGCAAGGCTATGGCACTACAACGGATCTCTAGGCAATGCACGCCAAGGCAAGGAAAGTGTAACGGAAAGTAAGGCACGGCAATTCAAGGCAAGGCTAAGGCAAGGCAACGCAAGGCTAAGCAATGCACCACAAGGCAAGGAAAGTTTAACGGAAGGCAAGGCATGGCAAAGCAAGGCCAGGCAATGGTAACGAAAGGCAAAGTGCGGCAAGGCAAGGCCAGCCAATCAAGGCTAAGGCAAGGGAATGCAAGGATATGGAACGACAACGCAAGTCTAGGTAATGCTCAGCAATGCAAGGAAAGGGTAACGGAAGGCAAGGCAAGGCAAAGCAAGGGAAGGCAAGGGTAACGGAAGGCAAGGAAAGCCAAGGCAAAGCAAGGTAAGGCAAGTGTAACGGAAGGCACGGCAATGCAAGGCAAGCCAATCTAGGCTAAGGCAAGGCAAGGCTAGGCTATGGCACAACGGAAAGCTAGGCAATGTACGACAAGGCAAGGAAAGGGTAACGGAAGGAAAGGCTAGGCAATGCAAAGCAAGGCAAGGCAAGGGTAACGCAAGGCACGGCAAGGCAAGGGAAGACAAGCAAGGCTAAGGAAAGGCAAGGCAAGGCTATGGCACGACAACGCAAAGCTAGGCAATGCACGGCAAGGCAAGGAAAGGGTAATTCAAGGCAAGGCACGGCCAGGCAAGGCAAGGCTAAGACACGACAACGCAAGGCTAGGCAATGCAAGGCAAGGCAACGAAAGGCTAACTGAAGGCATGGCACGGCAAGGCACGGCAAGGATAAGGCAAGGCAGCACAAGGGTAAGCAATGCACGGAAAGGCAAGGAAGGGGCAACGGAAGTCAAGGCAAAACAAGGCAAAGCAAGGCAAGGCAAGGGTAACGGAAGGCACGGCAATGCAAGGCAAGCCAAGCTAGGCTCAGGCAAGGCAAGGCAATTCTATGGCACCACAACGGAAGGCAAGGCAATGTACGACAAGGCAAGGAATGGGTAACGGAAGACAAGGCAAGGCAAGACAAAGCAATGCAAGGCAAGGGTAACGGAAGGCAGGCCAAGGTAAAGGAAGGACAAGGCAAGGCACGCCAAGGCAAGGGAAGGCAAGGCAAGGCAAGGCTAAGGCACGACAACGCAAGGCTAGGCAATGCACTGCAAGGCAAGGAAACCGTAACGCAAGGAAAGGCACGATCAGGCAAGGCAAGGCTAAGGCACGACAACGCAAGGCTAGGCAATGCACGGCAAGGCAAGGAAATGGTAACGGAAGGCAAGGGAGACAAGGCAAAGCAAAGCAAGGCAAGGGTAACGGAAAGCACGACACGACAAGGCAAGGCAAAGAAAGGCTAGGCAATGCACGGCAAGGCAAGGAAAGGGTAACGGAAGGCAAGGCAAGGCAAGGCAAAGCAAGGCAAGGGTAACGGAAGGCACGGCAAAGGAAGGCAAGACAATCTAGGCTAAGGCAAGGCAAGGCAAGGCTATTGCACCACAATGGAAGGCAAGGCAATGTACGACAAGTCGAGGAATGGGTAACGCAAGGCAAGGCAAGGCAAGACAAAGTAAGACAAGGCAAGGGTAACGGAAGGCACGGGAAGGTAATGGAAGGACAAGGCAAGGCACGGCAAGGCAAGGCAAGGCTAAGGCAAGGCAACGCAAGGCTAACCAATGCACCGCAAGGCAAGGAAGGGGAAACGGAAGTCAATGCAAGGCAAAGCAAGGCCAGGGAAGGGTAAAGGACGGCAAGGCACGGCAAGGCAAGGCAAAGCTAAGGCACGACAACGCAAGGCTAGGCAATGCAGGGCAAGGCAAGAAAAGGGTAACGGAAGGTAAGGCAAGGCAATGCAAAGCACGGCAAGGCAAGTGTAACGGAAGGCACGGCACGGCAAGGCAAGGCACGGCAAGGGAAGGCAAGGCTACGGCACGACAACGCAAGGCTAGGCAATGCACTGCAAGGAAACGAAACTGTAACGCAAGGAAAGGCACGATCAGGCAAGGCAAGGCTAAGGCACGGCAACGCAAGGCTAGGCAATGCACGGCAAGGAAAGGAAAGGGTAACGGAAGGCAAGGGAGGCAAGGCAAAGCAAAGCAAGGCAAGGGTAACGGAAGGCACGAAACGACAAGGCAAGGCAAAGAAAGGCTAGGCAATGCACGGCAAGGCAAGGAAAGGGTAACGGAAGGCAAGGGAGGCAAGGCAAAGCAAGGCAAGGCAAGTGTAACGGAAGTCACGGCACGGCAAGACAAGGCAAGGCTAAAGCAAGGCAATGCAAGGCTAGGCAATGCACGGCAAGGCAAGTAAATTGTAACGGAAGCAAGGCAAGTCAAGGGAAAGCAAGGCAATGCAAAGAAAACGGAAGGCACGGCAAGGTAAGGCAAGGGGAATGGAAGGCACGGCAAGGCAAGGGAAGGACAAAGCAAGGCACGGCCAGGAAAGGTAAGGCTAAGGCACGATAACACAAGCCTAGGCAAAGTTAAGCTAAGGGTCCCCAAGCAAGGCTAAGGCGAGGGGAGGCAAAGATAAGGCAGGAGAACGCAAGGCTAGGCAATGCACCGCAAGGCAAGAAAGGGTAACGGAAAGCAATGCAAGGCAAAGCAAGTGCAGGCAAGGGTAACGGAAGGCACGGGAAGGGAAGGCAAGGCAAGGCTAAGGCAAGGCAACGCAATGCTAGGCAATGCAAGGAAGGCAACGAAAGGCTAACGGAAGGCATGGCTCGGCAAGGCAAGGCACGGCTAAAGCAAGGCAACGCAAGGCTAGGCAAAGCACGGCAAGGGAAGCAAAGGGCAACGGAATGCAAGGCAGGGCAAGGCAAAGCAAGGAAAGGCAAGGATAACGGAAGGCACGGCAATGCAAGGCAAACCAAGCTAGGCTAATGCAAGGCAAGGCAAGGCTATGGCACCACAACGGAAGGCAAGGCAAAGTACGACAAGGCAAGGAATGGGTAACGGAAGGCAAGGCAAGGCAAGACAAAGCAAGGCAAGGCAAGGGTAATGGAAGTCACGGCAAGGTAAGGGAAGGACAAGGCAAGGCACGGCCGGCAAGGCAAGGCAAGGCTAAGGCACGACAACGCAAGGCTAGGCAATGCATGGCAAGGCAAGGAAACGGTAACGTAAGGGAAGGCACGCTCAGGCAAGGCAAGGCTAAGGCACGACAACGCAAGGTTAGGCAATGCACGGCAAGGCAAGGAAAGGGTAACGGAATGCAAGGAAGGTAAGCCAAAGCAAGGCAAGGCAAGGGTAACGGAAGACACGGGAAGTCAAGGCAAGGTTAAGGCACGAAAACGCAAGGCTAGGAAATGCACGGCACGGCAAGGAAAGGGTAACGGAAGGCAAGGCAAGGCAAGGGAAACCAAGGCAATGCAAGGGGAACGGAAGGCACGGCAAGGTAAGGCAAGGGGAACGGAAGGCCCGGCAAGGTAAAGGAAGGACAAGGCAAGGCACGGCCAGGCAAGGTAAGGCTAAGGCACGATAACACAAGGCTGGGCAAGGATAAGGGAAGGGAGGCCAAGCAAGGCTAAGGCAAAGGGAGGCAAAGCTAAGGCACGAGAACGCAAGGCTAGGCAATGCACGCAAAGGCAAGAAAGCGTAACGGAAGGCAAGGACGGCAAGGCAAGGCAAGGCAAAGGCAAGGCAACGCAAGGCTGAGCAAAGCACCGCAAGGCAAGGAAAGGGTAACGGAAGGCAATGCAAGGCAAAGCAAGGCCAGGCAAGGGTAACGGAAGGCACGGCAAGGGAAGGCCAGTGTAACAGAAGCTAAGGGAAAACAATGCAAAGCAAGGCAAGGCAAGTGTAACGGAAGGCAAGGCACGGCAAGGTAAAGCAAGGCTAAGGAAGTGCAACGCAATGCTAGGAAATGCACTAGAAGGCAAGGAAAGGGTAACGGAATGCAAGGCCAGGCAATGCAAAGCAAGGCAAGGCAAGGGTAACGGAAGGCACGACTAGGTAAGGGAAAACAAGGAAGGCTAAGGAAAGGCAACGCAAGGCTATTACACGACAACGCAAACCTAGGCAATGCACGGCAAGGAAAGGAAAGTGTAACGCAAGGCAAGGCTCGGCCAGACAAGGCAAGGCTAAGGCACAAAAACGCAAGGCTAGGCATTGGAAGGCAAGGCAACGAAAGGCAAACGAAAGGCTTGGCAATGCAAGGCAAAGCAAGGAAAGAAAACGGAAGGCAAGGCAAGGCAAGGCAAAGCAAGGTAAACAAAGGGTAACGGAAGGCACGGCAAGGTAATGGAAGGACAAGGCAAGGCACGGCAAGGCAAGGCAAGGCAAGGCTAAGGCACGACAACGCAAGGCTAGGCAATGCACGGCGAGGCAAGGAAACGGTAACGCAAGGAAAGGCACGGTCAGGAAACTCAAGGCTAAGGCACGACAACGCAAGTCTAGGCAATGCAGGGCAAGGCAAGGAAAGGGTAACGGAAGGCATTGCATGGCAATGCAAAGCAAGGGAAGGCAAGTGTAACGGAAGGCACGGAACGGAAAGGCAAGCCAAGGCTAAATCAAGGCAGCGCAAGGCTAGGCAATGCACCGCAATGCAAGGAAAGTGTAACGGAAGCAATGCAAGGCAAGGGAAAGCAAGGCAATGCAAGGGGAACGGAAGGCACGGCAAGGTAAGGCAAGGGGAACGGAAGGCACGGCAAGCCAAGGGAAGGACAAGGCAAGGCACGGCCAGGCAAGGTAAGGCTAAGGCACGATAACAGAAGGCTAGGCAAGGGTAAGGCCAGGGACGCCAAGCAAGGCTAAGGCAAGGGGAGGCAAAGATAAGGCAGAAGAACGCAAGGCTACGCAATGCACGCAAAGGCAAGGAAAGTGTAACGGAAGGCAAGGCACGGCAAGGCAAGGCAAGTCTAAGGCAAGGCAACGCAAGGCTAAGCAATACATCGCAATGCAAGGAAAGGGTAACGGAAGGCAATGCAAGGAAAAGCAAGGCCAGGCAAGGGTAACGGAAGGCACGGGAAGGGAAGGCAAGGCAAGGCTCAGGTAAGGCAACGCAATGCTAGGCAATGCAAGGTAAGGCAACGAAATTCTAAGGGAAGGCATGGCACGGCAAGGCATAGCACGGCTAAGGCAAGGCAAAGCAAGCCTAGGCAATGCACGGCAAGGCAAGGAAAGGGCAAAGGAAGGCAAGGCAAGGCAATGCAAAGCAAGGCAAGGCAAGGGTAACGCAAGGCACGGCAAGGCAAGGGAAGACAAGCAAGGCTAAGGAAAGGCAAGGCAAGGCTATGACATGACAACACAAAGCTAGGCAATGCACGGCAAAGCAAGGAAAGGGTAACTCACGGCAAGGCACTGCCAGGCAAGGCAAGGCTAAGGAACGAAAACTCAAGGCTAGGCAATGCAAGGCAAGGCAACGAAGGATTAACGGAAGGCATGGCACGGCAAGGGAAGGCAAGGATAAGGCAAGGCAACTCAAGGCTAGGCAATGCACGGCAAGGCAAGGAAGGGGCAACGGAAGGCAAAGCAAGGGAAGGCAAAGCAAGGCAAGGCAAGCGTAACGGAATAAACGGCAATGCAAGGCAAGAAAAGCGAGGCTAAGGAAAGGCAAGACAAGCCTATAGCACCACAACGGAAGGCAAGGCAATGTACGACAAGGCAAGGAATGGGAAACGGAAGGCAAGGCAAGGCAAGACAAAGCAAGGCATGGCAAGGGTAACGGAAGGCACGGCAAAGTAAGGGAAGGACAAGGCAAGGCACGGCAACGCAAGGCAAGGCAAGGCTAAGGCACGACAAAGCAAGGCTAGGCAATGCACCGCAAGGCAAGGAAAGGGTAACGGAAGGAAAGGAAGGCAAGGCAAAGCAAGGCAAGGCAAGGGTAACGGAAGGCACGGGAAGGGAAGGCAAGGGAAGGCTAAGGCAAGGCAACGCAATGCTAGGCAATGCAAGGAAGGCAACGAAAGGCTAACGGAAGGCATGGCTCGGCAAGGCAAGGCACGGCTAAAGCAAGGCAACGCAAGGCTAGGCAAAGCACGGCAAGGGAAGGAAAGGGCAACGGAATGCAAGGCAGGGCAAGGCAAAGCAAGGAAAGGCAAGGATAACGGAAGGCACGGCAATGCAAGGCAAACCAAGCTAGGCTAATGCAAGGCAAGGCAAGGCTATGGCACCACAACGGAAGGCAAGGCAAAGTACGACAAGGCAAGGAATGGGTAACGGAAGGCAAGGCAAGGCAGGGAAGGCAAGGAAAAGCAAGGGAAGGCAATGGTAACGGAACGCACGGCAAGGCAAGGGAAGACAAGCAAGGTTAAGGCAAGGCAAGGCAAGGCTATGGCATGACAACGCAAAGCTAGGAAATGCACGACAAGGCAAGGAAAGGGCAAAGGAAGACAAGGCAAGGCAAGAAAAAGGAAGGCAAGGCAAGGCTAACGGAAGACACGGCAAGGCAAGGGAAGGACAAGGAAAGGCACAGCAAGGCAAGGCAAGGTTAAGGCACGACAACGCAAGGCTAGGCAATGCACGGCAATGCAACGAAAGGCTAACGGAAGGCACGGCACGGCAAGGCATATCAAAGATAAGGCAAGGCAACGCAAGGCTAGAAAATGCATGGCAAGGCACGGAAAGGGCAACGGAAGGCAAGGAAAGGCAGGGCAAATCAAGGCAAGGCAACGGTAACGGAAGGCACGGCAAGGTAAGGGAAGGACAAGGCACGGCAAGGCAAGGGAAGGCTAGGCAATGCACGGCAAATCAAGGAAACGGTAACGGAAGGCAAGTCAAGGCAAGGCAAAGCAAGGCAAGGCAACGGTAATGGAAGGCACGGCAAGGTAAGTGAAGGACAACGCAATGCACGGCAAGGCAAGGCAAGACGAAGGCAAGGCAACGGAAGGCTTAGCAATGCACCGCAAGTCAAGGAAACGGTAACGGAAGGCAAGGCAAGGCAAGCCAAAGCAAGGCAAGGCAAGGGTAACGGAAGGCACGGGAAGGCAAGGCAAGGGTAAGGCGCGAAAACGCAAGGCTAGGAAATGCACGGCACGGCAAGGAAAGGGTAACGCAAGGCAAGTCAATGCAAGGGAAACCAAGGCAATGCAAGTGGAACGGAAGGCACGGAAAGGTAAGGCAAGGGGAACGGAAGGGACGGCAAGGCAAAGGAAGGACAAGGCAAGGCACGGCCAGGCAAGGTAAGGCTAAGGCACGATAACACAAGGCTAGGCAAGGTTAAGGGAAGGGAGGCCAAGCAAGGCTAAGGCAAAGGGAGGCAAAGCTAAGGCACGAGAACGCAAGGCTAGGCAATGCACGCAAAGGCAAGAAAGCGTAAGGGAAGGCAAAGACGGCAAGGCAAGGCAAGGCAAAGGCAAGGCAACGCAAGGCTAAGCAAAGCACCGCAAGGCAAGGAAAGGGTAACGGAAGGCAATGCAAGGCAAAGCAAGGCCATGCAAGGGTATCGGAAGGCACGGCAAGGGAAGGCAAGTGTAACAGAAGCTAAGGGAAAACAATGCAAAGCAAGGCAAGGCAAGTGTAACGGAAGGCAAGGCACGGCAAAGTAAAGCAAGGCTAAGGAAGGGCAAAGCAATGCTAGGAAATGCACGAGAAGGCAAGGAAAGGGTAACGGAATGCAAGGCACGACAACGCAAAGCTAGGCAATGCACGGCAAGGAAAGGAAAGGGTAACGCAAGGCAAGGCTCGGCCAGACAAGGCAAGGCTAAGGCACAGAAACGCAAGGCTAGGCATTGCAAGGCAAGGCAACGAAAGGATAACGGAAGGCATGGCACGGCAAGGCAAGGCAAGGCTAAGGCAAGGCAACGCAAGGCTTGGCAATGCAAGGCAAAGCAAGGAAAGAAAACGGAAGGCAAGGCAAGGCAAGGCAAGGCAAGGCAAAGCAAGGCAAGGGTAACGGAAGGCACGGCAAAGGAAGGCAAGCCAATCTAGGCTAAGGCAAGTCAAGGCAAGGCAATGTACGACAAGGCGAGGAATGGGTAACGCAAGGCAAGGCAAGGCAAGATAAAGTAAGACAAGGCAAGGGTAACGGAAGGCACGGCAAGGTAATGGAAGGACAAGGCAAGGCACGGCAAGGCAAGGCAAGGCAAGGCTAAGGCACGACAACGCAAGGCTAGGCAATGCACGGCAAGGAAAGGAAACGGTAACGCAAGGAATGGCACTGTTAGGCAAGGGAAGGCTAAGGCAGGACAACGCAAGGCTAGGCAATGCACGCCAAGGCAAGGAAAGGGTAATAGAAGGCAAGGAATGTAAGGCAATGCAAGGCAAGGCAAGGGTAACGGAAGGCACGGCACGGCAAGGCAAAGAAAGGCTAGGCAATGCACGGCAAGGCAAGGGAAGGGTAACGGAAGGCAAGGCACGGGAAGGCAAGGGAAGGGTAAGGCACGAAAACGAAAGGCTAGGAAATGTAGGGCAAGGCAAGGAAAGGGTAACGGAAGGCAAGGCAAGGCAAGGCAAAGCAAGGCAAGGCAAGTGTAACGGAAGGCACGGCACGGGAAGGCAATGCAAGGCTAAAGCAAAGGAACGCAAGGCTAGACAATGCACGGCAAGGCAAGGAATGTGTAAAGGAAGCAAGGCAAGGAAAAGGAAGGGAAGGCAATGGTAACGGGAGGCAAGGCAAGGCAAGGCAAAGCAAGGGAACGCAAGGGTAACGGAAGGCACGGCAAGGCAAGGCAAGGGTAACGGAAGGCACGGCAATGCAAGGCAAGCCAATCTAGGCTAAGGCAAGGCAAGGCAAGGCTATGGCACGACAACGGAAGGCTAGGCAATGTACAACAAGGCAAGGAAAGGGTAACGGAAGGCAAGGCAATACAAAGGAAGGCAAGGCAAGGATAACGGAAGGCAAGGCAAGGTAAGGTAAGGACAGGGCAAGGCAGGGCAAGGCAGGTCAAGGCTATGACACGACAACGTAATGCTAGGAAATGCAAAGCAAGGCAAGGAAAGGGTAACGGAAGGCACGGCACGGTAAGGCAAGGCAAGGCTAAGGCAATGCAAAGAAAGGCTAGGCAATGCACGGCAAGGCAAGGGAAAGCAATGCAATGCAAGGGGAACGGAAGGCATGGCAAGGTAAGGCAAGGGGAATGGAAGGCACGGCAAGGCAAGGGAAGGACAAGGCAAGGCACGGCCAGGCAAGGTAAGGCTAAGGCACGATAACACAAGGCTAGGGAAGGTTAAGCCAAGGGACACCAAGCAAGGCTAAGGCAAGGGGAGGCAAAGATAAGGCCCGAGAACGCAAGGCTAGGCAATGCTCGTCAAGGCAAGGAAAGTGTAACTGAAGGCAAGGCACGGCAAGGAAAGGAAAGGGTAACGCAAGGCAAGGCTCGGCCAGACAAGGCAAGGCTAAGGCACAGAAACGCAAGGCTAGGCATTGGAATGCAAGGCAACGAAAGGCTAACGGAAGGCATGGCACGGCAAGGCAAGGCAAGGCTAAGGCAAGGCAACGCAAGGCTTGGCAATGCAAGGCAAAGCAAGGAAAGAAAACGGAAGGCAAGGCAAGGCAAGGCAAGGCAAGGCAAGGCAAGGCAAAGCAAGGCAAGGGTAACGGAAGGCACAGCAATGGAAGGCAAGCCAATCTAGGCTAAGGCAAGGCAAGGCAAGGCTATTGCACCACAATGGAAGGCAAGGCAATGTACGACAAGGCGAGGAATGGGTAACGCAAGGCAAGGCAAGGCAAGATAAAGTAAGACAAGGCAAGGGTAGCGGAAGGCACGGCAAGGTAATGGAAGGACAAGGCAAGGCACGGCAAGGCAAGGCAAGGCAAGGCTAAGGCACGACAACGCAAGGCTAGGCAATGCAAGGCAAGGCAACGAAGGATTAACGGAAGGCATGGCACGGCAAGGGAAGGCAAGGATAAGGCAAGGCAACTCAAGGCTAGGCAATGCACGGTAAGGCAAGGAAGGGGCAACGGAAGGCAAAGCAAGGGAAGGCAAAGCAAGGCAAGGCAAGCGTAACGGAATAAACGGCAATGCAAGGCAAGAAAAGCGAGGCTAAGGAAAGGCAAGACAAGCCTATAGCACCACAACGGAAGGCAAGGCAATGTACGACAAGGCAAGGAATGGGAAACGGAAGGCAAGGCAAGGCAAGACAAAGCAAGGCATGGCAAGGGTAACGGAAGGCACGGCAAAGTAAGGGAAGGACAAGGCAAGGCACGGCAACGCAAGGCAAGGCAAGGCTAAGGCACGACAAAGCAAGGCTAGGCAATGCACCGCAAGGCAAGGAAAGGGTAACGGAAGGAAAGGAAGGCAAGGCAAAGCAAGGCAAGGCAAGGGTAACGGAAGGCACGGGAAGGGAAGGCAAGGCAAGGCTAAGGCAAGGCAACGCAATGCTAGGCAATGCAAGGAAGGCAACGAAAGGCTAACGGAAGGCATGGCTCGGCAAGGCAAGGCACGGCTAAAGCAAGGCAACGCAAGGCTAGGCAAAGCACGGCAAGGGAAGGAAAGGGCAACGGAATGCAAGGCAGGGCAAGGCAAAGCAAGGAAAGGCAAGGATAACGGAAGGCACGGCAATGCAAGGCAAACCAAGCTAGGCTAATGCAAGGCAAGGCAAGGCTATGGCACCACAACGGAAGGCAAGGCAAAGTACGACAAGGCAAGGAATGGGTAACGGAAGGCAAGGCAAGGCAGGGAAGGCAAGGAAAAGCAAGGGAAGGCAATGGTAACGGAACGCATGGCAAGGCAAGGGAAGACAAGCAAGGTTAAGGCAAGGCAAGGCAAGGCTATGGCATGACAACGCAAAGCTAGGAAATGCACGACAAGGCAAGGAAAGGGTAAGGGAAGGCAAGGCAATGCAAGAAAAAGGAAGGCAAGGCAAGGCTAACGGAAGACACGGCAAGGTAAAGGAAGGACAAGGAAACGCACAGCAAGGCAAGGCAAGGTTAAGGCACGACAACGCAAGGCTAGGCAATGCACGGCAATGCAACGAAAGGCTAACGGAAGGCACGGCACGGCAAGGCATATCAAAGATAAGGCAAGGCAACGCAAGGCTAGAAAATGCATGGCAAGGCACGGAAAGGGCAACGGAAGGCAAGGAAAGGCAGGGCAAATCAAGGCAAGGCAACGGTAACGGAAGGCACGGCAAGGTAAGGGAAGGACAAGGCAAGGCACGGCAAGGCAAGGGAAGGCTAGGCAATGCACGGCAAATCAAGGAAACGGTAACGGAAGGCAAGGCAAGGCAAGACAAAGCAAGGCAAGGCAACGGTAATGGAAGGCACGGCAAGGTAAGTGAAGGACAACGCAATGCACGGCAAGGCAAGGCAAGGCTAAGGCAAGGCAACGCAAGGCTTAGCAATGCACCGCAAGTCAAGGAAACGGTAACGGAAGGCAAGGCAAGGCAAGCCAAAGCAAGGCAAGGCAAGGGTAACGGAAGGCACGGGAAGGCAAGGCAAGGGTAAGGCACGAAAACGCAAGGCTAGGAAATGCACGGCACGGCAAGGAAAGGGTAACGGAAGGCAAGGCAATGCAAGGGAAACCAAGGCAATGCAAGGGGAACGGAAGGCATGGAAAGGTAAGGCAAGGGGAACGGAAGGGACGGCAAGGCAAAGGAAGGACAAGGCAAGGCACGGCCAGGGAAGGTAAGGCTAAGGCACGATAACACAAGGCTAGGCAAGGTTAAGGGAAGGGAGGCCAAGCAAGGCTAAGGCAAAGGGAGGCAAAGCTAAGGCACGAGAACGCAAGGCTAGGCAATGCACGCAAAGGCAAGAAAGCGTAAGGGAAGGCAAGGACGGCAAGGCAAGGCAAGGCAAAGGCAAGGCAACGCAAGGCTAAGCAAAGCACCGCAAGGCAAGGAAAGGGTAACGGAAGGCAATGCAAGGCAAAGCAAGGCCATGCAAGGGTATCGGAAGGCACGGCAAGGGAAGGCAAGTGTAACAGAAGCTAAGGGAAAACAATGCAAAGCAAGGCAAGGCAAGTGTAATGGAAGGCAAGGCACGGCAAAGTAAAGCAAGGCTAAGGAAGGGCAAAGCAATGCTAGGAAATGCACGAGAAGGCAAGGAAAGGGTAACGGAATGCAAGGCACGACAACGCAAAGCTAGGCAATGCACGGCAAGGAAAGGAAAGGGTAACGCAAGGCAAGGCTCGGCCAGACAAGGCAAGGCTAAGGCACAGAAACGCAAGGCTAGGCATTGGAAGGCAAGGCAACGAAAGGCTAACGGAAGGCATGGCACGGCAAGGCAAGGCAAGGCTAAGGCAAGGCAACGCAAGGCTTGGCAATGCAAGGCAAAGCAAGGAAAGAAAACGGAAGGCAAGGCAAGGCAAGGCAAGGCAAGGCAAAGCAAGGCAAGTGTAACGGAAGGCACGGCAATGGAAGGCAAGCCAATCTAGGCTAAGGCAAGTCAAGGCAAGGCAATGTACGACAAGGCGAGGAATGGGTAACGCAAGGCAAGGCAAGGCAAGATAAAGTAAGACAAGGCAAGGGTAACGGAAGGCATGGCAAGGTAAGGCAAGGGGAATGGAAGGCACGGCAAGGCAAGGCAAGGCAAGGCTAAGGCACGACAACGCAAGGCTAGGCAATGCACGGCAAGGAAAGGAAACGGTAACGCAAGGAATGGCACTGTTAGGCAAGGGAAGGCTAAGGCACGACAACGCAAGGCTAGGCAATGCACGCCAAGGCAAGGAAAGGGTAATAGAAGGCAAGGAATGTAAGGCAATGCAAGGCAAGGCAAGGGTAACGGAAGGCACGGCACGGCAAGGCAAAGAAAGGCTAGGCAATGCACGGCAAGGCAAGGGAAGGGTAACGGAAGGCAAGGCACGGAAAGGCAAGGGAAGGGTAAGGCACGAAAACGAAAGGCTAGGAAATGTAGGGCAAGGCAAGGAAAGGGTAACGGAAGGCAAGGCAAGGCAAGGCAAAGCAAGGCAAGGAAAGTGTAACGGAAAGTAAGGCACGGCAATTCAAGGCAAGGCTAAGGCAAGGCAACGCAAGGCTAAGCAATGCACCGCAAGGCAAGGAAAGTTTAACGGAAGGCAAGGCATGGTAAAGCAAGGCCAGGCAATGGTAACGGAAGGCAAGGCGCGGCAAGGCAAGGCCAGCCAATCAAGGCTAAGGCAAGGGAACGCAAGGATATGGCACGACAACGCAAGTCTAGGTAATGCTCAGCAATGCAAGGAAAGGGTAACGGAAGGCAAGGCAAGGCAAAGCAAGGGAAGGCAAGGGTAACGGAAGGCAATGCAAGGCAAGGCAAAGCAAGGGAAGGCAAGGGTAATGAATGGCTAACTGAAGGCATGGCACGGCAAGGCACGGCAAGGATAAGGCAAGGCAACACAAGGGTAAGCAATGCATGGAAATGCAAGGAAGGGGCAACGGAAGTCAAAGCAAAGCAAGGCAAGGCAATGCAAGGCAAGGGTAACGGAAGGTACGGCAATGCAAGGCAAGCCAAGCTAAGCTAAGGCAAGGCAAGGCAAGTCTATGGCACCACCGGAAGGCAAGGCAATGTACGACAAGGCAAGGAATGGGTAACAGAAGACAAGACAAGGAAAGCCAAAGCAATGCAAGGCAAGGGTAACGGAAGGCACGGTAAGGTAAGGGAAGGACAAGGCAAGGCACGCCAAGGCAAGGGAAGGCAAGGCAAGGCAAGGCTAAGGCACGACAACGCAAGGCTAGGCAATGCATGGCAAGGCAAGGAAACGGTAACGTAAGGGAAGGCACGCTCAGGCAAGGCAAGGCTAAGGCACGACAACTCAAGTTTAGGCAATGCACGGCAAGGCAAGGAAAGAGTAACGGAAGGCAAGGAAGGTAAGCCAAAGCAAGGCAAGGCAAGGGTAACGGAAGGCACGGGAAGGCAAGGCAAGGGTAAGGCAAAGAAAACGCAAGGCTAGGAAATTCACGGCACGGCAAGGAAAGGGTAACAGAAGGCAAGGCAATGCAAGGGAAACCAAGGCAATGCAAGGGGAACGGAAGGCACGGAAAGGTAAGGCAAGGGGAACGGAAGGCACGGCAAGGCAAAGGAAGGACAAGGCAACGCACGGCCAGGCAAGGTAAGGCTAAGGCACGATAACACAAGGCTAGACAAGGTTAAGGGAAGGGAGGCCAAGCAAGGCTAAGGCAAAGGGAGGCAAAGCTAAGGCACGAGAACGCAAGGCTAGGCAATGCACGCAAAGGCAAGAAAGCGTAAGGGAAGGCAAGGACGGCAAGGCAAGGCAAGGCAAAGGCAAGGCAACGCAAGGCTGAGCAAAGCACCGCAAGGCAAGGAAAGGGTAACGGAAGGCAATGCAAGGCAAAGCAAGGCCAGGCAAGGGTAACGGAAGGCACGGCAAGGGAAGGCAAGTTTAACAGAAGCTAAGGGAAAACAATGCAAAGCAAGGCAAGGCAAGTGTAATGGAACGCAAGGCACGGCAAAGTAAAGCAAGGCTAAGGAAGGGCAAAGCAATGCTAGGAAATGCACGAGAAGGCAAGGAAAGTGTAACGGAATGCAAGGCCAGGCAATGCAAAGCAAGGCAAGGCAGGGGTAACGGAAGGCACGACTAGGCAAGGGAAGACAAGGTGGCTAAGGAAAGGCAAGGCAAGGCTATTCCACGACAACGCAAAGTTAGGCAATGCACGGCAAGGAAAGGAAAGGGTAACGCAAGGCAAGGCTCGGCCAGACAAGGCAAGGCTAAGGCACAGAAACGCAAGGCTAGGCATTGGAAGGCAAGGCAACGAAAGGCTAACGGAAGGCATGGCACGGCAAGTCAAGGCAAGGCTAAGGCAAGGCAACGCAAGGCTTGGCAATGCAAGGCAAAGCAAGGAAAGAAAACGGAAGGCAAGGCAAGGCAAGGCAAAGCAAGGCAAGGGTAACGGAAGGCACAGCAATGGAATGCAAGCCAATCTAGGCTAAGGCAAGGCAAGGCAAGGCTATTGCACCACAATGGAAGCAAGGCAATGTACGACAAGGCGAGGAATGGGTAACGCAAGGCAAGGCAAGGCAAGATAAAGTAAGACAAGGCAAGGGTAGCGGAAGGCACGGCAAGGGTAACGGAAGGCAATGCAAGGCAAGGCAAAGCAAGGCAAGGCAATGAATGGCTAACTGAAGGCATGGCACGGCAAGGCACGGCAAGGATAAGGCAAGGCAACACAAGGGTAAGCAATGCACGGAAATGCAAGGAAGGGGCAACGGAAGTCAATGCAAAGCAAGGCAAGGCAAGGCAAGGCAAGGGAAGGCAAGGCAAGGCAAGGCTAAGGCACGACAACGCAAGGCTAGCCAATGCACTGCAAGGCAAGGAAACTGTAACGCAAGGAAAGGCACGATCAGGCAAGGCAAGGCTAAGGCACGGCAACGCAAGGCTAGGCAATGCACGGCAAGGCAAGGAAAGGGTAACGGAAGGCAAGGGAGGCAAGGCAAAGCAAAGCAAGGCAAGGGTAACGGAAGGCACGACACGGCAAGGCAAGGCAAAGAAAGGCTAGGCAATGCACGGCAAGGCAAGGAAATGGTAACTGAACGCAAGGCACGGCAAGGCAAGGCATGGCTAAGGCACGAAAACGCAATGCTGTGCAATGCAGGCCAAGGCAAGGAAAGGGTAACGGAAGGCAAGGCACGGCAAGGCAAGGCATGGCTAAGGCACGAAAACGTATTGCTGTGCAATGCAGGCGAAGGCATGGAAAGGGTAACGGAAGGCATTGCAAGGCAAGGCAAAGCAAGGCAAGGCAAGTGTAACGGAAGGCACGGCACGGCAAGGCAAGGCAAGGATAAAGCAAGGCAATGCAAGGCTAGGCAATGTAGGGCAAGGCTAGTAAATTGTAACGGAAGCAAGGCAAGGCAAGGGAAAGCAAGGCAATGCAAAGAAAACGGAAGGCACGGCAAGGTAAGGCAAGGGGAATGGAAGGCACGGCAAGGCAAGGGAAGGACAAGGCAAGGGACGGCCAGGAATGGTAAGGCTAAGGCACGATAACACAAGGCTAGGCAAAGGTAAGCCAAGGGACGCCAAGCAAGGCTAAGGCGAGGGGAGGCAAAGATAAGGCAGGAGAACGCAAGGCTAGGCAATGCACCGCAAGGCAAGAAAGTGTAACGGAAAGCAATGCAAGGCAAAGCAAGTGCAGGCAAGGGTAACGGAAGGCACGGGAAGGGAAGGCAAGGCAAGGCTAAGGCAAGGCAAGGCAAGGCAATGCAATTCTAGGCAATGCAAGGCAAGGCAACGAAAGGGTAACGGAAGGCATGGCACGGCAAGGCAAGGCACGGCTAAAGCAAGGCAACGCAAGGCTAGGCAAAGCACGGCAAGGCAAGGAAAGGGCAACGGAATGCAAGGCAGGGCAAGGCAAAGCAAGGAAAGGCAAGGATAACGGAAGGCACGGCAATGCAAGGCAAACCAAGCTAGGCTAAAGCAAGGCAAGGCAAGGCTATGGCACCACAACGGAAGGCAAGGCAAGGTACGACAAGGCAAGGAATGGGTAACGGAAGGCAAGGCAAGGCAAGACAAAGCAAGGCAACGCAAGGGTAACGGAAGTCACGGCAAGGTAACGGAAGGAAAAGGCAAGGCACGGCCAGCAAGGCAAAGCAAGGCTAAGGCACGACAACGCAAGGCTAGGCAATGCATGGCAAGGCAAGGAAACGGTAACGTAAGGGAAGGAAGGTAAGCCAAAGCAAGGCAAGGCAAGGGTAACGGAAGGCACGGCAAGGGATGGCAAGTGTAACAGAAGCTAAGGGAAAACAATGGAAAGCAAGGCAAGGCAAGTATAACGGAAGGCAAGGCAAGGCAAAGCAAGGCCAGGCAAGGGTAACGGAAGGCACGGCAAGGGAAGGCAAGTGTAACAGAAGCTAAGGGAAAACAATGCAAAGCAAGGCAAGGCAAGTGTAACGGAACGCAAGGCACGGCAAAGTAAAGCAAGGCTAAGGAAGGGCAAAGCAATGCTAGGAAATGCACGAGAAGGCAAGGAAAGGGTAACGGAATGCAAGGCCAGGCAATGCAAAGCAAGGCAAGGCAGGGGTAACGGAAGGCACGACTAGGCAAGGGAAGACAAGGTGGCTAAGGAAAGGCAAGGCAAGGCTATTCCACGACAACGCAAAGTTAGGCAATGCACGGCAAGGAAAGGAAAGGGTAACGCAAGGCAAGGCTCGGCCAGACAAGGCAAGGCTAAGGCACAGAAACGCAAGGCTAGGCATTGGAAGGCAAGGCAACGAAAGGCTAACGGAAGGCATGGCACGGCAAGGCAAGGCAAGGCTAAGGCAAGGCAACGCAAGGCTTGGCAATGCAAGGCAAAGCAAGGAAAGAAAACGGAAGGCAAGGCAAGGCAAGGCAAGGCAAAGCAAGGCAAGGGTAACGGAAGGCACAGCAATGGAAGGCAAGCCAATCTAGGCTAAGGCAAGGCAAGGCAAGGCTATTGCACCACAATGGAAGCAAGGCAATGTACGACAAGGCGAGGAATGGGTAACGCAAGGCAAGGCAAGGCAAGATAAAGTAAGACAAGGCAAGGGTAGCGGAAGGCACGGCAAGGTAATGGAAGGACAAGGCAAGGCACGGCAAGGCAAGGCAAGGCTAAGGCACGACAACGCAAGGCTAGGCAATGCACGGCAAGGAAAGGAAACGGTAACGCAAGGAATGGCACTGTTAGGCAAGGCAAGGCTAAGGCACGACAACGCAAGGCTAGGCAATGCACGCCAAGGCAAGGAAAGGGTAACGGAAGGCAAGGCACGGAAAGGCAAGGGAAGGGTAAGGCACGAAAACGAAAGGCTAGGAAATGTAGGGCAAGGCAAGGAAAGTGTAACGGAAGGCAAGGCAAGGCAAGGCAAAGCAAGGCAAGGCAAGTGTAACGGAAGGCACGGCACGGGAAGGCAATGCAAGGCTAAAGCAAAGCAAAGCATGGCTAGACAATGCACGGAAAGGCAAGGAATGTGTAAAGGAAGCAAGGCAAGGCAAAGCAAGGGAAGGCAAGGGTAACGGAAGGCAAGGCAAGGCAAGGCAAAGCAAGGCAAGGCAAGGGTAACGGAAGGCACGGCAAGGCAAGGCAAGGGTAACGGAAGGCACGGCAATGCAAGGCAAGCCAAGCTAGGCTAAGGCAAGGCAAGGCAAGGCTATGGCACGACAACGGAAGGCTAGGCAATGTACAACAAGGCAAGGAAAGGGTAACGGAAGGCAAGGCAATACAAAGGAAGGCAAGGCAAGGATAACGGAAGGCAAGGCAAGGTAAGGTAAGGACTGGGCAAGGCAGGGCAAGGCAGGGCAAGGCTATGGCACGACAACGTAAGGCTAGGAAATGCAAAGCAAGGCAAGGAAAGGGTAACGGAAGGAAAGGAAGGCAAGGCAAAGCAAGGCAAGGCAAGGGTAACGGAAGGCACGGCACGGTAAGGCAAGGCAAGGCTAAGGCAATGCAAAGAAAGGCTAGGCAATGCACGGCAAGGCAAGGGAAAGCAATGCAATGCAAGGGGAACGGAAGGCATGGCAAGGTAAGGCAAGGGGAATGGAAGGCACGGCAAGGCAAGGGAAGGACAAGGCAAGGCACGGCCAGGCAAGGTAAGGCTAAGGCACGATAACACAAGGCTAGGGAAGGTTAAGCCAAGGGACACCAAGCAAGGCTAAGGCAAGGGGAAGCAAAGATAAGGCCCGAGAACGCAAGGCTAGGCAATGCACGTCAAGGCAAGGAAAGTGTAACTGAAGGCAAGGCACGGCCAGGCAAGGCAAGGCTAAGGCAAGGCAACGCAAGGCTAACCAATGCACCCCAAGGCAAGGAACGGGAGACGGAAGTCAATGCAAGGCAAAGCAAGGCCAGGGAAGGGTAAAGGAAGGCAAGGCACGGCAAGGCAAGGCAAAGCTAAGGCACGACAACGCAAGGCTAGGCAAAGCAGGGCAAGGCAAGAAAAGGGTAACGGAAGGTAAGGCAAGGCAATGCAAAGCACGGCAAGGCAAGTGTAACAGAAGGCACGGCACGGCAAGGCAAGGCACGGCAAGGCAAGGCAAGGCTAAGGCACGACAACGCAAGGCTAGGCAATGCAAGGCAAGGCAAGGAAATGGTAACGGAAGGCAAGGCAAGGCAATGCAACGCACGGCAAGGCAAGTGTAACGGATGGCATTGCACGGCAAGGCAAGGCAACGACAAGGCAACGCAACGCAAGGCTAGGCAATGAACGGCAAGGCAATGAACGTGTAACGGAAGCAAGGCACGGCAAGGTCAAGAAAGGGAAGGCAAGGGTAACGGAAGACAAGGCAAGGCAAGGCAAAGCAAGGCAATGCAAGGGGAACGGAAGGCACGGAACGGCAAGGCAAGCCAGGCTAGGCTAGAGCAAGGCAAGTCAAGGCTATGGCACTACAACGGATCTCTAGGCAATGCACGCCAAGGCAAGGAAAGTGTAACGGAAAGTAAGGCACGGCAATTCAAGGCAAGGCTAAGGCAAGGCAACGCAAGGCTAAGCAATGCACCGCAAGGCAAGGAAAGTTTAACGGAAGGCAAGGCATGGTAAAGCAAGGCCAGGCAATGGTAACGGAAGGCAAGGCGCGGCAAGGCAAGGCCAGCCAATCAAGGCTAAGGCAAGGGAAGGCAAGGATATGGCACGACAACGCAAGTCTAGGTAATGCTCAGCAATGCAAGGAAAGGGTAACGGAAGGCAAGGCAAGGCAAAGCAAGGGAAGGCAAGGGTAACGGAAGGCAATGCAAGGCAAGGCAAAGCAAGGGAAGGGAATGAATGGCTAACTGAAGGCATGGCACGGCAAGGCACGGCAAGGATAAGGCAAGGCAACACAATGGTAAGCAATGCACGGAAATGCAAGGAAGGGGCAACGGAAGTCAATGCAAAGCAAGGCAAGGCAAGGCAAGGCAAGGCAAGGCAAGGCAAGGCAAGGCTAAGGCACGACAACGCAAGGCTAGGCAATGCACTGCAAGGCAAGGAAACTGTAACGCAAGGAAAGGCACGATCAGGCAAGGCAAGGCTAAGGCACGGCAACGCAAGGCTAGGCAATGCACGGCAAGGCAAGGAAAGGGTAACGGAAGGCAAGGGAGGCAAGGTAAAGCAAGGCAAGGCAAGGGTAACGGAAGGCACGACACGGCAAGGCAAGGCAAAGAAAGGCTAGGCAATGCACGGCAAGGCAAGGAAATGGTAACTGAACGCAAGGCACGGCAAGGCAAGGCATGGCTAAGGCACGAAAACGCAATGCTGTGCAATGCAGGCCAAGGCAAGGAAAGGGTAACGGAAGGCAAGGCACGGCAAGGCAAGGCATGGCTAAGGCACGAAAACGCATTGCTGTGCAATGCAGGCGAAGGCATGGAAAGGGTAACGGAAGGCATTGCAAGGCAAGGCAAAGCAAGGCAAGGCAAGTGTAACGGAAGGCACGGCACGGCAAGGCAAGGCAAGGATAAAGCAAGGCAATGCAAGGCTAGGCAATGTACGGCAAGGCTAGTAAATTGTAACGGAAGCAAGGCAAGGCAAGGGAAAGCAAGGCAATGCAAAGAAAACGGAAGGCACGGCAAGGTAAGGCAAGGGGAATGGAAGGCACGGCAAGGCAAGGGAAGGACAAGGCAAGGGACGGCCAGGAATGGTAAGGCTAAGGCACGATAACACAAGGCTAGGCAAAGGTAAGCCAAGGGACGCCAAGCAAGGCTAAGGCGAGGGGAGGCAAAGATAAGGCAGGAGAACGCAAGGCTAGGCAATGCACCGCAAGGCAAGAAAGTGTAACGGAAAGCAATGCAAGGCAAAGCAAGTGCAGGCAAGGGTAACGGAAGGCACGGGAAGGGAAGGCAAGGCAAGGCTAAGGCAAGGCAATGCAATTCTAGGCAATGCAAGGCAAGGCAACGAAAGGGTAACGGAAGGCATGGCACGGCAAGGCAAGGCACGGCTAAAGCAAGGCAACGCAAGGCTAGGCAAAGCACGGCAAGGCAAGGAAAGGGCAACGGAATGCAAGGCAGGGCAAGGCAAAGCAAGGAAAGGCAAGGATAACGGAAGGCACGGCAATGCAAGGCAAACCAAGCTAGGCTAAAGCAAGGCAAGGCAAGGCTATGGCACCACAACGGAAGGCAAGGCAAGGTACGACAAGGCAAGGAATGGGTAACGGAAGGTGCCGGGTTTTTATTTACAACGCCGGCTTCTTAATGCTAGTCCGTCCTCTTACTCACCAGTCCAACGCGTGGTGAGTCTTCGGGGTACCTCCGGCCCCCACTCTTTGATGGGGGAAGAACCAGACAGAGCGCCTGAGGTGGGTCATGAGTCTTTATTCTTCTGTGATCACATTCCCGCTTCCTCCCTACCTCTCAGCAGACACTTTTATCCCCCCTGTCCTCCCTCCCATGAACTCTTAAACAATGAGGGGCCGAGTTCTGTAACATTCCTTTATAAGGGCATTATGTTTCCCCCGCTAAGCGACCACCAAGCCTCTTCCCCCCGCCCCCAACATCTCCCCCTTTCTGTTTTACAAGGTTATCACTTGGTGTGACCTTAAGCGGTGCTGAGGTTAGCCTTAAGCGGTGTCATTTCTACTGGCCTCTGATAGCCGGGGGCGAGGAACCCTGTCTTAGGTCATCTCCTTCAACCCAGGACCTTGCCCGTCCTAGGCGCCCGACACCCTCAGGGCCTGTCTTAGGTGGCTGGGTGAGGAGAAGTTGCCCGTCTTGGGGTTTACCTCGTCTTACCCCTAGGTGTCACATGTCATGCATGGCGGCTAGCCAGACTTGGGGATCCTCCCCCGTCTCTAGGGCCATGAAGGCTTTCTGAGTAAGAAGCATATAACCCCTCTGTTGCCTAGCTAGGCGGCAGAAACAGACAACAAGTAGGGTGATTCCCAGAATCAGCGTCCTTGTTCACCCTCAAGGGGGTATCCTCCCGCCATCTGGCAATCCCTCCATGGTATGGGATCCTCGATGTTTTCCCCTGTGGCCACACATGAGGGGCCCCACCGAGGCAGAAGGGAGCCCCATCGAAGTATTGGTCACTAGCAGGCGAGGGTAGATCGGGGAGTTCTGTGCTACCGGAAGGGGAGAGGGAATAACTCGGAGTATTCCCCATGTCGGATTTCCTTCAGATGGAGCACCTCCAAGGATCCCTACGATGATCAGAAGGCTTGAAAAAGAAAGAAATTCCTCTCACCCCGTAGGGTTGGGCATTAATCAAGGTCTCTTTAACCTCGTTCACAAATGAGAGGGGTGTCTGATCTGCTCTCTGCTTCAGCCCAACCAGCTTCTGTGTGGCTCTCCCCCCTTTCATGGCTCCAATCTTATCCCAAGCTGCAACATGTGTTTCTTTAACAGTCTCTAGCTCAAACTGGTCATACCGGGCCTGAACAGCAGGGTCAGTATAGGCTCCAGTTCCACACAGGAGGTCAATGTCTAAATCCAGGGGAGTATAACCCCGGGATTTTGCCAGCTTAGAGGCCTCTCTGCGGGCCTGAGCCTTAAAAGCTAAATATGAGGAGGCATCTAGGCACGCGGCTGCAATTTCGTCAAAGTCAGCAGGGGTCCAAGGGTGCGTAGCAAAGAGGTTTTGCATCAGTCTTTTTACATAAGGGGAGCTTGGGCCGTATTTAATCACGGCCTCCTTAAGTTCCTTAAGCATCTTAAAAGGGACAGGGCGGTAGTCTCGGGCTCCGGTAAGGGGGTCCGTAAATACCGGGTAGAGGCCCCAGTCATCCCAGTCCACCTCCTCCCCTTTCTCTATTGCTATGGAGGCACTGGTGGCAAGTAGGCCGGATGGGCGGAGCCCTTGAGGGGATCTCTGAAGGGCGGACAAGGAACATGGGGGATTTTTTCCCTCTGTTTCCTGGCTGGGCCGCCAAGCCTGGGGCGCGGCAGCTGTCCGATCAGTGCGGACTTCTCCCTCCTCGTCAGCAGCCTCCCGGTCCCACCTACTCACGCTCCTCTTCCTGCCACCCCTGAGGACTGTTTGCACCCCTCCCTTCCTGCGCTCGGAAACTTCCGGCCCTGAATCTCTAAGTGTGCCACATTCATCGCCCTCCCCCTTTTCATTCTGTCTCGGTAAGGAGGGGCATGCGGCATTTTCTTCTCCCTGGGGGCCCCTTGTTCCCCCATTGTTTCTTCTAAGTTCCTCCCACGGATACAGGGGAGGGAGTGGCCTTCCCTCTTCCTCTGAGCCCTCTGAATCCGATCCCGCCAACGAGCTACCCACCTGAGTGCTGATTGTTCGTGCCAAAGTCACCTTCTGGGGATGCAGGGCTGCATCCACTATCTTATACACTGTAAAATCCTTGGAGGTCAGTTTTCCCGGGCAGGTGTCATTATAGGAGGCCATCTGCTGCCCTACCACCTTCCATTTATCTGGTTGGATCCCACTATGTTGCACCCAAGGGCAGATGTTCCAGATATTCTCAACAAAAGCACGGCACGTCTTGATAGGTAATTTACGGCCATGCTTAGCGCAGAGTTTATAAAGCTGCGCTGCAACGGCCTCTTTTTCCTCCGGCTCAAAGGCGGGAATACTATTCCGGCCCCCCATGCTGTCTACTAGCCGAGGCTGCAATCCTAACAGGTGGCAGAACTGGAAAGTTCCTGTTCGGCAAAAGAGAAGGAGGAAGCAGGGCACAATCAGACAGGCCAGCACGGCAAGGAGCGTGATTAGAGCAGAAGGAGAAAGGGGAGAGAAAGAAAGCATAGTCAACACAATAGGGATATGTCCCTCAGGCAATATCTGAGAGTAAACGCCCTCTCCTTCCTCCCGGTCAGAAACGACCGAGGCTGTCTGGAGAATCCGACCAGCGGATTCAGACGTTCCCTAGCAAAATCAGGTCCCGGGTTTCGGCATCACTTGCCGGGTTTTTATTTACAACGCCGGCTTCTTAATGCTAGTCCGTCCTCTTACTCACCAGTCCAACGCGTGGTGAGTCTTCGGGGTACCTTCGGCCCCCACTCTTTGATGGGGGAAGAACCAGACAGAGCGCCTGAGGTGGGTCATGAGTCTTTATTCTTCTGTGATCACATTCCCGCTTCCTCCCTACCTCTCAGCAGACACTTTTATCCCCCCTGTCCTCCCTCCCATGAACTCTTAAACAATGAGGGGCCGAGTTCTGTAACATTCCTTTATAAGGGGATTATGTTTCCCCCGCTAAGCGACCACCAAGCCTCTTCCCCCCGCCCCCAACAGGAAGGCAAGGCAAGGCAAGACAAAGCAAGGCAACGCAAGGGTAACGGAAGTCACGGCAAGGTAACTGAAGGACAAGGCAAGGCACGGCCAGCAAGGCAAGGCAAGGCTAAGGCACGACAACGCAAGGCTAGGCAATGCATGGCAAGGCAAGGAAACGGTAACGTAAGGGAAGGCACGCTCAGGCAAGGCAAGGCTAAGGCACGACAACGCAAGGTTAGGCAATGCACGGCAAGGCAAGGAAAGGGTAACGGAAGGCAAGGAAGGTAAGCCAAAGCAAGGCAAGGCAAGGGTAACGGAAGGCACGGCAAGGGATGGCAAGTGTAACAGAAGCTAAGGGAAAACAATGGAAAGCAAGGCAAGGCAAGTATAACGGAAGGCAAGGCAAGGCAAAGCAAGGCCAGGCAAGGGTAACGGAAGGCACGGCAAGGGAAGGCAAGTGTAACAGAAGCTAAGGGAAAACAATGCAAAGCAAGGCAAGGCAAGTGTAACGGAACGCAAGGCACGGCAAAGTAAAGCAAGGCTAAGGAAGGGCAAAGTAATGCTAGGAAATGCACGAGAAGGCAAGGAAAGGGTAACGGAATGCAAGGCCAGGCAATGCAAAGCAAGGCAAGGCAGGGGTAACGGAAGGCACGACTAGGCAAGGGAAGACAAGGTGGCTAAGGAAAGGCAAGGCAAGGCTATTCCACGACAACGCAAAGTTAGGCAATGCACGGCAAGGAAAGGAAAGGGTAACGCAAGGCAAGGCTCGGCCAGACAAGGCAAGGCTAAGGCACAGAAACGCAAGGCTAGGCATTGGAAGGCAAGGCAACGAAAGGCTAACGGAAGGCATGGCACGGCAAGTCAAGGCAAGGCTAAGGCAAGGCAACGCAAGGCTTGGCAATGCAAGGCAAAGCAAGGAAAGAAAACGGAAGGCAAGGCAAGGCAAGGCAAGGTAAAGCAAGGCAAGGGTAACGGAAGGCACAGCAATGGAATGCAAGCCAATCTAGGCTAAGGCAAGGCAAGGCAAGGCTATTGCACCACAATGGAAGCAAGGCAATGTACGACAAGGCGAGGAATGGGTAACGCAAGGCAAGGCAAGGCAAGATAAAGTAAGACAAGGCAAGGGTAGCGGAAGGCACGGCAAGGTAATGGAAGGACAAGGCAAGGCACGGCAAGGCAAGGCAAGGCAAGGCTAAGGCACGACAACGCAAGGCTAGGCAATGCACGGCAAGGAAAGGAAACGGTAACGCAAGGAATGGCACTGTTAGGCAAGGCAAGGCTAAGGCACGACAACGCAAGGCTAGGCAATGCACGCCAAGGCAAGGAAAGGGTAATAGAAGGCAAGGAAGGTAAGGCAAAGCAAGGCAAGGCAAGGGTAACGGAAGGCAACGGCACGGCAAGGCAAAGAAAGGCTAGGCAATGCACGGCAAGGCAAGGGAAGGGTAACGGAAGGCAAGGCACGGAAAGGCAAGGGAAGGGTAAGGCACGAAAACGAAAGGCTAGGAAATGTAGGGCAAGGCAAGGAAAGTGTAACGGAAGGCAAGGCAAGGCAAGGCAATGCAAGGCAAGGCAAGTGTAACGGAAGGCACGGAACGGGAAGGCAATGCAAGGCTAAAGCAAAGCAAAGCATGGCTAGACAATGCACGGAAAGGCAAGGAATGTGTAAAGGAAGAAAGGCAAGGCAAAGCAATGGAAGGCAAGGGTAACGGAAGGCAAGGCAAGGCAAGGCAAAGCAAGGGAAGGCAAGGGTAACGGAAGGCACGGCAAGGCAAGGCAAGGGTAACGGAAGGCACGGCAATGCAAGGCAAGCCAAGCTAGGCTAAGGCAAGGCAAGGCAAGGCTATGGCACGACAACGGAAGGCTAGGCAATGTACAACAAGGCAAGGGAAGGGTAACGGAAGGCAAGGCAATACAAAGGAAGGCAAGGCAAGGATAACGGAAGGCAAGGCAAGGTAAGGTAAGGACAGGGCAAGGCAGGGCAAGGCTATGGCACGACAACGTAAGGCTAGGAAATGCAAAGCAAGGCAAGGAAAGGGTAACGGAAGGAAAGGAAGGCAAGGCAAAGCAAGGCAAAGCAAGGGTAACGGAAGGCACGGCACGGTAAGGCAAGGCAAGGCTAAGGCAATGCAAAGAAAGGCTAGGCAATGCACGGGAAGGCAAGGGAAAGCAATGCAATGCAAGGGGAACGGAAGGCATGGCAAGGTAAGGCAAGGGGAATGGAAGGCACGGCAAGGCAAGGGAAGGACAAGGCAAGGCACGGCCAGGCAAGGTAAGGCTAAGGCACGATAACACAAGGCTAGGGAAGGTTAAGCCAAGGGACACCAAGCAAGGCTAAGGCAAGGGGAGGCAAAGATAAGGCCCGAGAACGCAAGGCTAGGCAATGCACGTCAAGGCAAGGAAAGTGTAACTGAAGGCAAGGCACGGCAAGGCAAGGCAAGGCTAAGGCAAGGCAACGCAAGGCTAACCAATGCACCCCAAGGCAAGGAACGGGAGACGGAAGTCAATGCAAGGCAAAGCAAGGCCAGGGAAGGGTAAAGGAAGGCAAGGCACGGCAAGGCAAGGCAAAGCTAAGGCACGACAACGCAAGGCTAGGCAAAGCAGGGCAAGGCAAGAAAAGGGTAACGGAAGGTAAGGCAAGGCAATGCAAAGCACGGCAAGGCAAGTGTAACAGAAGGCACGGCACGGCAAGGCAAGGCACGGCAAGGCAAGGCAAGGCTAAGGCACGACAACGCAAGGCTAGGCAATGCAAGGCAAGGCAAGGAAATGGTAACGGAAGGCAAGGCAAGGCAATGCAACGCACGGCAAGGCAAGTGTAACGGATGGCATTGCACGGCAAGGCAAGGCAACGACAAGGCAACGCAACGCAAGGCTAGGCAATGAACGGCAAGGCAATGAACGTGTAACGGAAGCAAGGCACGGCAAGGTCAAGAAAGGGAAGGCAAGGGTAACGGAAGACAAGGCAAGGCAAGGCAAAGCAAGGCAATGCAAGGGGAACGGAAGGCACGGAACGGCAAGGCAAGCCAGGCTAGGCTAAAGCAAGGCAAGTCAAGGCTATGGCACTACAACGGATCTCTAGGCAACGCACGCCAAGGCAAGGAAAGTGTAACGGAAAGTAAGGCACGGCAATTCAAGGCAAGGCTAAGGCAAGGCAACGCAAGGCTAAGCAATGCACCGCAAGGCAAGGAAAGTTTAACGGAAGGCAAGGCATGGTAAAGCAAGGCCAGGCAATGGTAACGGAAGGCAAGGCGCGGCAAGGCAAGGCCAGCCAATCAAGGCTAAGGCAAGGGAAGGCAAGGATATGGCACGACAACGCAAGTCTAGGTAATGCTCAGCAATGCAAGGAAAGGGTAACGGAAGGCAAGGCAAGGCAAAGCAAGGGAAGGCAAGGGTAACGGAAGGCAATGCAAGGCAAGGCAAAGCAAGGCAAGGCAATGAATGGCTAACGGAAGGCATGGCACGGCAAGGCACGGCAAGGATAAGGCAAGGCAACACAAGGGTAAGCAATGCACGGAAATGCAAGGAAGGGGCAACGGAAGTCAATGCAAAGCAAGGCAAGGCAAGGCAAGGCAAGGCAAGGCAAGGCTAAGGCACGACAACGCAAGGCTAGGCAATGCACTGCAAGGCAAGGAAACTGTAACGCAAGGAAAGGCACGATCAGGCAAGGCAAGGCTAAGGCACGGCAACGCAAGGCTAGGCAATGCACGGCAAGGCAAGGAAAGGGTAACGGAAGGCAAGGGAGGCAAGGCAAAGCAAAGCAAGGCAAGGGTAACGGAAGGCACGACACGGCAAGGCAAGGCAAAGAAAGGCTAGGCAATGCACGGCAAGGCAAGGAAATGGTAACTGAACGCAAGGCACGGCAAGGCAAGGCATGGCTAAGGCACGAAAACGCAATGCTGTGCAATGCAGGCCAAGGCAAGGAAAGGGTAACGGAAGGCAAGGCACGGCAAGGCAAGGCATGGCTAAGGCACGAAAACGCATTGCTGTGCAATGCAGGCGAAGGCATGGAAAGGGTAACGGAAGGCATTGCAAGGCAAGGCAAAGCAAGGCAAGGCAAGTGTAACGGAAGGCACGGCACGGCAAGGCAAGGCAAGGATAAAGCAAGGCAATGCAAGGCTAGGCAATGTACGGCAAGGCTAGTAAATTGTAACGGAAGCAAGGCAAGGCAAGGGAAAGCAAGGCAATGCAAAGAAAACGGAAGGCACGGCAAGGTAAGGCAAGGGGAATGGAAGGCACGGCAAGGCAAGGGAAGGACAAGGCAAGGGACGGCCAGGAATGGTAAGGCTAAGGCACGATAACACAAGGCTAGGCAAAGGTAAGCCAAGGGACGCCAAGCAAGGCTAAGGCGAGGGGAGGCAAAGATAAGGCAGGAGAACGCAAGGCTAGGCAATGCACCGCAAGGCAAGAAAGTGTAACGGAAAGCAATGCAAGGCAAAGCAAGTGCAGGCAAGGGTAACGGAAGGCACGGGAAGGGAAGGCAAGGCAAGGCTAAGGCAAGGCAATGCAATTCTAGGCAATGCGAGGCAAGGCAACGAAAGGGTAACGGAAGGCATGGCACGGCAAGGCAAGGCACGGCTAAAGCAAGGCAACGCAAGGCTAGGCAAAGCACGGCAAGGCAAGGAAAGGGCAACGGAATGCAAGGCAGGGCAAGGCAAAGCAAGGAAAGGCAAGGATAACGGAAGGCACGGCAATGCAAGGCAAACCAAGCTAGGCTAAAGCAAGGCAAGGCAAGGCTATGGCACCACAACGGAAGGCAAGGCAAAGTACGACAAGGCAAGGAATGGGTAACGGAAGGCAAGGCAAGGCAAGACAAAACAAGGCAACGCAAGGGTAACGGAAGTCACGGCAAGGTAACGGAAGGACAAGGCAAGGCACGGCCGGCAAGGCAAGGCAAGGCTAAGGCACGACAACGCAAGGCTAGGCAATGCATGGCAAGGCAAGGAAACGGTAACGTAAGGGAAGGCACGCTCAGGCAAGGCAAGGCTAAGGCACGACAACGCAAGGTTAGGCAATGCACGGCAAGGCAAGGAAAGGGTAACGGAAGGCAAGGAAGGTAAGCCAAAGCAAGGCAAGGCAAGGGTAACGGAAGGCACGGCAAGGGATGGCAAGTGTAACAGAAGCTAAGGGAAAACAATGGAAAGCAAGGCAAGGCAAGTATAACGGAAGGCAAGGCACGGCAAAGTAAAGCAAGGCTAAGGAAGGGCAAAGCAATGCTAGGAAATGCACGAGAAGGCAAGGAAAGGGTAACGGAATGCAAGGCCAGGCAATGCAAATCAAGGCAAGGCAACGCAAGTCTTGGCAATGCAAGGCAAAGCAAGGAAAGAAAACGGAAGGCAAGGCAAGGCAAGGCAAGGCAAAGCAAGGCAAGGCAAGGGAAATGGAATGCACGGCAAGGCAAGGCAAGGGTAACGGAAGGCACGGCAATGCAAGGCAAGCCAATCTACGCTAAGGGAAGGTAAGGCAAGGCTATGGCACAACGGAAGTCTACGCAATGTACGACAAGGCAAGGAAAGGGTAACGGAAGGCATGGCAAGGCAATGCAAAGCAAGGCAAGGTAAGGGTAACGCAAGGCACGGCCAGGTAAGGAAAGGGTAACTCAAGGCAAGGCACGGCCAGGCAAGGCAAGGCTAAGGCACGACAACGTAAGGTTTGGCAATGCACGGCAAGGCAAGTAAATGGTAACGGAAGGGAAGGAAGGCAAGGCAAAGTAAGGCAAGGCAAGGGTAACGGAAAGCACGGCAGGGCAAAGCAATGCAAAGAAAGGCTAGGCAATGGACGATAAGGCAAGGAAAGGGTAACCGAAGGCATGGCACGGCAAGGCAAGGCAAGGATAAGGCAAGGCAACACAAGGTTAAGCAATGCACGGAAAGGCAAGGAAAGGGTAACGGAAGTCAAGGCAAAGCAAGGCAAAGCAAGGCAAGGCAATGGTAACGGAAGGCACGGCAATGCAAGGCAAGCCAAGCTAGGCTAAGGCAAGGCAAGGCAAGTCTATGGCACCAGAACGGAAGGCAAGGCAATGTACGACAAGGCAAGGAATGGGTAACGGAAGACAAAGCAAGGCAAGACAAAGCAATGCAAGGCAAGGTTAACGGAAGGCACGGAAAGTTAAGGGAAGGACAAGGCAAGGCACGCCAAGGCAAGGGAAGGCAAGGCAAGGCAAGGCTAAGTCACGACAACGCAAGGTTAGGCAATGCACTGAAAGGCAAGGAAACCGTAACGCAAGGAAAGGCACGATCAGGCAAGGCAAGGCTAAGGCACGAAAACGCAAGGCTAGGCATTGGAAGGCAAGGCAACGAAAGGCTAACGGAAGGCATGGCACGGCAAGGCAAGGCAAGGCTAAGGCAAGGCAACGCAAGGCTTGGCAATGCAAGGCAAAGCAAGGAAAGAAAACGGAAGGCAAGGCAAGGCAAGGCAAAGCAAGGCAAGGCAAGGGTAACGGAAGGCACGGCAATGGAAGGCAAGCCAATCTAGGCTAAGGCAAGCCAAGGCAAGGCAATTGCACCACAATGGAAGGCAAGGCAATGTACGACAAGGCGAGGAATGGGTAACGCAAGGCAAGGCAAGGCAAGACAAAGTAAGACAAGGCAAGGGTAACGGAAGGCAGGCAAGGTAATGGAAGGACAAGGCAAGGTACGGCAAGGCAAGGCAAGGCAAGGCAAGGCAAGGCTAAGTCACGACAACGCAAGGCTAGGCAATGCACTGCAAGGCAAGGAAACCGTAACGCAAGGAAAGGCACGATCAGGCAAGGCAAGGCTAAGGCACGACAACGCAAGGCTAGGCAATGCACGGCAAGGCAAGGAAAGTTTAACGGAAGGCAAGGGAGGCAAGGCAAAGCAAAGCAAGGCAAGGGTAACGGAAGGCACGACACGGCAAGGCAAGGCAAAGAAAGGCTAGGCAATGCACGGCAAGGCAAGGAAAGGGTAACGGAAGGCAAGGCACGGCAAGTCAAGGCATGGCAAGGCAATGTTATGGCACCACAAGGGTTGGCAAGGCAATGTACGACAAGGCAAGGAATCGGTAACGAAAGGCAAGGCAAGGCAAGACAAAGCAAGGCAAGGAAAGGGTAACGGAAGACACGGCAAGGTAAGGGAAGGACAAGGCAAGGCACGGCAAGGCAAGGCAAGGCAAGGCTAAGGCACGACAACGCAAGGCTAGGAAATGCACGGCAAGGCAAGGAAAGGGTAACGGAAGGAAAGGCACGGTCAGGCAAGGCAAGGCTAAGGCACGACAACGCAAGGCTAGGCAATGCACGGCAAGGCAAGGAAAGTTTAACGGAAGGCAAGGGAGGCAAGGCAAAGCAAAGCAAGGCAAGGGTAACGGAAGGCACGACACGGCAAGGCAAGGCAAAGAAAGGCTAGGCAATGCACGGCAAGGCAAGGAAATTGTAACGGATGGAAGGCAAGCAAGGGAAAGCAAGGCAATGCAAAGAAAACGGAAGGCACGGCAAGGTAAGGCAAGGGGAATGGAAGGCACGGCAAGGCAAGGGAAGGACAAGGCAATGCACGGCCAGGAAAGGTAAGGCTAAGGCACGATAACACAAGGCTAGGCAAAGTTAAGCCAAGGGATGCCAAGCAAGGCTAAGGCGAGGGGAGGCAAAGATAAGGCAGGAGAACGCAAGGCTAGGCAATGCACCGCAAGGCAAGAAAGGGTAACGGAAAGCAATGCAAGGCAAAGCAAGTGCAGGCAAGGGTAAGGGAAGGCACGAGAAGGGAAGGCAAGGCAAGGCTAAGACAAGGCAACGCGATGCTAGGCAATGGAAGGCAAGGCAACGAAAGGCTAACGGAAGGCATGGCACGGGAAGGCAAGGCACGGCTATAGCAAGGCAACGCAAGGCTACGCAAAGCACGGCAAGGCAAGGAAAGGGCAACGGAATGCAAGGCAGGGCAAGGCAAAGCAAGGAAAGGCAAGGATAACGGAAGGCACGGCAATGCATGGCAAACCTAGCTAGGCTAATGCAAGGCAAGGCAAGGCTATGGCACCACAACGGAAGGCAAGGCAAAGTACGACAAGGCAAGGAATGGGTAACGGAAGGCAAGGCAAGGCAAGACAAAGCAAGGCAACGCAAGGGTAACGGAAGTCACGGCAAGGTAACGGAAGGACAAGGCAAGGCACGGCAAGGCAAGGCAAGGCAAGGCTAAGGCACGACAACGCAAGGCTAGGCAATGCACGCCAAGGCAAGGAAAGGGTAATAGAAGGCAAGGAAGGTAAGGCAAAGCAAGGCAAGGCAAGGGTAACGGAAGGCACGGCACGGCAAGGCAAAGAAAGGCTAGGCAATGCAAGGCAAAGCAAGTGCAGGCAAGGGTAAGGGAAGGCACGAGAAGGGAAGGCAAGGCAAGGCTAAGACAAGGCAACGCAATGCTAGGCAATGGAAGGCAAGGCAACGAAAGGCTAAAGGAAGGCATGGCACGGGAAGGCAAGGCACGGCTATAGCAAGGCAACGCAAGGCTACGCAAAGCACGGCAAGGCAAGGAAAGGGCAACGGAATGCAAGGCAGGGCAAGGCAAAGCAAGGAAAGGCAAGGATAACGGAAGGCACGGCAATGCATGGCAAACCTAGCTAGGCTAATGCAAGGCAAGGCAAGGCTATGGCACCACAACGGAAGGCAAGGCAAAGTACGACAAGGCAAGGAATGGGTAACGGAAGGCAAGGCAAGGCAAGACAAAGCAAGGCAAGGCAAGGGTAACGGAAGTCACGGCAAGGTAAGGGAAGGACAAGGTAAGGCACGGCCAGCAAGGCAACGCAAGGCTAGGCAATGCATGGCAAGGCAAGGAAACGGTGACGTAAGGGAAGGCACGCTCAGGCAAGGCAAGGCTAAGGCACGACAACGCAAGGTTAGGCAATGCACGGCAAGGCAAGGAAAGGGTAACGGAAGGCAAGGAAGGTAAGCCAAAGCAAGGCAAGGCAAGGGTAACGGAAAGCACGGGAAGTCAAGGCAAGGTTAAGGCACGAAAACGCAAGGCTAGGAAATGCACGGCACGGCAAGGAAAGGAAAGGCTAAGGCCTGATAACACAAGGCTGGGCAAGGATAAGTGAAGGGAGGCCAAGCAAGCCTAAGGCAAACGGAGGCAAAGCTAAGGCACGAGAAAGCAAGGCTAGGCAATGCACGCAAAGGCAAGAAAGCGTAACGGAAGGCAAGGACGGCAAGGCAAGGCAAGGCAAAGGCAAGGCAAAGGCAAGGCAACGGAAGGCTAAGCAAAGCACCGCAAGGCAAGGAAAGGGTAACGGAAGGCAATGCAAGGCAAAGCAAGGCCAGGCAAGGGTAACGGAAGGCACGGCAAGGGAAGGCAAGTGTAACAGAAGCTAAGGGAAAACAATGCAAAGCAAGGCAAGGCAAGTGTAACGGAAGGCAAGGCACGGCAAGGTAAAGCAAGGCTAAGGAAGGGCAACGCAATGCTAGGAAACGCACGAGAAGGAAAGGAAAGGGTAACGGAATGCAAGGACAGGCAATGCAAAGCAAGGCAAGGCAAGGGTAACGGAAGGCACGACTAGGCAAGGGAAGACAAGGAAGGCTAAGGAAAGGCAAGGCAAGGCTGTTCCACGACAACGCAAACCTAGGCAATGCACGGCAAGGAACGGAAAGTGTAACGCAAGGCAAGGCTCGGCCAGACAAGGCAAGGCTAAGGCACAGAAACGCAAGGCTAGGCATTGGAAGGCAAGGCAACGAAAGGCTAACGGAAGGCATGGCACGGCAAGGCAAGGCAAGGCTAAGGCAAGGCAACGCAAAGCTTGGCAATGCAAGGCAAAGCAAGGAAAGAAAACGGAAGGCAAGGCAAGGCAAGGCAAGGCAAGGCAAGGCAAAGCAAGGCAAGGCAAGGGAAATGGAATGCACGGCAAGGCAAGGCAAAGGTAACGGTAGGCACGGCAATGCAAGGCAAGCCAATCTACGCTAAGGCAAGGTAAGGCAAGGCTATGGCACAACGGAAGTCTACGCAATGTACGACAAGGCAAGGAAAGGGTAACGGAAGGCATGGCAAGGCAATGCAAAGCAAGGCAAGGTAAGGGTAACGCAAGGCACGGCCAGGTAAGCAAAGGGTAACTCAAGGCAAGGCACGGCCAGGCAAGGCAAGGCTAAGGCACGACAACGTAAGGCTTGGCAATGCACGGCAAGGCAAGTAAATGGTAACGGAAGGGAAGGAAGGCAAGGCAAAGTAAGGCAAGGCAAGGGTAACGGAAAGCAAGGCAGGGCAAAGCAATGCAAAGAAAGGCTAGGCAATGGACGACAAGGCAAGGAAAGGGTAACCGAAGGCATGGCACGGCAAGGCAAGGCAAGGATAAGGCAAGGCAACACAAGGTGATGCAATGCACGGAAAGGCAAGGAAAGGGTAATGGAAGTCAAGGCAAAGCAAGGCAAAGCAAGGCAAGGCAATGGTAACGGAAGGCACGGCAATGCAAGGCAAGCCAAGCTAGGCTAAGGCTAGGCAAGGCAAGTCTATGGCACCACAACGGAAGGCAAGGCAATGTACGACAAGGCAATGAATGGGTAACGGAAGACAAGGCAAGGCAAGACAAAGCAATGCAAGGCAAGGTTAACGGAAGGCACGGAAAGTTAAGGGAAGGACAAGGCAAGGCACGCCAAGGCAAGGCAAGGCTAAGGCACGACAACGCAAGGCTAGGCATTGGAAGGCAAGGCAACGAAAGGCTAACGGAAGGCATGGCACGGCAAGGCAAGGCAAGGCTAAGGCAAGGCAACGCAAGGCTTGGCATTGCAAGGCAAAGCAAGGAAAGAAAACGGAAGGCAAGGCAAGGCAAGGCAAAGCAAGGCAAGGCAAGGGTAACGGAAGGCACGGCAATGGAAGTCAAGACAATCTAGGCTAACACAAGGCAAGGCAAGGCTATTGCACCACAATGGAAGGCAAGGCAATGTACGACAAGGCGAGGAATGGGTAACGCAAGGCAAGGCAAGGCAAGATAAAGTAAGACAAGGCAAGGGTAACGGAAGGCACGGCAAGGTAATGGAAGGACAAGGCAAGGCACGGCAAGGCAAGGCAAGGCAAGGCTAAGGCACGACAACGCAAGGCTAGGCAATGCACGCCAAGGCAAGGAAAGGGTAATAGAAGGCAAGGAAGGTAAGGCAAAGCAAGGCAAGGCAAGGGTAACGGAAGGCAAGGCACGGAAAGGCAAGGCAAGGGTAAGGCACGAAAACGAAAGTCTAGGAAATGTAGGGCAAGGCAAGGAAAGGGTAACGGAAGGCAAGGCAAGGCAAGGCAAAGCAAGGCAAGGCAAGTGTAACGGAAGGCACGGCACGGGAAGGCAATGCAAGGCTAAAGCAAAGCCACGCAAGGCTAGAAAATGCACGGCAAGGCAAGGAATGTGTAACGGAAGCAAGACAAGGGAATGACAAGTCAAGGCACGGCCAGGCAAGGTAAGGCTAAGGCACGATAACAAACGGCTGGGCAAGGTTAAGGCAAGGGACGCCAAGCAAGGCTAAGGCAAAGGGAGGCAACGCTAAGGCACGAGAACGCAAGGCTAGGCAATGCACGCAAAGGCAAGGAAAGTGTAACGGAAGGCAAGGCACGGCAAGGCAAGGCAAGGCTAAGGCAACGCAACGCACGGCTAGGAAATGCACGGCGAGGCAAGGAAACGGTAACGCAAGGAAAGGCACGGTCAGGAAACTCAAGGCTAAGGCAAGCCAACGCAAGTCTAGGCAATGCACGGCAAGTCAAGAAAAGGGTAACGGAAGGCAAGGCAAGGAAAGGGAAAGCAATGCAATGCAAGGGGAATGGAAGGCATGGAAAGGCAAGGGAAGGACAAGGCAAGGCACGGCCAGGCAAGGTAAGGCTAAGGCACGATAACACAAGGCTAGGCAAGGTTAAGGCAAGGGACGCCAAACAATGCTAAGGCAAGGGGAGGCAAAGCTAAGGCACGAGAATGCAAGGCTAGACAATGCACGTCAAGGCAAGGAAAGGGTAACGGAAGGCAAGGCACGGCAAGGCAAGGCAAGGCTAAGGCAACGCAACGCACGGCTAGGCAATGAACGGTAAGGCAAGGAAAGTGTAACGGAAGCAAGACAAGGCAAGGTCAAGAAAGGGAAGGCAAGGGTAACGGAAGGCAAGGAAGTAAAGGCAAAGCAAAGCAAGGCAAGGGTAACGGAAGGCACGACACGGCAGGGCAAGTCAAAGAAAGGCTAAGCAATGCACGGCAAGGCAAGTAAAGGGTAACGGAAGGCAAGGCACTGCAAGGCAAGGCAAGGTAAAGGCACGAAAACGCAAGGCTAGGCAATGCAGGGCAAGGCAAGGAAAGGGTAACGGAAGGCATTGCATGGCAATGCAAAGCAAGGGAAGGCAAGTGTAACGGAAGGCACGGAACGGAAAGGCAAGCCAAGGCTAAAGCAAGGCAGCGCAAGGCTAGGCAATGCACCGCAATGCAAGGAAAGTGTAACGGAAGCAATGCAAGGCAAGGGAAAGCAAGGCAATGCAAGGGGAACGGAAGGCACGGCAAGGTAAGGCAAGGGGAACGGAAGGCACGGCAAGCCAAGGGAAGGACAAGGCAAGGAACGGCCAGGCAAGGTATGGCTAAGGCACGATAACAGAAGGCTAGGCAAGGGTAAGGCCAGGGACGCCAAGCAAGGCTAAGGCAAGGGGAGGCAAAGATAAGGCAGAAGAACGCAAGGCTACGCAATGCACGCAAAGGCAAGGAAAGTGTAACGGAAGGCAAGGCACGGCAAGGCAAGGCAAGTCTAAGGCAAGGCAACGCAAGGCTAAGCAATGCATCGCAATGCAAGGAAAGTGTAACGGAAGGCAATGCAAGGAAAAGCAAGGCCAGGCAAGGGTAACGGAAGGCACGGGAAGGGAAGGCAAGGCAAGGCTCAGGTAAGGCAACGCAATGCTAGGCAATGCAAGGCAAGGCAACGAAATTCTAAGGGAAGGCATGGCACGGCAAGGCAAAGCACGGCTAAGGCAAGGCAAAGCAAGGCTAGGCAATGCACGGCAAGGCAAGGAAAGGGCAAAGGAAGGCAAGGCAAGGCAATGCAAAGCAAGGCAAGGTAAGGGTAACGCAAGGCACGGCAAGGCAAGGGAAGACAAGCAAGGCTAAGGAAAGGCAAGGCAAGGCTATGACACGACAACGCAAAGCTAGGCAATGCACGGCAAAGCAAGGAAAGGGTAACTCACGGCAAGGCACTGCCAGGCAAGGCAAGGCTACGGAACGAAACTCAAGGCTAGGCAATGCAAGGCAAGGCAACGAAAGATTAACGGAAGGCATGGCACGGCAAGGCAAGGCAAGGATAAGGCAAGGCAACTCAACCTAGGCAATGCACGGCAAGGCAAGGAAGGGGCAACGGAAGGCAAAGCAAGGGAAGGCAAAGTAAGGCAAGGTAAGCGTAACGGAAAAAACGGCAATGCAAGGCAAGAAAAGCGAGGCCAAGGAAAGGCAAGGCAAGGCTATAGCACCACAACGGAAGGCAAGGCAATGTACGACAAGGCAAGGAATGGGTAACGGAAGGCAAGGCAAGGCAAGACAAAGCAAGGCAAGGCAAGGGGAACGGAAGGCACGGCAAGGTAAGGGAAGGACAAGGCAAGGCACGGCAAGGCAAGGCAAGGCAAGGCTAAGGCACGACAATGAAAGGCTAGGCAATGTACGGCAACGCAAGGAAACGGTAACGCACGGAATGGCACGGTCAGGCTAGCCAAGGCTTAGGCACGAAACGCAAGGTTAGGCAATGCAGGGCAAGGCAAGGAAAGGGTAACGGAAGGCAAGGCAAGGCAAAGCAAGGCAATGGAAGTGTAACGGAAAGCACGGAACGACAAGGCAAGGCAAGGCTAAGGCAAGGCAACGCAAGGCTAGGCAAGGATAAGGCACGACAACGCAAGGCTAGGCAATACAAAGCAAGGCAAGGAAAGGGTAACGGAATGCAATGCAAAGAAAAGCAAGGCCAGGCAAGGGTAACGGAAGGCACGGCAAGAGAAGGAAAGGGTAACAGAAGGCAAGGGAAAACAAGGCAAAGCAAGGCAAGGCAAGTGTAACGGACGGCAAGGCCCGGCAGCAAGTCAATGCAAGGCTAAGGAAAGGCAACGCAATGCTAGGAAATGCACGAGAAGGCAAGGAAAGTATAACGGAAGGCAAGCAAGGCAATGCAAAGTAAGGCAAGGCAACGGTTACGCAAGGCACGGCAAGGCCAGGGAACACAAGCTAGGCTAAGGAAAGGCAAGGCAAAGCTATTGCACGACAGCGCAAAGCTAGGCAATGCACGGCAAGGCAAGAAAAGGGTAACGCAAAGCAAGGCACGGCCAGCCAAGGCAAGGCTAAGGCACGACAACGCAAGGCTAGGCATGGCAAAGCAAGGCAACGAGAGGCTAACGGAAAGCATGGCACGGCAAGGCAAGGCAAGGCTAAGGCAAGGCAAAGCAAGGCAAGGAAATGGTAACGGAAGGAAAGGAAGGCAAGGCAAAGCAAGGCAAGGCAAGGGTAACGGAAGGCTCGGCACGGCAAGGCAAGGCAAGGCACGGCAAGGCAAGGCAAGGCTAAGGCACGATAACGCAAGGCTAGGCAATGCAGGACAGGGCAAGGAAAGGGTAACGGAAGGGAAGGCAAGGCAATGCAAAGCACGGCAAGGCAAGTGTAACGGAAGTCACGGCACGGCAAGGCAAGGCAAGGCCAAGGCAACGCAACGCAAGGCTAGGCAATGAACGGCAAGGCACGGAAAGTGTAACGGAAGGAAGGCACGGCAAGTTCAAGAAAGGGAAGGCAAGGGTAACGGAAGACAAGGCAAGGCAAGGCAAAGCAAGGCAAGGTCAGCCAATTAAGGCTAAGGGAAGGCAAGGCAAGGCTATGGCACGACAACGCAAGCCTAGGTAATGCTCGGCAATGCAAGGAAAGGGTAATGGAAGGCAAGGCAAGGCAAAGCAAGGGAAGGCAAGGGTAACGGATGGTAAGGAAAGGCAAGGCAAACAAGGCAAGGTAAGGGTAACGGAAGGCACGGCAAGGCAAGGCAAGGGTAACGGAAGGCACGGCAATGCAAGGCAAGCCAAGCTAGTTTAAAGCCAGGCAAGGCAAGGCTATGGCAGAACGGAAGGCTAGGCAATGTACGACAAGGCAAGGAAAGGGTAACGGAAGGCAAGGTAAGGCAATGGAAACCAAGGCAAGGCAAGGGTAACGGAAGGCACGGCAAGGCAAGGGAACACAAGCAAGGCTACGACAAGGCAAGGCAAGGCTATGGCACCACAATGGATGGCAAGGCAATGTACGACAAGACAAGGAATAGGTAACGGAAGGCAAGGCAAGGCAAGACAAAGCAAGGCAAGGCAAGGCAAGGCAAGGCAAGGCAAGGCGAGGCAATGCAAGGCAAGACAAGGAAAGGGTAACGGAAGGCAAGGCAAGGCAAGCCAAGCTAGGCTAAAGCAAGGAAAGGCAATGTTATGGAACAACAACGGAAGGCAAAGCAATGTACGACAAGGCAAGGAATGGGTAACGGAAGGCAAGGCAAGGCAAGACAAAGCTAGGCAAGGCAAAGGTAACGGTAACGGAAGGCACGGCAAGGTAAGGGAAGGACAAGGCAAGGCACGGCAAGGCAAGGCAAGGCTTAGATACGAAAACGCAAGGCTAGGCAATGCACGGCAAGGCAAGGGTAACGGAAGGTAAGGCACCACAAGGCAAGGCCAGCCAATCAAGGCTAAGCCAAGGACCGGCAAGGCTATGGCACGACAACGCAAGTCGAGGTAATGCTCGGCAATGCAAGGAAAGGATAACGGAAGGCAAGGCAAGGCAAAGCAAGCAAAGGCAAGGGTAACGGAAGGCAAGGAAAGCAAGGCAAAGCAAGGCAAGGCAAGGGTAACGGAAGGCACGGCAATGCAATGCAAGCCAAGCTAGGCTAAGGCAAGACAAGGCAAGGCTATGGCAGAACGGAAGGCTACGCAATGTACGACAAGGCAAGGAAAGGGTATCGGAAGGCAAGGCAAGGCAAGGGTAACACAAGGCACGGCAAGGCAAGGGAAGACAAGCAAGTCTAAGGAAAGGCAAGATAAGGATATGGCACAACAACGCAAAGCTAGCCAATGCACGGCAAGGCAAGGAAAGCGTAACTCAAGGCAAGGCACGGCCACGCAAGTCAAGGCTAAGGAACGACAACGCAAGGCTAAGCAATGGAAGGCAAGGCAACGAAACGTAACCGAAGGCACGGCACGGCAAGGCAAGTCAAAGCTAAGGCAAGGAAGGCAACCCAAGGCTAGGCAATGCTCGGCAAGGCAAGGAAAGGGCAACGGAAGGCAAGGCAAGGCAATGCAAAGCAAGGCAAGGCAAGAGTAACGCAAGGCACGGCAAGGCAAGGGAAGACAAGCAAGGATAAGGAATGGCAAGGCAAGGCTATGGCACGACAATGCAAGGCTAGGCAATGCAAAGCAAGGCAAGGAATTGGTAACGGAAGGAAAGGAAGGCAAGGCAAAGCAAGGTAAGACAAGGGTAACGGAAGGCTCGGCACGGCAAGGCAAGGCAAGGCACGGCAAGGCAAGGCAAGGCTAAAGCACGATAACGCAAGGCTAGGCAATGCAGGACAGGGCAAGGAAAGGGTAACGGAAGGCAAGGCAAGGCAATGCAAAGCACGGCAAGGCAAGTGTAACGGAAGTCACGGCACGGCAAGGCAAGGCAAGGCCAAGGCAACGCAACGCAAGGCTAGGCAATGAACGGCAAGGCACGGAAAGTGTAACGGAAGCAAGGCACGGCAAGTTCAAGAAAGGGAAGGCAAGGGTAACGGAAGACAAGGCAAGGCAATGCAAAGCAAGGCAAGGCCAGCCAATTAAGGCTAAGGGAAGGCAAGGCAAGGCTATGGCACGACAAGGCAAGCCTAGGTAATGCTCGGCAATGCAAGGAAAGGGTAATGGAAGGCAAGGCAATGCAAGGCAAAGCAATGGAAGGCAAGGGTAACGGATGGTAAGGAAAGGCAAGGCAATCAAGGCAAGGTAAGGGTAATGGAAGGCACGGCAAGGCAAGGCAAGGGTAACGGAAGGCACGGCAATGCAAGGCAAGCCAAGCTAGGCTAAAGCAAGGCAAGGCAAGGCTATGGCAGAACGGAAGGCTAGGCAATGTACGACAAGGCAAGGAAAGGGTAACGGAAGGCAAGGCAAGGCAATGGAAACCAAGGCAAGGCAAGGGTAACGGAAGGCACGGGAAGGCAAGGGAAGACAAGCAAGGCTACGACAAGGCAAGGCAAGGCTATGGCACCACAATGGATGGCAAGGCAATGTACGACAAGGCAAGGAATGGGTAACGGAAGGCAAGGCAAGGCAAGACAAAGCAAGGCAAAGCAAGGCAAGGCAAGGCAAGGCGAGGCAATTCAGTGCAAGACAAGGAAAGGGTAACGGAAGGCAAGGCAAGGCAAGCCAAGCTAGGCTAAAGCAAGGAAAGGCAATTTTATGGAACAACAACGGAAGGCAAGGCAATGTACGACAAGGAAAGGAATGGGTAACGGAAGGCAAGGCAAGGCAAGACAAAGCTAGGCAAGGCAAAGGTAACGGTAACGGAAGGCACGGCAAGGGAAGGGAAGGACAAGGCACGGCACGGCAAGGCAAGGCAAGGCTTAGATACGAAAACGCAAGGCTAGGCAATGCACGGCAAGGCAAGGAAACGGTAACGGAAGGCAAGGCAAGGCAAGACAAAGCAAGGCAAGGCAACGGTAAAGGAAGGCACGGTAAGGTAAGGGAAGGACAATGCAAAGCACGGCAAGGCAAGGCAAGGCAAAGGCAAGGAAACGCAAGGCTAAGCAATGCACCGCAAGTCAAGGAAACGTTAACGGAAAGCAAGGCAAGGCAAAACAAGGCCAGGCAAGGGTAACGGAAGGTAAGGCACCACAAGGCAAGGCCAGCCAATCAGGCTAAGCCGAGGACCGGCAAGGCTATGGCACGACAACGCAAGTCGAGGTAATGCTCGGCAATGCAAGGAAAGGGTAACGGAAGGCAAGGCAAGGCAAAGCAAGGGAAGGCAAGGGTAACGGAAGGCAAGGAAAGCAAGGCAAAGCAAGGCAAGGCAAGGGTAACGGAAAGCTCGGCAAGGCAACGCAAGGGTAACGGAAGGCACGGCAATGCAATGCAAGCCAAGCTAGGCTAAGGCAAGACAAGGCAAGGCTATGGCAGAACGGAAGGCTACGCAATGTACGACAAGGCAAGGAAAGGGTAACGGAAGCCAAGGCAAGGCAAGGGTAACGCAAGGCACGGCAAGGCAAGGGAAGACAAGCAAGGCTAAGGAAAGGCAAGGCAAGGATATGGCACAACAACGCAAAGCTAGGCAATGCACGGCAAGGCAAGGAAAGCGTAACTCAAGGCAAGGCACGGCCAGGCAATGCAAGGCTAAGGAACGACAACGCAAGGCTAAGCAATGGAAGCAAGGCAACGAAACGTAACGGAAGGCACGGCACAGCAAGGCAAGGCAAAGCTAAGGCAAGGAAGGCAACCCAATTCTAGGCAATGCTCGGCAAGGCAAGGAAAGGGCAACGGAAGGCAAGGCAAGGCAATGCAAAGCAAGGCAATGCAAGAGTAACGCAAGGCACGGCAAGGCAAGGGAAGACAAGCAAGGATAAGGAATGGCAAGGCAAGGCTATGGCACGACAATGCAAGGCTAGGCAATGCAAAGCAAGGCAAGGAATTGGTAACGGAAGGAAAGGAAGGCAAGGCAAAGCAAGGCAAGGCAAGGGTAACGGATGGCACGGCACGGCAAGGGAAGGCAAGGCACGGCAAGGCAAGGCAAGGGTAAGGCACGATAACGCAAGGCTAGGCAATGCAGGACAGTGCAAGGAAAGGGTAACGGAAGGCAAGGCAAGGCAATGCAAAGCTAGGCAAAACCAGCCAATTAAGGCTAAGGCAAGGCAAGGCAAGGCTATGGCACGACAACGCAAGCATAGGTAATGCTCGGCAATGCAAGGAAAGAGTAATGGAAGGCAAGACAAGGCAAGGAAAGGCAAGGGAAGGCAAGGGTAACGGAAGGTAAGGAAAGGCAAGGCAAACAAGGCAAAGTAAGGGTAACGGAAGGCACGGCAAGGCAAGGCAAGTGTAACGGAAAGCACGGTAAGGTAAGGGAAGGAGAAGGCAAGGCACGGCAAGCAAGGCAAGGCAAGGCTAAGGCACGACAACGCAAGGCTAGGCAATGCACGGCAAGGCAAGGAAACGGTAACACAAGGAAAGGCACGCTCAGGCAAGGCAAGGCTAAGGCACGACAACGCAAGGCTAGGCAATTCACGGCAAGGCAAGGAAAGGGTAATGGAAGGCAAGGAAGGTAAGGCAAAGCAAGGCAAGGCAAGGGTAACGGAAGGCACGGCACGGTAAGTCAAGGCAAAGAAAGGCTAGGCAATGCACGGGAAGGCAAGGAAAGGGTAACGGAAGGCAAGTCACGGCCAGGCAATGTAAGGCTAAGGCACGACAACACAAGGCTGGGGAAGGTCAAGGCAAGGGACGCCAAGCAAGGCTAAGGCAAAGGGAGGCAAAGCTAAGGCAGGAGAACGCAAGGCTAGGCAATGCACGCAAAGGCAAGGAAAGGGTAACGGAAGGCAAGGACGGCAAGGCAAGGCAAGTCTAAAGCAAGGCAACGCAAGGCTAAGCAAAGCACCGCAAGGCAAGGAAAGGGTAACGGAAGGCAAGGCAAGGCAAGACAAAGCAAGGAAATGCAAGGATAACGGAAGGCAAGGCAAGGTAAGTTAAAGACAGGTCAAGGCACGGCAAGGCAAGGCAAGGTTAAGGCACGACACTGCAAGGCTAAGCAATGGAAAGCAAGGCAAGGAAACGGTAACGCGAGGAAAGGCACGGTCAGGCAACGCAAGGCTAAGGCACGACAACGCAAGGATAGGCAATGTAAAGCAAGGCAAAGAAAGGGTAACGGAAAGCTAGTAAGGCAAGGCAAATCAAGGCAAAGCAAGTTTAACGGAAGGCACGGCACGGCAAGGCAAGGAAAGACACGGCAAGGCAAGGCAAGGCACGGCAAGGCAGGGCAAGGCGAAGGCACGACAATGCAAGGCTAGGAAATGCAGGGCAAGGCAAGGAAAGGGTAACGGAAGGCAAGCCAAGGCAATGCAAAGCACGGCAAGGCAAGTGTAACGGAAGGCACGGCACGGCAAGGCAAGGCAAGGCTAAGGCAACGCAACGCAAGGCTAGGCAATGCACGTCAAGGCAAGGAAAGTGTAACGGAAGCAAGGCAAGGCAAGGTCAAGCAAGGGAAGGCAAGGGTAACGGAACGCACGGCAAGGCAAGGGAAGACAACAAGGTTAAGGCAAGGCAAGGCAAGGCTATGGCACGACAACGCAAAGCTAGGAAATGCACAACAAGGCAAGGAAAGGGTAAGGGAAGGCAAGGCAAGGCAAGACAAAGGAAGGCAAGGCAAGGCTAACGGAAGACACGGCAAGGTAAGGAAAGGACAAGGCAAGGCACGGCAAGGCAAGGCAAGGTTAAGGCACGACAATGCAAGGCTAGGCAATGCACGGCAATGCAACGAAATGCTAACGGAATGCACGGCACGGCAAGGCATATCAAAGCTAAGGCAAGGCAACGCAAGGCTAGAAAATGCACGGCAATGCAAGGAAAGGGCAACGGAAGGCAAGGAAAGGCAGGGCAAATCAAGGCAAGGCAACGGTAACGGAAGGCAAGGCAAGGAATGACAAAGCAAGGCAAGGCAACGGTAATGGAAGGCACTCAAAGGTAAGTGAAGGACAACGCAATGCACGGCAAGGCAAGGCAAGGCAAGGCTAAGTCAAGGCAACGAAAGGCTTAGCAATGCACCGCAAGTCAAGGAAACGTTAACGGAAGGCAAGGCAAGGCAAAGCAAGGGAAGGCAAGGGTAACGGAAGGCAAGGCACGACAAGGCAAGACCAGCCAATCAAGGCTAAGGCAAGGCAAGGCAAGGCTATGGCACGACAACGCAAGTCGAGATAATGGTCGGCAATGCAAGGAGAGGGTAACGGAAGGCAAGGCAAGTCAGGGCAAAGCAAGGGAAGGCAAGGGTAACGGAAGGAAAGGAATGTCAAGGCAAACAAGGCAAGGCAAGGGTAACGGAAGACACGGCAAGGCAACGCAAGGGTAACGGAAGGCACGGCAATGCAAGGCAAGCCAAGCTAGGCTAAAGCAAGGCAAGGCAAGGCTATGGCAGAACGGAAGGCTAGGCAATGTACGACAAGGCATGGAAAGGGTAACGGAAGGCAAGGCAAGGCAATGCAAACCAAGGCAAGGCAGGGGTAACGGAAGGCACGGCAAGGCAAGGGAAGACAAGCAAGGCTACAACAAGGCAAGGCAAGGCTATGGCACCACAATGGATGATAAGGCAATGTACGACAAGGCAAGGAATGGGTAACGGAAGGCAAGGCAAGGCAAGACAAAGCAAGGTAAGGCAAGGGTAAAGGAAGACACGGCAAGGTAAGGGAAGGACAAGGCAAGTCACGACAAGGCAAGGCAAGTCAAGGCTAAGGCACGACAACGCAAGGCTAGGCAATGCACAGCAAGGCAAGGAAAGGGTAACGGAAGGCAAGGCACGGCAAGGAAAGGCAAGGCTAAGCCACGAAAACGCAAGGCGAGGCAATGCCGGGCAAGACAAGGAAAGGGTAACGGAAGGCAAGGCAAGGCAAGCCAAGCTAGGCTAAAGCAAGGAAAGGCAATGTTATGGAACAACAACGGAAGGCAAGGCAATGTACGACAAGGCAAGGAATGGGTAACGGAAGGCAAGGCAAGGCAAGACAAAGCAAGGCAAGGCAAAGGTAACGGTAACGGAAGGCACGGCAAGGTAAGGGAAGGACAAGGCAAGGCACGGCAAGGCAAGGCTTAGATACGACAACGCAAGGCTAGGCAATGCACGGCAAGGCAAGGAAACGTTAACTGAAGGCAAGGCAAGGCAAGGCAAAGCAAGGCACGGCAACGGTAACGGAAGGCACGGCAAGGTAAGGGAAGGACAATGCAAAGCACGGCAAGGCAAGGCAAGGCTAAGGCAAGGCAACGCAAGGCTAAGCAATGCACCGCAAGTCAAGGAAACGTTAACGGAAGGCAAGGCAAGGCAAAACAAGGCCAGGCAAGGGTAACGGAAGGCAAGGCAAGGCAAGGGTAACGCAAGGCACGGCAAGGCAAGGGAAGACAAGCAAGGCTAATGAAAGGAAAGGCAAGGATATGGCACAACAACGCAAAGCTAGCCAATGCACGGCAAGGCAAGGAAAGCGTAACTCAAGGCAAGGCACGGCCAGGCAAGGCAAGGCTAAGGAACGACAACGCCAGGCTAAGCAATGGAAGTAAGGGAACGAAACGTAACGGAAGGCACGGCACGGTAAGGCAAGGCAAAGCTAAGGCAAGGAAGGCAACCCAAGGCTAGGCAATGCTCAGCAAGGCAAGGAAAGGGCAACGGAATGCCAGGCAAGGCAATGCAAAGCAAGGCAAGGCAAGAGTATCGCAAGGCACGGCAAGGTAAGGGAAGACAAGCAAGGATAAGGAATGGCAAGGCAAGGCTATGGCACGACAATGCAAGGCTAGGCAATGCAAAGCAAGGCAAGGAATTGGTAACGGAAGGAAAGGAAGGCAAGGCAAAGCAAGGCAAGGCAAGGGTAACGGAAGGCACGGCACGGCAAGGCAAGGCAAGGCACGGCAAGGCAAGGCAAGGCTAAGGCACGATAACGCAAGGCTAGGCAATGCAGGACAGGGCAAGGAAAGGGTAACGGAAGGCAAGGCAAGGCAATGCAAAGCACGGCAAGGCAAGTGTAACGGAAGTCACGGCACGGCAAGGCAAGGCAATGGCAAGGCAACGCAACGCAAGGCTAGGCAATGAACGGCAAGGCACGGAAAGTGTAACGGAAGGAAGGCACGGCAAGGTCAAGGAAGGGAAGGCAAGGGTAACGGAAGACAAGGCAAGGCAAGGCAAAACAAGGCAAGGCCAGCAAATTAAGGCTAAGGCAAGGCAAGGCAAGGCTATGGCACGACAACGCAAGCCTAGGTAATGCTCGGCAATGCAAGGAAAGGGTAATGGAAGGCAAGGCAAGGCAAGGCAAAGCAAGGGAATACAAGGGTAACGGAAGGTAAGGAAAGGCAAGGCAAACAAGGCAAGGTAAGGGTAACGGAAGGCACGGCAAGGCAAGGCAAGGGTAACGGAAGGCACGGTAAGGTAAGGGAAGGAGAAGGCAAGGCACGGCAATCAAGGCAAGGCAAGGCTAAGGCACGACAACGCAAGGCTAGGCAATGCACGGCAAGGCAAGGAAACGGTAACGCAATTAAAGGCACGCTCAGGCAAGGCAAGGCTAAGGCACGACAACGCAAGCCTAGGCAATTCACGGCAAGGCAAGGAAAGGTTAATGGAAGGCAAGGAAGGTAAGGCAAAGCAAGGCAAGGCAAGGGTAACGGAAGGCACGGCACGGTAAGGCAAGGCAAAGAAAGGCTAGGCAATGCACGGGAAGGCAAGGAAAGGGTAACGGAAGGCAAGTCACGGCCAGGCAAGGTAAGGCTAAGGCACGACAACACAATGCTGGGGAAGGTCAAGGCAAGGGACGCCAAGCAAGGCTAAGGCAAAGGAAGGCCAAGCTAAGTCACGAGAACGCAAGGCTAGGCATTGCACGCAAAGGCAAGCAAAGGGTAACGGAAGGCAAGGACGGCAAGGCAAGGCAAGGCTAAGGCAAGGCAACGCAAGGCTAAGCAAAGCACCGCAAGGCAAGGAAAGGGTAACGGAAGGCAAGGCAAGGCAAGACAAAGCAAGGCAATGCAAGGATAACGGAAGGCAAGGCAAGGTAAGGTAAGGACAGGTCAAGGCACGGCAAGGCAAGGCAAGGCTAAGGCACGACACTGCAAGGCTAAGCAATGGAAAGCAAGGCAAGGAAACGGTAACGCGAGGAAAGGCACGGTCAGGCAAGGCAAGGCTAAGGCACGACAACGCAAGGCTAGGCAATGTAAAGCAAGGCAAAGAAAGGGTAACGGAAAGCAAGTAAGGCAAGGCAAAGCAAGGCAAAGCAAGGGTAACGGAAGGCACGGAACGGCAAGGCAAGGAAAGACACGGCAAGGCAAGGCAAGGCACGGCAAGGCAAGGCGATGGCACGAATACGCAAGGCGAGGCAATGCAGGGCAAGGCAAGGAAAGGGTAACGGAAGGCAAGGCAAGGCAATGCAAAGCACGCCAAGGCAAGTGTAACGGAAGGCACGGCACGGGAAGGCAAGGAAAGGGTAATGGAAGGCAAGGAAGGTAAGGCAAAGCAAGGCAAGGCAAGGGTAACGGAAGGCACGGCGCGGTGTGGCAAGGCAAAGAAAGGCTAGGCAATGCACGGGAAGGCAAGGAAAGGGTAACGGAAGGCATGTCACGGCCAGGCAATGTAAGGCTGAGGCACTACAAGACAAGGCTGAGGAAGGTCAAGGCAAGGGACGCCAAGCAAGGCTAAGGCAAAGGGAGGCAAAGCTAAGGCACGAGAACGCAAGGCTAGGCAATGCACGCAAAGGCAAGCAAAGGGTAACGGAAGGCAAGGACGGCAAGGCAAGGCAAGGCTAAGGCAAGGCAACGCAAGGCTAACAAAGCACCGCAAGGCAAGGAAAGGGTAACGGAAGGAAAGGCAAGGCAAGACAAAATAAGGAAATGCAAGGATAACGGAAGGCAAGGCAAGGCAAAATAAGGCCAGGCAAGGGTAAGGGAATGCAAGGCACGACAAGGCAAAGCCAGCCAATCAAGGCTAAGGCAAGGCAAGGCAAGGCTATGGCACGACAACGCAAGTCGAGGTAATGGTCGGCAATGCAAGGAAAGGGTAACGGAAGGCAAGGCGAGGCAGGGCAAAGCAAGGGAAGGCAAGGGTAACGGAAGGAAAGGAAAGGCAAGGCAAACAAGGCAAGGCAAGGGTAACGGAAGACACGGCAAGGCAATGCAAGGGTAACGGAAGGCACGGCAATGCAAGGCAAGCAAGCTAGGCTAAAGCAAGGCAAGGCAAGGCTATGGCAGAACGGAAGGCTAGGCAATGTACGACAAGGCAAGGAAAGGTTAACGGAAGGCAAGGCAAGGCAATGCAAACCAAGGCAAGGCAAGGGTAACGGAAGGCACGGCAAGGCACGGGAAGACAAGCAAGGCTACGACAAGGCAAGGCTATGGCGCCACAATGGATGGCAAGGCAATGTACGACAAGGCAAGGAAAGGTTAACGGAAGGCAAGGCAAGGCATTGCAAACCAAGGCAAGGCAAGGGTAACGTAAGGCAAGGCAAGGCAAGCCAAGCTAGGCTAAAGCAAGGAAAGGCAATGTTATGGAACAACAACGGAAGGCAAGGCAATGTACGACAAGGCAAGGAAAGGGTAACGGAAGGCAAGGCAAGGCAAGACAAAGCTAGGCAAGGCAAAGGTAACGGTAACGGAAGGCACGACAAGGTAAGGGAAGGACAAGGCAAGGCACGGCAAGGCAAGGCAAGGCTTAGATACGACAACCCAAGGCTAGGCAATGCACGACAAGGCAAGGAAACGGTAACGGAAGGCAAGGCAAGGCAAGACAAAGCAAGGCAAGGCAACGGTAAAGGAAGGCACGGCAAGGTAAGGGAAGGACAATGCATAGCACGGCAAGGTAAGGCAAGGCTAAGGCAAGGCAACGCAAGGCTAAGCAATGCACCGCAAGTCAAGGAAACGTTAACGGAAGGCAAGGCAAGGCAAAACAAGGCAAGGCAAGGGTAACGGAAGGTAAGGCCCCACAAGGCAAGGCCAGCCAATCAAGGCTAAGCCACGGACCGGCAAGGCTATGGCACGACAACCCAAGTCGGGGTAATGCTCGGCAATGCAAGGAAAGGGCAACGGAAGGCAAGGCAAGGCAAACCAAGGGAAGGAAAGGGTAAAGGAAGGCAAGGAAAGCAAGGCAAAGCAAGGCAAGGCAAGGGTAATGGAAGGCACGGCAAGGCAACGCAAGGGTAACGGAAGGCACGGCAATGCAATGCAAGCCAAGCTAGGCTAAGGCAAGACAAGGCAAGGCTATGGCAGAACGGAAGGCTACGCAATGTACGACAAGGCAAGGAAAGGCTAATGGAAGGCAAGGCAAGGCAAGGGTAACGCAAGGCACGGCAAGGCAAGGGAAGACAAGCAAGGCTAAGGAAAGGCAAGGCAAGGATATGGCACAACAACGCAAAGCTAGCCAATGCACGGCAAGGCAAGGAAAGCGTAACTCAAGGCAAGGCACGGCCAGGCAAGGCAAGGCTAAGGAACGACAACGCAAGGCTAAGTAATGGAAGCAAGGCAACGAAACGTAACGGAAGGCACGGCACGGAAAGGCAAGGCAAAGCTAAGGCAAGGAAGGCAAACCAAGTCTAGGCAATGCTCGGCAGGGCAAGGAAAGGGCAACGGAAGGCAAGGCAAGACAATGCAAAGCAAGGCAAGGGAAGAGTAACCCAAGGCACGGCAAGGCAAGGGAAGACAAGCAAGGATAAGGAATGGCAAGGCAAGGCTATGGCACGACAATGCAAGGCTAGGCAATGCAAAGCAAGGCAAGGAATTGGTAATGGAAGGAAAGGAAGGCAGGGCAAAGCAAGGCAAGGCAAGGGTAACGGAAGGCACGGCACGGCAAGGCAAGGCAAGGCACGACAAGGCAAGGCAAGGGTAAGGCACGATAATGCAAGGCTAGGCAATGCAGGACAGGGCAAGGAAAGGGTAACGGAAGGCAAGGCAAGGCAATGCAAAGCACGGCAAGGCAAGTGTAACGGAAGTCACGGCACGGCAAGGCAAGGCAAGGCCAAGGCAACGCAACGCAAGGCTATGCAATGAACGGCAATGCACGGAAAGTGTAACGGAATCAAGGCACGGCAAGGTTAAGAAAGGGAAGGCAAGGGTAACGGAAGACAAGGCAAGGCAAGGCAAAGCAAGGCAAGGCCAGCCAATTAAGTCTAAGGCAAGGCAAGGCAAGGCTATGGCACGACAACGCAAGCCTAGGGAATGCTCGGAAATGCAAGGAAAGGGTAATGGAAGGCAAGGCAAGGCAAAGCAAGGGAAGGCAAGGGTAACGGAAGGTAAGGAAAGGCAAGGCAAACAAGGCAAGGTAAGGGTAACGGAAGGCACGGCAAGGCAAGGCAAGGGTAACGGAAGGCACGGGAAGGTAAGGGAAGGAGAAGGCAAGGCACGGCAAGCAAGGCAAGGCAAGGCTAAGGCACGACAACACAAGGCTAGGCAATGCACGGCAAGGCAAGGAAACGGTAACGGAATGCACGGCAATGCAAGTCAAGGGTAACGGAAGGCACGGCAATGAAAGGAAGCCAAGCTAGGCTAAGGCAAGGCAAGGCAAGGCTCTGGCAGAACGGTAGGCTAGGCAATGTACGACAAGGCAAGGAAAGAGTAACGGGAGGAAAGGCAAGGCAAAGTAAAGCGAGGCAAGGCAAGGTTAACGCAAGGAACGGCAAGGCAAGGGAAGACAAGCAAGGCTAAGGAAAGGCGAGGCAAGTCTATGGCACGACAACACAAAACTACGCAATGCACGGCAAGGGAAGGAAAGGGTAACTCAAGGCAAGGCACGGCCAGGCAAGGCAAGGCTAAGGCAGGACAACGCAAGCCTAGGCCATGCAAGGCAATGCAACGAAAGGCTAACGGAAGGCATGGCACGGCAAGGCAAGGCAAGGCTAAGGCAAGGCAAAGCAAGGCAAGGCAAGGGGAACGGAAGGCACGGAAAGGCAATGCAAGCCATGCTAGGCTAAAGCAAGGCAAGCCAAGGCTATGGCACTACAACGGATGGCTAGGCAATGTACGCCAAGGCAAGGAAAGTGCAAAGGAAGGCAAGGTATGGCAAAGCAAGGCCAGACAAGGGTAATGGCAGGCAAGGCACGGCAAGGCAAGGCCAGCCAATCAAGGCTAAGGCAACGGAAAGCAAGGATATTGCACGACAACTCAAGTCTCGGTAATGCTCAGCAATGCAATGAAAGGGTAACGGAAGGCAAGGAAAGGAAAGGCAAAGCAAGGGAAGGCAAGGGTAACGGAAAGCACGGCAATGCAAGGCAAGCCAAGCTAGGCTAAGGCAAGGCAAGGCAGGGCTATGGCACAACGGAAGGCTAGGCAATGTACGACAATGCAAGGAAAGGGTAACGGAAGGGAAGGTTAGGCAATGCAAACCAAGGCAAGGCAAGGGTAACGCAAGTAACGGCAAGGCAAGGGAAGAAAAGCAAGGCTAAGGAAAGGCAAGGAAAGCCTGTGGCACGACAACGCATAGCTAGGCAATGCACGGCAAGGCAAGGAAAGGGTAACTCAAGGCAAGGCACGGCCAGGCAAGGCAAGGCTAAGGAACGACAACGCAAGGCTAAGCAATGGAAGGCAAGGCAACGAAACGTAACGGAAGGCACGGCACGGCAAGGCAAGGCAAAGCTAAGCCAAGGAAGGCAACCCAAGGCTAGCCAATGCTCGGCAAGGCAAGGAAAGAGCAACGGAAGGCAAGGCAAGGCAATGCAAAGCAAGGCAAGGCAAGAGTAACGCAAGGCACGGCAAGGCAAGGGAAGACAAGCAAGGATAAGGAATGGCAAGGCAAGGCTAAGGCACGATAACACAAGGCTAGCCAATGCACGCCAAGGCAAGGAAAGTGTAACGGAAGGCAACGCAAGGCAAGGCATGGATAAGGCAAGGCAACACAAGGCTTGGAAATGCACGGCAAGGTAAGGAAGGGGCAACGGAAGGCAAGGCAATGCAAGGCAAAGCAAGGCAAGACAAGGGTAACGGAAGGCACGGCAATGCAAGGCAAGCCAAGCTAGGCTAAGGCAAGGCAAGGCAAGTCTATGGCACCACAACGGAAGGCAAGGCAATGTACGACAAGGCAAGGAATGGGTAACAGAAGACAAGACAAGGCAAGACAAAGCAATGCAAGGCAAGGGTAACGGAAGGCACGGCAAGGGAAGGGAAGGACAAGGCAAGGTACGGCAAGGCAAGGAAAGGCAAGGCAAGGTAAGTCTGAGGCACGACAACGCAAGGCTAGGCAATGCACAGAAAGGCAAGGAAACGGTAATGCAAGGAAAGGCACGGTCAGGCAAGGCAAGGCTAAGGCACGACAACGCAAAGCTAGGCAGTGCACGGCAAGGCAAGGCAAGGGTAACGGAAGGCACGACACGGCAACGCCAGGCAAAGAAAGGCTAGGCAATGCACGGCAAAGCAAGGAAAGGGTAACGGAAGGCAAGGCAGGGGTAGGCAAGGCAAGGCTAAAGCAAGGCAACGCAAGGCTAAGCAATGAACGGCAAGGCAAGGCAAGGCAAAGGCACGAAAACGCAAGGGTAGGCAATGCAGGGCAAGACAAGGAAAGTGTAACGGAAGGAACGGCACGGCAAGTCAAGGCAAGGCTAAAGCATGGCAACGCAAGGTTAGGCAATGCAGGGCAAGGCAAGGAAAGTGTAACGGAAAGCACGGCACGGCAAGGCAAGGTAAGGCTAAAGCAAGGCAACGCAAGGCTAGGCAATGCACGGCAAGGCAAGGAAAGTGTAACGGAAGGAAGGCAAGGCAAGGGAAAGCAAGGCAATGCAAGGGTAACGGAAGGCAAGACAATGAAAAAAAAAGCAAGCTAGGCTAAGGCAAGGCAAAGCAAGGCTATGGCACCACAATGGAAGGCAAGGCAATGTACGACAGGGCAAGGAATGGGTAACGGATGGCAAGGCAAGGCAAGACAAAGCAAGGCAAGACAAGGGTAACGGAAGGCACGGCAAGGTAAGGGGAGGACAAGGCAAGGCAAGGCAAGGCTAAGGCACGACAATGCAAGGCTAGGCAATGCACGGCAATGCAAGTAAACGGTAAAGCAAGAAAAGGCACGGTCAGGCAAGGCAAGGCTAAGGCACGACAACGCAAGGCTAGGCAATGCACGGCAATTCAAGGAAAGGGTAACGGAAGGCAAGGAAGGCAAGGCAAAGAAAGGCAAGCCAAGGGTAAGGGAAGGCACAGCACGGCAAGGCAAGGCAAGGGTAAAGGAAGGAAAGGCACGGCAAGGCAATGCAAGGATAAGGCACGAAAACGAAAGGCTAGGCAATGCAGGGCTAGGCAAGGAAAGGGTAACGGAAGGCAAGGCAAGGGAAAGCAATGCAATGCAAGGGGAATGGAAGGCATGGCAATGCAAGGGAAGGACAAGGCAAGGCATGGCGAGGCAAGGTAAGGCTAAGGCACGATAACACAAGGCTAGGCAAGGTTAAGGCAAGGGACACCAAGCAAGGCTAAGGCAAGGGGAAGCAAATTTAAGGCAGGAAAACGCAAGGCTAATCAATGCACGTCAAGGCAAGGAAAGTGTAACGGAAGGCAAGGCACGGCAAAGCAAGGCAAGGCTAAGGCAAGGCAAGGCTAAGCAATTCACCGCAAGTCAAGGAAAGTTTAACGGAAGGCATGGCATGCCAAAGCAAGACCAGGAAAGGGTAACGGAAGGCAAGGCACGGCAACGGAAGGCCAGCCAATCAAGGCAAAGGCAAGGGAAGGCAAGGCTATGGCACGACAACGCAAGTCTAGGTAATGCTCAGCAATGCAAGGAAATGGTAACGGAAGGCAAGGCAAGGCAAGGTAAGCAAGGGAATGCAAGGGAAAGGAAGGCAAGGAAAGGCAAGGCAAAGAAAGGTAAGCCAAGGGTAACGGAAGGCACGGCAATGCAAGGAAAGCCAAGCTAGGCTAAGGTAAGGCAAGGCGAGGCTATGGCACAACGGAAGGCTAGGCAATGTACGACAAGGCAAGAAAAGGGTAACGGAAGGCTAGGCTAGGCAATGCAAATCAAGGCAAGGCAAGGGTAACGCAAGACATGGCAAGGCAAGGGAAGACAAGCAAGGCTAAGGAAAGGCTAGGCAAGGCTATGGCACGACAACGCAAAGCTAGGCAATGCACGGCAGGGCAACGAAAGGCTAACGGAAGGCATGGCACGGCAAGGCAAGGCAAGGATAACGCAAGGCAACACAAGGGTAGGCAATGCATGGCAAGGCAAGGAAGGGGCAACGGAAGGCAAGGCAAGGAAAGGCAAAGCAAGACAAGGCAAGGGTAACGGAAGGCACGGCAATGCAAGGTAAGCCAAGCTAGGATAAGGCAAGGCAAGGCAAGGCTTTGGCACGACAACGCAAGTCTAGGTAATGCTCAGCAATGCAAGGAAAGGGTAACGAAATTCACGACAGGGCAAGGCAAGGGAAAGAAAGGCTAGGCAATGCACGGTAAAGCAAGTAAAGGGTAACGGAAGGCAAGGCACGGCAAGGCAAGGCAAGGCTAAGGCACGAAAACGAAAGGCTAGGCAATGCAGGGCAAGGCAAGGAAAGGGTAATGGAAGGCATTGCAAGGGAAGGCAAAGCAAGGCAAGGCAAGTGTAACGGAAGACACGGCACCACAAGGCAAGGCAAGGCTAAAGCAAGGCAACGCAAGGCTAGGCAATGCACGGCAAGGCAAGGAAAGTGTAACGGAAGCAAGGCAAGGCAAGGGAAAGCAAGGCAATGCAAGGGGAACGGAACCACGGCAAGGTAAGGCAGGGGGAATGGAAGGCACGGCAAGGCAAGTGAAGGACAAGGCAAGGCACGACCAGGCAAGTTAAGGATAAGGCACGATAACACAAGGCTAGGCAAGGTTAAGGCAAGGGACGCCAAGCAAGGGTAAGGCAAGGGGAGGCAACGATAAGGCAGGAGAACGCAAAGCTAGGCAATGCACGCAAAGGCAAGGAAAGGGTAATGGAAGGCAACGCAAGGCAAAGCAAGGCCAGGCAAGGGTAACGGAAAGCACGGGAAGGCAAGGGATGACAAGGAAGGCTACGACAAGGCAAGGCAAGGCTATGGCACCACAATGGATGGCAAGGCAATGTACGACAAGGCAAGGAATGGTTAACGGAAGGCAAGGCAAGGCAAGACAAAGCAAGGAAAGGCAAGGGTAACGGAAGACACGGCAAGGTAAGGGAAGGACAAGGCAAGGCACGGCCAGCAAGGCAAGGCAAGGCTAAGGCACGACAACGCAAGGCGAGGCAATGCAGGGCAAGGCAAGGAAAGGGTAACGGAAGGCAAGGCAAGGCAAGGCAAGCCAAGCTAGGCTAAAGCAAGGAAAGGCAATGTTATGGAACAACAACGGAAGGCAAGGCAGTGTACAAGGCAAGGAATGGGTAACGTAAGGCAAGGCAAGGCAAGACAAAGCAAGGCAAGGCAAAGGTAACGGTAACGGAAGGCACGGCAAGGTAAGGGAAGGACAAGGCATGGCACGGCAAGGCAAGGCAAGGCTTAGATACGACAACGCAAGGCTAGGCAATGCACGGCAAGGGAAGGAAACGGTAACGGAAGGCAAGGCAAGGCAAGACAAAGCAAGGCAAGGCAACGGTAAAGGAAGGCACGGCAAGGTAAGGGAAGGAAAATGCAAAGCACGGCAAGGCAAGGCAAGGCTAAGGCAAGGCAACGCAAGGCTAAGCAATGCACCGCAAGTCAAGGAAACGTTAACGGAAGGCAAGGCAAGGCAAAACAAGGCCAGGCAAGGGTAACGGAAGGCAAGGCACCACAAGGCAAGGCCAGCCAATCAAGGCTAAGCCAAGGACCGGCAAGGCTATGGCACGACAACGCAAGTCGAGGTAATGCTCGGCAATGCAAGGAAAGGGTAACGGAAGGCAAGGCAAGGCAAAGCAAGGGAAGGCAAGGGTAACGGAAGGCAAGGAAAGCAAGGCAAAGCAAGGCAAAGCAAGTCAAGGCAAGGGTAACGGAAGGCACGGCAAGGCAAGGCAGGGTAACGGAAGGCACGGCAATGCAATGCAAGCCAAGCTAGGCTAAGGCAAGGCAAGGCAGGGCTATGGCAGAATGGAAGGCTACGCCATGTACGACAAGGCAAGTAAAGGGTAACCGAAGGCAAGGCAAGGCAATGGTAACGCAAGGCACGGCAAGACAAGGTAAGACAAGCAAGGCTAAGGAAAGGCAAGGCAAGGATATGGCAAAACAACGCAAAGCTAGGCAAAGCACGGCAAGGCAAGGAAAGGGTAACGGACGGGAAGGCAACGCCAGACAAGGAATGGGTAACGGAAGGCATGGCAAGGAAAGGGAAGGACAAGGCAAGGCACGGGAAGGCAAAGCAAGGCTAAGGCACGACAACGCAAGGCTAGGCAATGCACGGCAAGGCAAGGAAACGGTGACGGAAGGCAAGGCAAGGCAAGACAAAGCAAGGCAAGGCAACGGTAATGGAAGGCTCGGCAAGGCAAGGCAAACACGGCAAGGCAAGGGTAACTGAAGGCAAGGCAAGGGAAGGCAAACCAAGCTAGGCTAAGGCAAGGCAAGGCAAGGCTATGGCACCACAACGGAAGGCAAGGCAATGTACGACAAGGCAAGGAATCGGTAACGGAAGGCAAGGCAAGGCAAGAGAAAGCAAGGCAAGACAGGGGTAACGGAAGGCACGGCAAGGTAAGGGAAGGACAAGGCAAGGCACGGCAAGTAAGGCAAGGCAAGGCTAAGGAACGACAACGCAAGTCTAGGCAATACACGGCAAGGCAAGGAAACGGTAACGCAAGGAAAGGCACGGTCAGGCTAGCCAAGGCTTAGGCACGAAACGCAAGGCTAGGCAATGCAGGGCAAGGCAAGGAAAGGGTAACGGAAGGCAAGGCAAGGCAAGGCAAGGCAAGGCAAGGCAATACGAGTGTAACGGAAGGCACGACACGGCAAGGCAAGGCAAAGAAAGGCTAGGCAATGCACGGCAAGGCAAGGAAAGAGTAACAGAAGTCAAGGCACTGCAAGGCAAGGCAAGGCTAAGGCACGAAAACGCAAGGCAAGGCAATGCAGGGCAAGGCAAGGAAAGGGTAACGGAAGGCAAGGCAAGGCAAGGAAACGCAAGGCAAGGCAATTGTAACGGAACGCATGGCACGGCAAGGCAAGCCAAGGCTAAAGCAAGGCAACGCAAGGCTTGGCAATGCACGGCAAGGCAAGGAAAGTGGAACGGAAGCAAGGCAAGGCAAGGGAAAGCAAGGCAATGCAAGGGGAACGGAAGGCACGGCAAGGTACGGCAAGGGGAACGGAAGGCACGGCAAGGCAAGGCAAGTCTAAGGCAAGGCAACGCAAGGATAAGCAATGCACCGCAAGGCAAGGAAAGGGTAACGGAAGCAAGGCAAGGCAAGGGAAAGCAAAGCAATGAAAGGGGAACGGAAGTCAGGGCAAGGTAAGGCAAGGGGAATGGAAGGCACGGCAAGGCAAGGGAAGGACAAGGCAAGGCACGGCCAGGCAAGGTAAGGCTAAGTCAGGATAACACAAGTCTAGGCAAGTTTAAGGGAAGGGACGCCAAGCAAGGCTAAGGCAATGGGAGGCAAAGATAGGGCAGAAGAACGCAAAGCTAGGCAATGCACGGCAAAGCAAGGAAAGGGTAACTCAGGGCAAGGCACGGCCAGGCAAGGCAATGCTAAGGAACGACAACTCAAGGCTAGGCAATGCAAGGCTAGGTAACGAAAGGTTAACGGAGGGCATGGAACGGCAAGGCAAGGCAAGGATAAGGCAAGGCAACTCAAGGCTAGGCAATGCACGGCAAGGCAAGGCAAAGGCAACGGAATGCACGGCAATGAAAGGCAAGCTAAGCGAGGCTAAGGTAAGGCAAGGCCAGGCTATGGCACCACAACGGAAGGCAAGGCAATGTACGACAAGGCAAGGAATGGGTAACGGAAGACAAGGCGAAGCAAGACAAAGCAAGGCAAAGCAAGGGTAACGGAAGGCACGGTAAGGTAAGGGAAGGACAAGGCAAGGCACGGCAAGCAAGGCAAGGCAAGGCTGAGGCACGACAACACAAGGCAGAGCAAAGCAAGGCAAGGAAAGGCAAGGGTAACGGAAGGCACGGCAATGAAAGGCAAGCTAAGCGAGGCTAAGGTAAGGCAAGGCCAGGGTATGGCACCACAACGGAAGGCAAGGCAATGTACGACAAGGGAAGGAATGGGTAACGGAAGACAAGGCAGAGCAAGACAAATCAAGGAAAGGCAAGGGAAACGGAAGGCACGGTAAGGTCAGGGAAGGACAAGGCAAGGCACGGCAAGCAAGGCAAGGCAAGGTTAAGGCACGTCAACACAAGGCTAGGTAACGCACTGCAATGCAAGGAAAGGGTAACGGAAGGCAAGGGAGGCAAGGCAAAGCAAGGCAAGGCAAGGGTAACGGAAGGCACGACACGGCAAGACAAGGCAAAGAAAGGCTAGGCAATGCACGTCAAGGCACGGAAAGGGTAACAGAAGGCAAAGCACGGCAAGGCAAGGCAAGGCTAAGGCACGAAAACGCAAGGCTAGGCAATGCAGGGCAAGGCAAGAAAGGGTAACGGAAGGCATTGCAACGGAAGGCAAAGCAAGGCAAGGCAAGTGTAACGGAAGGCACGGCACGGCAAGGCAAGCCAAGGCTAAAGGAAGGCAACGCAAGGCTTGGCAATGCACGGCAAGGCAATTAAAGTGTAACGGAAGCAAGGCAAGACAAGGGAAAGCAAGGCAATGCAAGGGGAACGGAAGGCACGGCAAGGTAAGGCAAGGGGAACGGAAGGCACGGCAAGGCAAGGCAAGTCTAAGGCAAGGCAACGCAAGGCTAAGCAATGCACCGCAAGGAAAGGAAAGGGTAACGGAAGGCAATGTAAGTCAAAGCAAGGCCAGGCAAGGGTAACGTAAGGCACGGGAAGGGAAGGCAAGGGAAGGCTAAGGCAAGGCAACGCAATGCTAGGCAATGCAAGGCAAGGAAACAAAATTCTAACGGAAGGCAAGGCATGGCAAGGCAAGGCACGGCTAAGGCAAGGCAACGCAAGGCTAGGTAATGCACGGCAAGGCAAGGAAAGGGCAACGGAAGGCAAGGCAAGGCAAGTCAATGCAATGCAAGTCAAGGATAACGGAAGACACGGCAATGCAAGGCAAACAAAGCTAGGCTAAGGTAAGGCAAGGCAAGGCTATGGCACCACAACGGAAGGCAAGTCAATGTACGACAAGGCAAGGAATGGGTAATGGAAGGCAAGTGAAGGCAACACGAAGCAAGGCAAGACAAGGGTAACGCAAGGCACGGCAAGGCAAGTGAAAACAAGCAAGGCAAAGAAAGGCCAGGAAAATCAAGGCTAAGGCACGGCAACGCAAGGCTAGGCAATGCACGGCAATGCAGGGAAAGGGTAACGGAAGGCAAGGAAGACAAGGCAAAGCAAGGCAAGGCAAGGGTAATGAAAGCACTGCACGGCACGGCACGGCAAGGCACGGCAAGGCAATGCAAGGCTAAGGCACGACAACGCAAGGCTAGGCAATGCACGGCAAGGCAAGGAAAGGGTAACGGAAGGCATTGCAAGGCAAGGCAACGCAAGGCAAGACAAGTGTAACGGAAGGCACGGCACGGCAAGGCAAGGCAATGCTAAAGCAAGGCAACGCATGGCTAGGCAATGCAAGGCAAGGCAAGGAAAGTGTAACGGAAGGCAAGGCACAGCAAAGCAAGTGAAGGCTAAGGCAAGGGTAACGGAAGGCACGGCAAGGTAAGGGAAGGACAATGCAAGCCACGACAAGGCAAGGCAACTCAAGGCTAAGCAATGCACCGCAAGGCAAGGAAATGGTAACGGAAGGCAATGCAAGGCAAAGCAAGGCCAGGCAAGGGTAACGGAAGGCACGGGAAGGGAAGGCAAGGGTAACGGAAGGCACGGCAAAGCAAGGCAAGCCAAGCTAGGCTAAGGCAAGGCAAGGCAAGGCTATGGCACGACAACGGAAGGCTAGGCAATGTACGACAAGGCAAGGAATGGCTAACGGAAGGCAAGGAAGGCAGGGGAAAGCAATGCAAGCCAAGGGTAACGGGAGGCAGAGCACGGCAAGGCAAGGCAAGGCTCCGGCAAGGCAAAGAAAGGCTAGGCAACGCACGGCAAGGCAAGGCAAAGTTAACGGAAGGCAAGGCATGGCAAGGCAAGGCAAGGCTAAGGCACGAAAACGCAAGGCTAGGCAATGCAGGGCAAGGCAACGAAAGGGTAACGGAAGGCAAGGCAAGGCAAGGACAAGCAATACAAGGCAAGTGTAACGGAACGCACGGCATGGCAAGGCAACCAAGACTAAGGCAAGGCAACGCAAGTGTAGGCAATGCACGGCAAGTCAAGGAAAGTGTAACGGAAGCAAGGCAAGGCAAAGGAAAGCAATGCAATGCAATGAGAATGGAAGACATGGCAAGGCAAGGGAAGGATAAGGCAAGGCACGACCAGGCAAGGTAAGGCTAACGCACGATAACACAAGGCTAGGCAAGGTTAAGGTAAGTGACGACAAGCAAGGCTAAGGCAAGGGGAGGCAAAGCTAAGGCACGAGAACTCAAGGCTAGGCAATGCACGTCAAGGCCTGGAAAGTGTAACGGAAGGCAAGGCACGGCAAGGCAAGGCAATTCTAAGGCAAGGCAACGCAAGGCTAAGCAATGCACCGCAAGGCAAGGAAAGGGTAACGGAAGGCAATGCAAGGCAAAGCAAGGCCAGGCAATGGTAACGGAAGGCAAGGCAAGGAAAGGCAAAGCAAGGCAAGGCAAGGGGAACGGAAAGTACGGCAAGGGAAGGCAAAGCTAAGGTAAGGCAATGCAAGGCAAGGCAAGGTTAATGCAAGGGAAGCCAAGCAAGGCACGGCAAGGCAGGGCAAGGCTAAGGCACGACAACGCAAGGCTAGGCAATGGAAAGCAAAGCAAGGAAAGGTTAACGAAAGGCAAGGCGTGGCCAGGCAAGGCCAGGCTAAGGCACGAAAACGTAAGGTTAGGCAACGAAAGGCAAGGCAACAAAAGGCTAAAGGAAGGCATGGCACTGCAATGCAAGGCAAGGCTAAGGCAAGGCATCGCAAGGCTAGGCAATGCACGGCAAGGCAAGGAACGGGCAACGGAAGGCAAGGCAAGGGAACGCAAAGCATGGCAAGGCAAGTGTAACGGAAAGCACGGCACGACAAGGCAAGGCAAGGCTAAGGCAAGGTAACGCAAGGCTAGGCAATGCACGGCAAGGCAAGGAACGTGTAACGGAAGCAAGGCAAGGCAAGGGAAAGCAATGCAATGTAAGGGGAACGGAAGGCATGGCAAGGTAAGGCAAGGGGAATGGAAGGCACATCAAGGCAAGGGAAGGACAAGGCAAGGCACGGCAAGTCAAGGCAAGACAAGGCTAAGGCACGACAACGCAAGGCTAGGCAATACACGGCAAGGCAAGGAAAGTGTAAGGGAAGGCAATGCACGGGAAGGGGAGATAAGGCTAAGGCACGACAACGCAAGGCTAAGCAATGCACCGCAAGGCAAGGAAACGTTAACGGAAGGCAAGGCAAGGAAAAGCAAGGCCAGGCAAGGGTAACGGAAGGCAAGGCACGGCGAGGCATGGCCAGCCAATCAAGGCTAAGGCAAGGGAAGGCAAGGCTATGGCACGTCAACGCAAATCTAGGTAATGCAGGACATTGCAAGGAAAGGGTAACGGAAGGCAAGGCAAGGCAAGGCAAAGCAAGGGAAGGCAAGGGTAACGGAAGGCAAGGAAAGGCAAGGCAAAGCAAGGTAAGGCAAGGGAAACGGAAGGCATGGCAATGCAAGGCAAGCCAAGCTAGGCTTAGGCACGTCAAGGCAAGGCTATGGCACAACGGAAAGCTAGGCAATGTACGACAAGGCAAGGAAAGGGTAATGGAAGGCAAGGCAAGGAAATGCAAAGCAAGGCAAGGGTAACGGAAGGCACGGTATGTCAAGGGAAGGCAAAGTAAGGCAAGGCAAGGCAAGGCACAGAAAGCTAGGCAATGCACGGCAAGGCAAGGAAAGGGTAACGGAACGCAAGGCACGGCAAGGCAAGGCAAGGCTAAGGCAAGAAAACGCAAGGCTAGGCAATGCACGGCAAGGCAATGAAAGGCTAACGGAAGGCATGGCACGGCAAGGCAAGGCAAGGATAAGGCAAGGCAACACAAGGCTAGGCAATGCACTGCAAGGCAAGGAAGGTGCAACAGAAGGCAAGGCAATGCAAGGCAAAGCAAGGCAAGGCAAGGGTAACGGAAGGAACGCAAGGTAAGGGAAGGACAAGGCAAGTAACGGCAAGGCAAGGCAAGGCAAGGCTAAGGCACGACAACGCAAGGCTAGGCAATGCACCTCAAGGCAAGGAAACGGTAACGCAAGGAAAGGCACGGTCAGGCAAGGAAAGGTTAAGGCACGACAACGCAAGGCTAGGCAATGCAGGGCAAGGCAAGGAAAGGGTAACGGAAGCAAGGCATGACAAGGTAAGGCAAAGGGAATGGAAGGCACGGAAAGGAAAGGGAAGGACAAGGCAAGGAACTGCCAGGCAAGGTAAGGCTAAGGCATGATAACACAAGGCTTGGCAAGTTTAAGGCAAGGGACGCCAATCAAGGCTAAGGCAAGGGGAGGCAAAGCTAAGGCACGACAACGCAAGGCTAGGTAATGCACGGCAATGCAAGGAAAGGGTAACGGAATTCAATACAAGGCAAAAAGAGGCCAGGCAAAGGTAACGGAAGTTACGGCATGGGAATGCAAGGGTAACAGAAGGCAAGGGAAAGCAAGGCAAACAAGGCAAGGCAAGTGTAACGGAAGGCAAGGTACTGCAAGGCAAGGCAAGGAAACGAAATGCTAGGAAATGCAAGAGAATGCAAGGAAAGTGTAACGGAAGGCAAAGCAAGGCAAAGCAAAGCAAGGCAAGGCAAGGGTAACGGAAGGCACGGCAAGGCACGGGAAGACAAGCAAGGCTAAGGAAAGGCAAGGCAAGGCTATTCCACGACAACGCAAAGCTAGGCAATGCACGGAAAGGCAACGAAAGGCTAACGGAAGGCATGGCACGGGAAGCCAAGGGAAGGCTAACGGAAGGCATGGCACGGCAAGGCAAAGAAAGGCTAAGGCAAGGAAAGGGCAACGGAAGGCAACGGAAGGCAAGGCAAAGCAAGGCAAGGCAAGGGTAACGGAATGCACGGCAATTCAAGGCAAGCCAAGCTAGGCTAAGGCAAGGCAAGGCAATGCTATGGCCCCACAACGGAAGGCAAGGCAATGTACGACAAGGCAAGGAATGGGTAACGGAAGGCAAGGCAAGGCAAGACAAAGCAAGGCAAGGCAAGGGTAACGGAAGGTACGGCAAGGTAAGGGAAGGACAATGCAAGGCACGACAAGGCAAGGCACCTCAAGGCTAAGCAATGCACCGCAGGGCAAGGAAAGGGTAACAGATGACAATGCAAGGCAAAGCAAGTCCAGGCAAGGGTAACGGAAGGCAAGGCAAGTCAAGGCAAAGCAAGGCAAGGCAATCGGCAGGGAAGGTACGGCAAGGCAAGGCAAGACTAAGGTAAGGCAACGCAAGGCAAGACAAGGTTAAGGCAAGGCAAGCCAAGCAAGGCTAAGGCAAGTGGAGACAAGGCTAAGGCACGAAAACGCAGGACTAGGCAATGCACGGCAAAGCAAGGAAAGTGTAACGGAAGGCAAGGCAAGGCAAGGGAAACGGAAGGCACGGCAAAGCAAAGCAAGCCAAGCTAGGGTAAGGCAAGGCAAGGCAAGGCTATGGCACGAAAACGGAAGGCTAGGCAATGTACGACAAGGCAAGGAAAGGGTAACGGAACGCAGGGCAAGGCAAGACAAAGCAAGGCAAGGCAAGGGTAACGGAAGTCACGGAAAGGTAAGGTAAGGATTAGGCAAGGCCCAGCAAGGCAAGGCAAGGCTAAATCACGACAACGCAAGGCTAGGCAATGCAAAGCAAGGCAAGGAAAGGGTAACGGAAGGCAAGGCACGGCCAGGCAAGGAAAGGCAAAGGCACGAAAACGCAAGGCTAGGCAATGCAAGGCAAGGCAACGAAAGGCTAATGGAAGGCATGGCACGGCAAGGCAAGGCAAGGTTAAGGCAAGGCAACGCAAGGCTAGGCAATGCACGGCAAGGCAAGGAAAGTGTAACGGAAGCAAGGCAAGGCAAGGGAAAGCAATGCAATGCAAGGGGAATGGAAGGCATGGGAAGGCAAGGGAAGGGTTAGGCAAGGCACGGCCAGACCAGGTAAGGCTAAGGCACGATAACACAAGGCTAAGTAACGTTAAGGCAAGGGACGCCAAGCAAGCATAAGGCAAGGGGAGGCAAAGCTAAGGCACGAGAACGCAAGGCTACGCAATGCACGTTAAGGCAAGGAAAGAGTAATGGAAGGCACGGCACGGCAAGGCAAGGCAAGGCTAAGGCACGACAACGCAAGGCTAGGCAATGCAAAGCAAGGCAAGGAAAGGGTAACGGAAGGCTAGGAAGGCAAGGCAAAGAAAGGGAAGGCAAGGGTAACGGAAAGCACGGCACGGCAAGGCAAGGCAAGGCACGGCAAGGAAATGCAAGGCTAAGGCACGACAACGCAAGGTTAGGCAATGCAGGGCAAGGGAAGGAAAGGGTAACGGAAGGCAATGCAAGGCAATGCAAAGCAAGGCAAGGCAAGTGTAACGGAGGGCACGGCACGGCAAGGCAAGGCAAGGTTAAGGCAACGCAACGGAAGGCTAGGCAATGAACGGCAAGGCAAGTAAAGTTTCACGGACGCAAGGCACGGCAAGGTCAAGAAAGGGAAGGCAAGGGTAACGGAAGGCAAGGCAAGGCAAGGCCAAGCAAGGCAAGGCAAGGGGAGCGGAAGGCACGGAAAGGGAAGGCAAGCCAGGCTAGGCTAAGGCAAGGCAAGGCAAGGCTATGGCAAGACAACGGACGGCTAGGAAATGCACGCCAAGGCAAGGAATGTGTAACCGAAAGCAAGGCACGGCACGTCAAGGCAAGGTTAAGGCAAGGCACCGCAAGGCTAAGCAATGCACCGCAAGGCAAGGAAAGGTTAACGGAAGGCAAGGCAAGGCAAAGCAAGCCAAGCTAGGCTAAGGCAAGTCAACGCAAGGCTATGGCAAAACGGAAGGCTAGGCAATGTACGAGAAGGCAATGTACGAGAAGGCAAAGCAAGGCAAGGCAAAGGGAACGGAAGGCACGGCAAGGTAAGGTAAGGACAACGCAAGGCCCAGCAAGGCAAGGCAAGGCTAAGGCAAGACAACGCAAGGCTAGGCAATGCAAGGCAAGGCAACGAAAGGCTACCGGAAGGCATGGCACGGCAAGGCAAGGAAAGGCTAAGGCAAGGCAACGCAAGGCTTGGCAATGCACGGCAAGGCAAGGAAAGGGCAACGGAAGGCAACGGAAGGCAAGGCAAGGATAAGGCAAGGCAACACAAGGCTTGGAAATGCACGGCAAGGCAAGGAAGGGGTAACGGAAGGCACGGCAATGCATGGGAAGCCAAGCTAGGCTAAGGCAAGGCAAGGCAAGGCTATGGGACGACAACGCAAGGCTAGGTAATGCACGGCAAGGTAAGGGAAGGACAATGCAAGGCACGACGAGGCAAGGCACCTCAAGGCTAAGCAATGCACGGCAGGGCAAGGAAAGGGTAACAGAAGGCAATGCAAGGCAATGCAAAGCCAGGCAATGGTAACGGAAGGCAAGGCACGGCAAAGCAAGGCCAGCCAAACAAGGCTAAGGCAAGGCAAGGCAAGGCTATGGGACGACAACGCAAGGCTAGGTAATGCACGGCAATGCAAGGAAAAGGTAACGGAAGGCAAGGCAAGACAAGGCAAAGCAAGGCAAGGCAAGGGGAAAGGAAGGTACGGCAAGGCAATGCAAAGTTAAGGTAGGGCAACGCAAGGCAAGGCAAGGTTAAGGCAAGGCAAGCCAAGCAAGGCTAAGGCAAGTGGAGACAAGGCCAAGGCACGAGACCGCAAGGCTAGGCAATGCACGGCAAAGCAAGGAAAGTGTATCGGAAGGCAAGGCAAGGCAAGGCAAAGCAAGGCAAGGCAAGGGTAACGGAAGGCAAGGCAATTCAAAGCAAGCCAAGCTAGGGTAATGCAAGGGAAGGCAAGGCTATGGCACGACAAAGGAAGGCTAGGCAATGTACGACAAGGCAAGGAAAGGGTAACGGAAGGCAAGGCAAGGCAAGACAACCCAAGGCTAGGCAAGGGTAACGGAAGGAACGGCAAGGTAAGGTAAGGACAAGGCAAGGCCCAGCAAGGTAAGCCAAGGCTAAAGCACGACAACGAAAAAGCTAGGCAATGCAGGACAAGGCAAGGAAACGGTAAAGCAAGGAAAGGCCCGGTCAGGCAAGGCAAGGCTAAGGCAAGACAACGCAAGCCTTGGCAATCCTCGGCAAGGCAAGGAAAGGGTAACGGAAGGCAAGGAAGGCAAGGCAAAGAAAGGCAAGGCAAGTGTAACGGAAGGCACGACACGGCAAGGCAAGGCAAAGAAAGGCTAGGCAATGCACGGCAAGGCAAGGAGAGGGTAACGGAAGGCAAGGCACGGCAAGGCAAGGCAAGGTTAAGGCACGAAAACGCAAGGCTAGGCAATGCAGGTCAAGGCAAGGAAAGCGTAACGGAAGCAAGGCAAGGCAAGGAAACGCTACGCAATTCAATGGGAACGGAAGGCACGTCAAGGTAAGGCAAGGGGAATGGAATGCACGGCAAGGCAAGGGAAGGAAAAGGCAAGGCACGGCCAGGCAAGGTAAGGCTAAGGCACAATAACACAAGGCTAGGCCAGGTTAAGGCAAGGGACGCCAAGCAAGGCTAAGGCAAGGGGAGGCAAAGATAATGCAGGAGAACGCAAGGCTAGGCAATGCACGTAAAGGCAAAGAAAGTGTAACGGAAGGCAAGGCACGGCAAGGCAAGGCAAGGCTAAGGCAAGGCAACGCAAGGGTAAGCAATGCACCGCAAGGCAAGGAAGGGGTAACAGAAGTCAATGAAAGGCAAAGCAAGGCCAGGCAAGGGAAACGGAAGGCACGGGAAGGGAAGGCAAGGCAAGGCTTAGGCAAGGCAACGCAATGCTAGGCAATGCAAGGCAAGGCAACGAAAGGCTAACGGAAGGAATGGCACGGCAAGGCAAGGCACGGCTAAGGCAAGGCAACGCAAGGCTAGTCAATGCACGACAAGGCAAGGAAAGGACAAGGCAAGGAACGGCACGGCAAGGCAAGGCAAGACTATGGCACGACAACGGACGGCTAGGAAATGCACGCCAAGGCAAGGAAAGTGTAACGGAAAGCAAGGCACGGCACGTCCAGACAAGGCAAAGGCACGACAACGCAAGGCAAGGAAAGGTTAACGGAAGGCAAGGCAAGGCAAAGCAAGGCCAGGCAAGGGTAACGGAAGGCAAGGCACGGCAAGGCAAGGCCAGCCAATCAAGGCTAAGGAAAGGGAAGGCAAGTCTATGGCACTACAACGCAAGTCTAGGTAATGCTCGGCAATGCAAGGAAAGGGTAACGGAAGGTAAGGCAATGCAATGCAAAGCAAGGGAAGGCAAGGGTAACGGAAGGCACGGTAATGCAAAGCAAGCCAAGCTAGGCTGAGGCAAGTCAAGGCAAGGCTATGGCACAACGGAAGGCTAGACAATATACAACAAGGTAAGGAAAGCTTAACGGAAGGCAAGGCAAGGCAATGCAAGGCAAGGCAAAGCAAGGGTAACGCAAGGCACGGCAAGGCCACGGAAGACAAGCAAGGCTAAGGAAAGGCAAGGCAAGGCTATGGCACGAGAACGCAAAGCTAGGCAATGCACGGCAAGGCAAGGAAAGGGTAACGGAAGCAAAGCAAGGCAAGGGAAAGCAATGCAATGCAAGGGGAACGAAAGGCAAGGCAAGGTAAGGCAAGGGGAATGGAAGGCACGGCAAGGAAAGGGAACTACAAGGCAAGGCACTGCCAGGCAAGGTAAGGCTAAGGCACGATAACACAAGGCTAGGCAAGTTTAAGGCAAGGGACGCCAATCAAGGCTAAGGCAAGGGGATGCAAAGCTAAGGCAGGACAACGCAAGGCTAGGCAATGCAGGGCCAGGCAAGGAAAGGGTAATGGAAGGCAAGGCAAGGCAAGGCAAAGCAAGGCAAGGCAAGTGTAACCGAAAGCCCGGCACGACAAGGCAAGGCAAGGCTAAGGCAAGGCAACGCAAGGCTAGGGAAAGATAAGGCAAGGAAACACAAGGCTAGGCAATGCACGGCAAGGCAAGGGGAACGGAAGGTACGGTAAGGCAAGGCAAAGCTAAGGTAAGGCAACGCAAGGCAAGGCAAGGTTAAGGCAAGGCAAGCCAAACAAGGCTAAGGCAAGTGGAGACAAGGCTAAGGCACTACAAAACAAGGCTAGGCAATGCACGGCAAAGCAAGGAAAGTGTAACGGAAGGTAAGGCAAGGCAAGGCAAAGCAAGGCAAGGCAAGGGGAACGGAAGGCACGGCATGGTAAGGTAAGGACAAGGCAAGGCCCAGCAAGGCAAGGCAAGGCTAAGGCATGACAACGCAAGGCTAGGCAATGCAAGGCAAGGCAACGAAAGGGCAACGGAAGGCAAGGCAAGGCAAGGCAAAGCAAGGCAGAGAAAGGGTAACGGAAGGCACTGAAATGGAAGGCAAACCAAACTACACTAAGGCAAGGCAAGGCAAGGATATGGCAGCACAACGGAAGGCAAGGCAATGTACGACAAGGCAAGGAATGTGTAACGGAAGGCAAGGCAAGGCAAGACAAAGCAAAGCAAGACAAGGGTAACGGAAGGCACGGCAAGGTAAGGGAAGGACAAGGCAAGGCACGGGAAGTCAAGGCAAGACAAGGCTAAGGCACGACAACGCAAGGCTAGGCAATACACGGCAAGGCAAGGAAACGGTAGCGCAAGGAAAGGCACGGTCAGGCAAGGCAAGGCTAAGGCACGACAACGCAAGGCTAAGCAATGCACCGCAAGGCAAGGAAACGTTAACGGAAGCCAAGGCAAGGAAAAGCAAGGCCAGGCAAGGGTAACGGAAGGCAAGGCACGGCAAGGCATGGCCAGCCAATCAAGGCTAAGGCAAGGGAAGGCAAGGCTATGGCACGACAACGCAAATCTAGGTAATGCAGGACATTGCAAGGAAAGGGTAACAGAAGGCAAAATGAGGCAAGGGAAAGCAAGGGAAGGCAAGGGTATCGGAAGGCAAGGAAAGGCAAGGCAAAGCAAGGTAAGGCAAGGGTAACGGAAGGCACAGCAATGCAAGGCAAGCCAAGCTAGGCTTAGGTAAGTCAAGGCAAGGCTATGGCACAACGGAAGGCTAGGCAATTTACGACAAGTCATGAAAAGGGTAACGGAAGGCAAGGCAAGGAAATGCAAAGCAAGGCAAGGGTAACCGAAGGCACGATATGTCAAGGGAAGGCAAAGTAAGGCAAGGCAAGGCAAGGCAAAGAAAGCTAGGCAATGCACGGCAAGGCAAGGAAAGGGTAACGGAAGGCAAGGCACGGCAAGGCAAGGTAAGGCTAAGGCACCAAAACGCAAGGCTAGGCAATGCACGGAAAGGCAATGAAAGGCTAAAGGAAGGCATGGCACGGCAAGGCAAGGCAAGGATAAGGCAAGGCAACACAAGGCTAGGCAATGCACTGCAAGGCAAGGAAGGGGCAACAGAAAGAAAGGCAAGGCAAAGCAAGGCAAGGCAAGAGTAACGGTAGGAACGCAAGGTAAGGGAAGGACAAGGCAAGTAACGGCAAGGCAAGGCAAGGCAAGGCTAAGGCACGACAACACAAGGCTAGGCAATGCACCTCAAGGCAAGGAAACGGTAACGCAAGGAAAGGCACGGTCAGGCAAGGAAAGGCTCAGGCACGACAACGCAAGCCTAGGCAATGCAGGGCAAGGCAAGGAAAGGGTAACGGAAACAAGGCAAGGCAAGGGAAAGCAATGCAATGCAAGCGGAACGAAAGGCATGACAAGGTAAGGCAAGGGGAATGGAAGGCACGGCAAGGAAAGGGAAGGACAAGGCAAGGCACTGCCAGGCAAGGTAAGGCTAAGGCATGATAACACAAGGCTAGGCAAGGTTAAGGCAAGGGACGCCAATCAAGGCTAAGGCAAGGGGAGGCAAAGCTAAGGCACGAGAATGAAAGGCTAGGCAATGCAGGGCAAGGCAAGGAAAGGGTAACGGAAGGCAAGGCAAGGCAAGGCAAAGCAAGGCAAAGCAAGTGTAACGGAAAGCACGGCACGGCAAGGCAAGGCAAGGCTAAGGCAAGGCAACGCAAGGCAAGGCAAGGGGAACGGAAGGCACGGCAAGGTAAGGTAAGAACAAGGCAAGGCCCAGCAAGACAGGGCAAGGCTAAGGCATGACAACGCAAGGCTAGGCAATGCAAGGCAAGGCAACGAAAGGGCAACGGAAGGCAAGGCAAGGCAAGGCAAAGCAAGGCAGAGAAAGGGTAACGGAAGGCACTGAAATGGAAGGCAAACCAAACTACACTAAGGCAAGGCAAGGCAAGGATATGGCAGCACAACGGAAGGCAAGGCAATGTACGACAAGGCAAGGAATGTGTAACGGAAGGCAAGGCAAGGCAAGACAAAGCAAAGCAAGACAAGGGTAACGGAAGGCACGGCAAGGTAAGGGAAGGACAAGGCAAGGCACGGCAAGTCAAGGCAAGGCAAGGCTAAGGCACGACAACGCAAGGCTAGGCAATACACGGCAAGGCAAGGAAACGGTAGCGCAAGGAAAGGCACGGTCAGGCAAGGCAAGGCTAAGGCACGACAACGCAAGGCTAAGCAATGCACCGCAAGGCAAGGAAACGTTAACGGAAGCCAAGGCAAGGAAAAGCAAGGCCAGGCAAGGGTAACGGAAGGCAAGGCACGGCAAGGCATGGCCAGCCAATCAAGGCTAAGGCAAGGGAAGGCAAGGCTATGGCACGACAACGCAAATCTAGGTAATGCAGGACATTGCAAGGAAAGGGTAACAGAAGGCAAAATGAGGCAAGGGAAAGCAAGGGAAGGCAAGGGTATCGGAAGGCAAGGAAAGGCAAGGCAAAGCAAGGTAAGGCAAGGGTAACGGAAGGCACAGCAATGCAAGGCAAGCCAAGCTAGGCTTAGGTAAGTCAAGGCAAGGCTATGGCACAACGGAAGGCTAGGCAATTTACGACAAGTCATGAAAAGGGTAACGGAAGGCAAGGCAAGGAAATGCAAAGCAAGGCAAGGGTAACCGAAGGCACGATATGTCAAGGGAAGGCAAAGTAAGGCAAGGCAAGGCAAGGCAAAGAAAGCTAGGCAATGCACGGCAAGGCAAGGAAAGGGTAACGGAAGGCAAGGCACGGCAAGGCAAGGTAAGGCTAAGGCACCAAAACGCAAGGCTAGGCAATGCACGGAAAGGCAATGAAAGGCTAAAGGAAGGCATGGCACGGCAAGGCAAGGCAAGGATAAGGCAAGGCAACACAAGGCTAGGCAATGCACTGCAAGGCAAGGAAGGGGCAACAGAAAGAAAGGCAAGGCAAAGCAAGGCAAGGCAAGAGTAACGGTAGGAACGCAAGGTAAGGGAAGGACAAGGCAAGTAACGGCAAGGCAAGGCAAGGCAAGGCTAAGGCACGACAACACAAGGCTAGGCAATGCACCTCAAGGCAAGGAAACGGTAACGCAAGGAAAGGCACGGTCAGGCAAGGAAAGGCTCAGGCACGACAACGCAAGGCTAGGCAATGCAGGGCAAGGCAAGGAAAGGGTAACGGAAACAAGGCAAGGCAAGGGAAAGCAATGCAATGCAAGCGGAACGAAAGGCATGACAAGGTAAGGCAAGGGGAATGGAAGGCACGGCAAGGAAAGGGAAGGACAAGGCAAGGCACTGCCAGGCAAGGTAAGGCTAAGGCATGATAACACAAGGCTAGGCAAGGTTAAGGCAAGGGACGCCAATCAAGGCTAAGGCAAGGGGAGGCAAAGCTAAGGCACGAGAATGAAAGGCTAGGCAATGCAGGTCAAGGGAAGGAAAGGGTAACGGAAGGCAAGGCAAGGCAAGGCAAAGCAAGGCAAAGCAAGTGTAACGGAAAGCACGGCACGGCAAGGCAAGGCAAGGCTAAGGCAAGGCAACGCAAGGCAAGGCAAGGGGAACGGAAGGCACGGCAAGGTAAGGTAAGAACAAGGCAAGGCCCAGCAAGACAGGGCAAGGCTAAGGCATGACAACGCAAGGCTAGGCAATGCAAGGCAAGGCAACGAAAGGGCAACGAAAGGCAAGGCAAGGCAAGGCAAAGCAAGTCAATGAAAGTGTAACGGAATGCAAGGCACGGCAAGGCAAGGGAAGTCTAAGGCAAGGCAACGCAAGGCGAAGCAATGCACCGCAAGGCAAGGAAAGGGTAACGGAAGGCAATGCAAGGAAAAGCAAGGCCAGGCAAGGGTAACGGAAGGCACGGGAAGGGAAGGCAAGGCAACGCAATGCTAGGCAATGCAAGGCAAGGCAACGAAAGGCTAACGGAAGGCATGGCACGGCAAGGCAAGGCACGGCTAAGGCAAGGAAACGCAAGGCCAGGCAATGCATGGCAAGGCAAGGAAAGGGCAACGGAAGGCAAGGCAAGGCAAGGCAAAGCAAGGCAAACCAAGGGTAACGGAAGGCACTGCAAGGTAAGGGAAGGACAAGGCAAGGCACGGCAACGCAAGGCAATGCAAGGCTAAGGCACGACAATGCAAGGCTAGGCAATGCAAAGCAAGGCAAGGAAAGGGTAACGGAAGGCAATGCAAGGCAATGCAAAGCAAGGCAAGGCAAGTGTAACGGAGGGTACGGCACGGCAAGGCAAGGCAAGGCTAAGGCAACGCAACGCAAGGCTAGGCAATGAACGGCAAGGCAAGTAAAATTTCACGGACGCAAGCCACGGCAAGGTCAAGAAAGGGAAGGCAACGGTAACAGAAGGGAAGGCAAGGCAAAGCAAAGCAAGGCAAGGCAAGGGGAACGGAAGGCACGGAAAGGCAAGGCAAGCCAGGCTAGGCTAAGGCAAGGCAAGGCAAGGCTATGGCATGACAACGGACGGCTAGGAAATGCACGCCAAGGCAAGGAAAGAGTAACGGAAAGCAAGGCACGGCACGTCAAGGCAAGGCTAAGGCAACGCAACGCAAGGCTAAGCAATGCACCGCAAGGCAAGGAAAGGTTAACGGAAGGCAAGGCAAGGCAAAGCAAGCCATGCTAGGCTAAGGCAAGTCAACGCAAGGCTATGGCACAACGGAAGGCTAGGCAATGTACGAGAAGGCAAGGAAAAGGTAACGGAAGGCAAGGCAAGGCAATGCAAAGCAAGGCAAGGAAAGGGTAATGCAAGGAACGGCAAGGCAAGTGAAGACAAGCAAGGCTAAGGAAAGGCAAGTCAAGGCTATGGCACGACAACGCAACGCTAGGCAATGCAAGGCAAGGCAAGGCAAGGAAAGGGTAACTCAAGGCAAGGCAAAGACAGGCAAGGCAAGGCTAAGGCATGAAAACGAAAGGCTAGGCAATTCAAGTCAAGGAAACATAAGGCTAACGGAAGGCATGGTACGGCATGGCAAGGCAAGGATAAGGCAAGGCAACACAAGGCTAGGCAATGCACGGCAAGGCAAGGAAGGGGCAACTGAAGGCAAGGCAAGGCAAGGCAAAGCATGTCAAGGCAAGGGTAACGGAAGGCACGGCAATGCAAGGCAAGCCAAGCTAGGCTAAGTCAAGGCAAGGCAAGGTTTTGGCACCACAAATGAAGGCAAGGCAATGTACGACAAAGCAAGGAATGGGTAACGGAAGACAAGGCAAGGCAAGACAAAGCAATGCAAGGCAAGGGTAACGGAAGGAACGACAAGGTAAGGGAAGGACAAGGCAAGGCACGGCAAGGCAAGGCAAGGCAAGGCTAAGGCACGACAACGCAAGGCTAGGCAATACACGGCAAGCTAAGGAAACGGTAACGGAAGGAAAGGCACGGTCAGGCAAGGCAAGGCTAAGGAACGACAACGCAAGTCTAGGCAATGCACCGCAAAGCAAGGAAAGGGTAACGGAAGGCAAGGAAGGCAATGCAAAGCAAGGCAAGGCAAGGGTAACGGAAGGCACGACACGGCAAGGCAATGCAAAGAAAGGCTAGGCAATGCACGGCAAGGCAAGGAAGGTGTAACGGAAGGCAAGGCACGGCAAGGCAAGGCAAAGGCAAGGCAACGCAAGGCTAAGCAATGCACAGCAAGGCAAAGAATGGGTAACGGAAGGCAATGCAAGGCAAAGCAAGGATAGTCGAGGGTAACGGAAGGCACGGGAAGGGAAGGCAAGGCAAGGCTAAGGCAAGGCAACGCAATGCTAGGCAATGCAAGGCAAGGCAACGAAAGGCTAACGGAAGGCATGGCATGGCAAGGCAAGGCACGGCTAAGGCAAGGCAACGCAAGGCTAGGCAATGCACGGCAAGTCAAGGAAAGGACAACGGAAGGCAAGGCATTGGTAACGGAAGGCACGGCACGGCAAGGCAAGGCAAGGCTAAGGCAAGGTAAAGAAAGGCTAGGCAATGCACGGCAAGGCAAGAAAGGGTAACGCAAGGCAAGGCATGGCAAGGCAAAGCAAGGCAAGGCAAGTGTACCGGAAAGCACGGCACGGCAAAGCAAGGCAAGGCTAAGGCAAGGCAACGCAAGGCTAGGCAATGCACGGCAAGGCAAGGAAAGTGTAACGGAAGCAAGGCAAGGCAAGGGAAAGCAATGCAATGCAAGGGGAACGGAAGGCATGGCAAGGTAAGGCAAGGGGAATGGAAGGCACGGCAAGGCAAGGGAAGGACAAGGCAAGGCCCTGCCAGGCAAGGTAACGAAAAGGCACGATAACAAAAGGCTAGGCAAGGTTAAGGCAAGGGACGCCAATCAAGGCTAAGGCAAGGGTAGGAAAAGCTAAGGCACGAGAACGCAAGGCTAGGCAATGCAGGGCAAGGGAAGGAAAGGGTAACGGAAGGCAAGGAAAGGCAATGTAAAGCAAGGCAAGGCAAGTGTAACGGAGGGCACGGCACGGCAAGGCAAGGCAAGGCTAAGGCAACGCAACGCAAGGCTAGGCAATGAACGGCAAGGCAAGTAGAGTTTCACGGACGCAAGGCACGGCAAGGTCAAGAAAGGGAAGGCAAGGGTAACGGAAGGCAAGGCAAGGCAAGGCAAAGCAAGGCAAGGCAAGGGGAACGGAAGGCACGGAAAGGCAAGGTAAGCCAGGCTAGGCTAAGGCAAGGCAAGGCAAGGCTATGGCATGACAACGGACGGCTAGGAAATGCACGCCAAGGCCAGGAAAGTGTAACGGAAAGCAAGGCACGGCACGTCAAGGCAAGGCTAAGGCAAGACAACTCAAGGCTAAGCAATGCACCGCAAGGCAAGGCAAGTGTAACGGAAGGCACGGCACGGCAATGCAAGGCAAGGCTTATGCAACGAAACGCAAGGCTAGGCAATGAACGGCAAGGAAAGGAAAGTTTCACGGACGCAAGGCACGGCAAGGTCAAGAAAGGGAAGGCAAGGGTAACGGAAGGCAAGGCAAGGCAAAGCAAGGCCAGGCAAGGGTAACGGAAGGCAAGGCACGGCAAGGCAAGGCCAGCCAATCAAGGCTAAGGAAAGGGAAGGCAAGGCTATGGCACGGCAACACATTTCTAGGTAATGCTCGGCAATGCAAGGAAAGGGTAACGGAAGGCAAGGCAAGGCAAGGCAAAGCAAAGGAAGGCAAGGGTAACGGAAGGCACGGTAATGCAAGGCAAACCAAGCTAGGCTAAGGCAAGTCAAGGCAAGGCTAAGGCACAACGGAATGCTAGGCAATATACAACAATGTAAGGAAAGGGTAACGGAAGGCAAAGCAAGGCAATGCAAGGCAAGGCAAGGTAAGGGTAACGCAAGGCACGGCAAGGCCACGGAAGACAAGCAAGGCTAAGGAAAGGCAAGGCAAGGCTATGGCACGAGAACGCAAAGCTAGGCAATGCACGGCAAGGCAAGGAAATGGTAAAGGAAGCAAATCAAGGCAAGGCAAAGCAAGGCAGGGAAAGGGTAACGGAAGGCACTGAAATGCAAGGCAAACCAAACTAGACTAAGGCAAGGCAAGGATATGGCAGCACAACGGAAGGCAAGGCAATGTAGGACAAGGCAAGGAATGAGTAAGGGAAGGCAAGGCAAGGCAAGACAAAGCAAGGCAAGACAAGTGTAACGGAAGGCACGGCAAGTCAAGGCAAGACAAGGCTAAGGCACGACAACGCAAGGCTAGGCAATACACCTCAAGGCAAGGAAACGGTAGCGCAAGGAAAGGCACGGTCAGGCAAGGCAAGGCTAAGGCACGACAACGCAAGGCTAAGCAATGCACCGCAAGGCAAGGAAACGTTAACGGAAGGCAAGGCAAGGAAAAGCAAGGCCAGGCAAGGGTAACGGAAGGCAAGGCACGGCAAGGCATGGCCAGCCAATCAAGGCTAAGGCAAGGGAAGGCAAGGCTATGGCACGACAACGCAAATCTAGGTAATGATGGACATTGCAAGGAAAGGGTAACGGAAGGCAAGGCAAGGCAAGGCAAAGCAAGGGAAGGCAAGGGTAACGGAAGGAAAGGCAAGGCAAGGCAAAGCAAGGGAAGGCAAGGGTAACGGAAGGCACGGCAATGCAAGGCAAGCCAAGCTTGGCTTAGGCAAGTCAAGGCAAGGCTATGGCACAACGGAAGGCTAGGCAATGTACGACAAGGCAAGGAAAGGGTAACGGAAGGCAAGGCAAGGAAATTCAAAGCAAGGCAAGGGTAACGGAAGGCACGGTATGTCAAGGGAAGGCAAAGTAAGGCAAGGCAAGGCACAGAAAGCTAGGCAATGCACGGCAAGGCAAGGAAAGGGTAAGGGAAGGCAAGGCACGGCAAGTCAAGGCAACGCTAAGGCACGAAAACGCAAGGCTAGGCAATGCACAGCAAGGCAATGAAAGGCTAACGGAAGGCATGGCACGGCAAGGCAAGGCAAGGATAAGGCAAGTTAACACAAGGCTAGGCAATTCACTGCAAGGCAAGGAAGGGGCAACAGAAGGCAAGGCAAGGCAAGGCAAAGCAAGGCAAGGCAAGGGTAACGGAAGGAACGCAAGGTAAGGGAAGGACAAGGCAAGGAACGGCAAGGCAAGGCAATGCAAGGCTAAGGCACGACAACGCAAGGCTAGGCAATGCACCTCAAGGCAAGGAAACGGTAACGCAAGGAAAGGCACGGTCAGGCAAGGAAAGGCTAAGGCACGACAACGCAAGGCTAGGCAATGCAGGGCAAGGCAAGGAAAGGGTAACGGAAGCAAGGCAAGGCAAGGGAAAGCAATGCAATGCAAGGGGAAAGAAAGGCATGACAAGGTAAAGCAAGGGGAATGGAAGGCACGGCAAGGAAAGGGAAGGACAAGGCAAGGCACTGCCAGGCAAGGTAAGGCTAAGGCATGATAACACAAGGCTAGCCAAGGATAAGGCAAGGGACGCCAATCAAGGCTAAGGCAAGGGGAGGCAAAGCTAAGGCACGAGAATGAAAGGCTTGGCAATGCAGGGCAAGGCAAGGAAAGGGTAACGGAAGGCAAGGCAAGGCAAGGCAAAGCAAGTAAAGGAAAGTGTAACGGAAGGCAAGGCACGGCAAGGCAAGGCAAGTCTAAGGCAAGGCAACACAAGGCTAAGCAATGCACCGCAAGGCAAGGAAAGGGTAACGGAAGGCAATGCAACGCAAAGCAAGGCCAGGCAAGGGTAACGGAAGGCACGGGAAGGGAAGGCAAGGCAACGCAATGCTAGGCAATGCAAGGCAAGGCAACGAAAGGCTAACGGAAGGCATGGCACTGCAAGGCAAGGCACGGCTAACGCAAGGAAACGCAAGGCCAGGCAAGGCATGGCAAGGCTAGGAAAGGGCAACGGAAGGCAAGGCAAGGCAAGGCAAAGCAAGGCAAACCAAGGGTAACGGACGGAAAGCACGGCAATGTAATGAAGGACAAGGCAAGGCACGGCAACGCAAGGCAAGGCAAGGCTAAGACACGACAACGCAAGGCTAGGTAATGCACGGCAATGCAAGGAAAGGGTAACGGAATTCAATGCAAGGCAAAAAGAGGCCAGGCAAAGGTAACGGAATTTACGGCAAGGGAAGGCAAGAGTAACAGAAGGCAAGGGAAAGCAAGGCAAAGCAAGGCAAGGCAAGTGTAACGGAAGGCAAGGCACTGCAAGGCAAGGCAAGGCTAAGGCAAGGTAACGCAATGCTAGGAAATGCAAGAGAATGCAAGGAAAGTGTAACGGAAAGCAAGGCAAGGCAAAGCAAAGCAAGGCCAGGCAAGGGTAACGGAAGGCAAGGCACGGCAAGGCAAGGAAAGTCTAAGCCAAGACAACGCAAGGCTAGGTAATGAACTGCAATGCAAGGAAAGAGTAACGGAAGGCAAGGCAAGGCAAGGTAAAGCAGGGGAAGGCAAGGGTAACGGAAGGTACGGCAAGGCAAGACAAAGCTAAGTTGAGGCAACGCAAAGCAAGGCAAGGTTAAGGCAAGGCAAGCCAAGCAAGGCTAAGGCAAGTGGAGACAAGGCTAAGGCACGACAACGCACGGTTAGGCAATGCACGGCAAAGCAAGGAAAGTGTAACGGAAGGCAAGTCACGGCAAGGCAAGGCAAGGTTAAGGCACGACAACGCAAGGCTAAGGCACGACAACGCAAGGCTTGGCAATGCAGGGCAAGGCAAGGAAAGGGTAACGGAAGGAAAGGCACGGTACGTCCAGACAAGGCTAAGGCAATGCAACGCAAGGCAAGGAAAGGTTAACGGAAGGCAAGGCAAGGCAAAGCAAGGCCAGGCAAGGGTAACGGAAGGCAAGGCACGGCAAGGCAAGGCAAGGGTTATGCAACGCAACGCAAGGCTAGGAAATGAACGGCAAGGCAAGGAAAGTTTCACGGACGCAAGGCACGGCAAGGTCAATAAGGGGAAGGCAAGGGTAACGCAAGGCAAGGCAACGCAATGCAAATCAAGGCAAGGCAAGGGGAACGGAAGGCACGGAAAGGCAAGGCAAGCCAGGTTAGGCTAAGGCAAGGCAAGGCAAGACTATGGCACGACAACGGACGGCTAGGAAATGCACGCCAAGGCAAGGAAAGGGTAAAGGAAGGCAAAGCACGGCAAGGCAAGGCAGGGCTAAGGCACCAAAACGCAAGGCTAGGCAATGCAGGACAAGGCAAGGAAAGGGTAACGTAAGCCATTGCAAGGCAAGGCAAAGCAAGGCAACGCAAGGCTAAAGCAAGGCAACGCAAGGCTAGGCAACGCACTTAAAGGCACCGAAAGTGTAACGGAAGCAAGGCAAGGTAAGGGAAAGCAAGGCAATGCAAGGGGAACGGAAGGCACGGCAAGGTAAGGCAAGGTGAATGGAAGGCACGGCAAGGCAAGGCAAAGCTAAGGTAAGGCAACGCAAGTCAAAGAAAGGTTAAGGCAATGCAAGCCAAGCAAGGCTGAGGCAAGTGGAGACAAGGCTAAGGCACGACAACGCAAGGCTAGGCAATGCACGGCAAAGCAAGGAAAGTGTAACGGAAGGCACGGCACGGCAATGCAAGGCAAGGATATGGTACGACAACGCAAGGCTAAGGCACGACAACGCAAGGCTTGGCAATGCAGGGCAAGGCAAGGAAAGGATAGCGGAAGGAAAGGCCAGGCAAGACAAAGCAAGGCAACGCAAGGGGAACGGAAGGCACGGCAAGGTAAGGTAAGGACAAGGCAAGGCCCAGCAAAGCAAGGCAAGGCTAAGGCATGACAACGCAAGGCTAGGCAATGCAAAGCAAGGCAAGGAAAGGGTAACTCAAGGCAAGGCACGGCCAGGCAAGGCAAGGCTAAGGCACGACAACACAAGGCTAAGCAATGCAAGGCAAGGCAACGAAAGGCTAACGGAAGGCAGGGCACGGCAAGGCAAGGCAAGGCTAAGGCAAGGCAACGCAAGGCTAGGCAATGCACGGCAAGGCAAGGAAAGGGCAACGGAAGGAAAGGCAAGGCAAGGCAAATCAAGGCAGGGAAAGGGTAACGGAAGGCACTGAAATGCAAGGCAAACCAAACTAGACTAAGGCAAGGCAAGGCAATAATATAGCAGCACAACGGAAGGCAAGGCAATGTACCACAAGGCAAGGAATGGGTAACGGAAGGCAAGGCAAGGCAAGACAAAGCAAGGCAAGGAAGGGTAACGGAAGGCACGGCAAGGTAAGGGAAGGACAAGGCAAGGCACGGCAACGCAAGGCAAGGCAAGGCTAAGGCACGACAACGCAAGGCTAGGTAATGCACGGCAATGCAAGGAAAGGGTAACCGAATTCAATGCAAGGCAAAGCAAGGCCAGGCAAAAGTAATGGAATTTACGGCAAGGGAAGGCAAGGGTAACAGAAGGCAAGGGAAATCACTGCAAAGTAAGGCAAGGCAAGGGTAACGGAAGGCACGGCAAGGAAAGGGAAGGACAAGGCAAGGCACTGCCAGGCAAGGTAAGGCTAAGGCATGATAACACAAGGCTAGCCAAGGATAAGGCAAGGGACGCCAATCAAGGCTAAGGCAAGGGGAGGCAAAGCTAAGGCACGAGAATGAAAGGCTTGGCAATGCAGGGCAAGGCAAGGAAAGGGTAACGGAAGGCAAGGCAAGGCAAGGCAAAGCAAGTAAAGGAAAGTGTAACGGAAGGCAAGGCACGGCAAGGCAAGGCAAGTCTAAGGCAAGGCAACACAAGGCTAAGCAATGCACCGCAAGGCAAGGAAAGGGTAACGGAAGGCAATGCAACGCAAAGCAAGGCCAGGCAAGGGTAACGGAAGGCACGGGAAGGGAAGGCAAGGCAACGCAATGCTAGGCAATGCAAGGCAAGGCAACGAAAGGCTAACGGAAGGCATGGCACTGCAAGGCAAGGCACGGCTAACGCAAGGAAACGCAAGGCCAGGCAAGGCATGGCAAGGCTAGGAAAGGGCAACGGAAGGCAAGGCAAGGCAAGGCAAAGCAAGGCAAACCAAGGGTAACGGACGGAAAGCACGGCAAGGTAATGAAGGACAAGGCAAGGCACGGCAACGCAAGGCAAGGCAAGGCTAAGACACGACAACGCAAGGCTAGGTAATGCACGTCAATGCAAGGAAAGGGTAACGGAATTCAATGCAAGGCAAAAAGAGGCCAGGCAAAGGTAACGGAATTTACGGCAAGGGAAGGCAAGAGTAACAGAAGGCAAGGGAAAGCAAGGCAAAGCAAGGCAAGGCAAGTGTAACGGAAGGCAAGGCACTGCAAGGCAAGGCAAGGCTAAGGCAAGGTAACGCAATGCTAGGAAATGCAAGAGAATGCAAGGAAAGTGTAACGGAAAGCAAGGCAAGGCAAAGCAAAGCAAGGCCAGGCAAGGGTAACGGAAGGCAAGGCACGGCAAGGCAAGGAAAGTCTAAGCCAAGACAACGCAAGGCTAGGTAATGAACTGCAATGCAAGGAAAGAGTAACGGAAGGCAAGGCAAGGCAAGGTAAAGCAGGGGAAGGCAAGGGTAACGGAAGGTACGGCAAGGCAATGCAAAGCAAGGCAAGGCAAGTGTAACGGAAGGCACGGCACGGCAATGCAAGCCAGGCTAGGGTAAGGCAAAGCAAGGCAAGACTATGGCACGACAACGGACGGCTAGGAAATGCACGCCAAGGCAAGGAAAGTGTAACGGAAAGCAAGGCACGGCACGTCCAGGCAAGGCTAAAGCAAGGCAACGCAAGGCAAGGAAAGGTTAACGGCAGGCAAGGCAAGGCAAAGCAAGGCCAGGCAAGGGTAACGGAAGGCAAGGCACGGCAAGGCAAGGCCAGCCAATCAAGGCTAAGGAAAGGGAAAGAAAGGCTATGGCACGACAACGCAAGTCTAGGTAATGCTCGGCAATGCAAGGAAAGGGTAACGGAAGGCAAGGCAAGGCAAGGCAAAGCAAGAGAAGGCAAGGGTAACGGAAGGCACGGCAATGCAAGGCAAGCCAAGCTAGGCTAAGGCAAGTCAAGGCAAGGCTATGGCACAAGGGAAGGCTAGGCAATATATAGCAAGGTAAGGAAAGGTTAACGGAAGGCAAGGGAAGGCAAGGCAAGAGTAACGCAAGGCACGGCAAGGCCACGGAAGACAAGCAACGCTAAGGAAAGGCAAGGCAAGGCTATGGCACGAGAACGCAAAGCTAGGCAATGCACGGCAAGGCAAGGAAAGGGTAACGGAAGCAAGGCAATGCAAGGGAAAGCAATGCAATGCAAGGGGAACGAAAGGCAAGGCAAGGTAAGGCAAGGGGAATGGAAGGCACGGCAAGGAAAGGGAAGGACAAGGCAAGGCACTGTAAGGCAAGGTAAGGCTAAGGCACGATAACACAAGGCTAGGCAACTTTAAGGCAAGGGACGCTAATCAAGGCTAAGGCAAGGGGATGCAAAGCTAAGGCAGGACAACGAAAGGCTAGGCAATGCAGGGCCAGGCAAGGAAAGGGTAATGGAAGGCAAGGCAAGGCAAGTGTAACGGAAATCACGGCACGGCAAGGCAAGGCAAGGCTAAGGCAAGGCAACGCAAGGCTAGGGAAAGATAAGGCAAGGAAACACAAGGCTAGGCAATGCACGGCAAGGCAAGGGGAACGGAAGGTACGGCAATGCAAGGAAAGGGTAACGGAAGGCAAGGCAAGGCAAGTCAAAGCAAGGCAAGGCAAGGGTAACGGAAGACAAGGCAAGGCAAGGCAAAGCAAGGCAAGGCAAGGGGAACGGAAGGCACGGCAAGGTAAGGTAAGGACAAGGCAAGACCCAGCAAGGCAAGGCAAGGCTAAGGCATGACAACGCAAGGCAAGGCAATGCAAAGCAAGGCAAGGAAAGGGTAACTCAAGGGAAGGCACGGCCAGGCAAGGCAAGGCTAAGACAAGACAACGCAAGGATAGGCAATGCAAGGCAAGACAACGAAAGGCTAACGGAAGGCATGGCACGGCAAGGCAAGGCAAGGCTAACGTAAGGCAACGCAAGGCTAGGCAATGCACGGCAAGGCAAGGAAAGGGCAACGGAAGGCAAGGCAAGGCAAGGCAAAGCAAGGCAGGGAAAGGGTAACGGAAGGCACTGAAATGCAAGGCAAACCAAACTAGACTAAGGCAAGGCAAGGCAAGGATATGGCAGCACAACGGATGGCAAGGCAATGTACGACAAGGCAAGGAATGAGTAAGGGAAGGCAAGGCAAGGCAAGAGAAAGCAAGGGAAGACAAGGGTAACGGAAGGCACGGCAAGGTAAGGGAAGGGCAAAGCAAGGCACGGCAAGGCAAGGCAAGGCAAGGCTAAGGCACGACCACGCAAGGCTAGGCAATGCACGGCAAGGCAAGGAAACGGTAACGCAAGGAAACGCACCGTCAGGCAATTCAAGGCTAAAGCACTTCAACGCAAGGCTAGGAAATGCACGGCAAGGCAAGGAAAGGGTAACGGAAGGCAAGGAAGGCAAGGCAAAGCAAGGCAAGTCAAGGGTAACGGAAGGCACGACAAGGTAAGGCAAGGCAAAGAAAGGCTAGTCAATGCAGGGCAAGGCAAGGAAATGGTAACGAAAGGCAAGGAAGGCAAGGCAAAGCAAGGCAAGGCAAGGGTAACGGAAGGCAATGCAACGCAAAGCAAGGCCAGGCAAGGGTAACGGAAGGCACGGGAAGGGAAGGCAAGGCAACGCAATGCTAGGCAATGCAAGGCAAGGCAACGAAAGGCTAACGGAAGGCATGGCACGGCAAGGCAAGGCACGGCTAAGGCAAGGAAACGCAAGGCCAGGCAAGGCATGGCAAGGCTAGGAAAGGGCAACGGAAGGCAAGGCAAGGCAAGGCAAAGCAAGGCAAACCAAGGGTAACGGAAGGCACGGCAAGGTAATGGAAGGACAAGACAAGGCACGGCAAGGCAAAGCAAGGCAAGGCTAAGACACGAAAACGCAAGTGTATGTAATGCATGTCAATGCAAGGAAAGGGTAACGGAATTCAATGCAAGGCAAAAAGAGGCCAAGCAAAGGTAACGAAATTTACGGCAAGACGAAGGCAAGGGTAACAGAAGGCAAGGGAAAGCAAGGCAAAGCAAGGCAAGGCAAGTGTAATGGAAGGCAAGGCACTGCAAGGCAAGGCAAGGCTAAGGCAAGGCAACGCAATGCTAGGAAATGGAAGAGAATGCAAGGAAAGTGTAACGGAAGGCAAGGCAAGGCAAAGCAAAGCAAGGCCAGGCAAGGGTAACGGAAGGCAAGGCACGGCAAGGCAAGGAAAGGCTAAGGCACGACAACGCTAGGCTAGGTAATGAACGGCAATGCAAGGAAAGGGTAACGGAAGGCAAGGCAAGGCAAGGTAAAGCACGGGAAGGCAAGGATAACGGAAGGTACGGCAAGGCAAGACAAAGCTAAGTTAGGAAACGCAAGGCAAGGCAAGGTTAAGGCAAGGCAAGCCAAGCAAGGCTAAGGCAAGTGGAGACAAGGCTAAGGCACAGAAACGCAAGGCTAAGCAATGCACGGCAAGGCAAGGAAAGTGTAACGGAAAGCAAGGCACGGCAAGGTCAATAAAGGGAAGGCAAGGGTAACGCAAGGCAAGGCAAGGCAATGCAAATCAAGGCAAGGCAAGGGGAACGGAAGGCACGGAAAGGCAAGGCAAGCCAGGCTAGGCTAAGGCAAGGCAAGGCAAGACTATGGCACGACAACTGACGGCTAGGAAATGCACGCCAAGGCAAGGAAAGTGTAACGGAAAGCAAGGCACGGCACGTCCAGGCAAGGCTAAGGCAAGGCAACGCAAGGCAAGGAAAGGTTAACGGAAGGCAAGGCAAGGCAAACCAAGGCCAGGCAAGAGTAACGGAAGGCAAGGCACGGCAAGGCAAGGCCAGCCAATCAAGGCTAAGGAAAGGGAAGGCAAGGCTATGGCACGACAACGCAATTCTAGGTAATGCTCGGCAATGCACGGAAAGGGTAACGGAAGGCAAGGCAACGCAAGGCAAAGCAAGGGAAGGCAAGGGTAACGGAAGGCACGGTAATGCAAGGCAAGCCAAGCTAGGCTAAGGCAAGTCAAGGCAAGGCTAAGGCACAACGGAATGCTAGGCAATATACAACAAGGTAAGGAAAGGGTAACGGAAGGCAAGGCAAGGCAATGCAAGGCAAGGCAAGGCAAGGGTAACGCAAGGCACGGCAAGGCCACGGAAGACAAGCAAGGCTAAGGAAAGGCAAGGCAAGGCTATGACACGAGAACGCAAGGCTAGGCAATGCAAGGCAAGACAAGGAAAGGCTAACGGAAGGCATGGCACGGCAAAGCAAGGCAAGGCTAAGGCAAGGCAACGCAAGGCTAGGCAATGCACGACAAGGCAAGGAAAGGGTTACGGAAGGCAAGGCAAGGCAAGGCAAAGCCAGGGAATGCAAGGGTAACGGAAGGCAAGGCAAGGCAAGGCAAAGCAAGGCAAGGCCAGGGGAATGGAAGGCACGGCAAGGTAAGTCAAGGTGAATGGAAGGCACGGCAAGGCAAGGCAAAGCTAAGGTAAGGCAACGCAAGGCAAGGAAAGGTTAAGGCAAGGCAAGCCAAGCAAGGCTAAGGCAAAAGGAGACAAGGCTAAGGCACGACAACGCACGGCTAGGCAATGCACGGCAAAGCAAGGAAAGTGTAACGGAAGGTACGGCACGGCAAGGCAAGGCAAGGTTAAGGCACGACAACGCAAGGCTAAGGCACGACAACGCAAGGCTTGGCAATGCAGGGCAAGGCAAGGAAAGGGTAACGGAAGGAAAGACAAGGCAATGCAAAGCAAGGCAAGGCAAGTGTAACGGAAGGCACGGCACAGCAATGCAAGGCAAGGCTTATGCAACGCAACGCAAGGCTAGGCAATGAACGGCAAGGCAAGGAAAGTTTCACGGACGCAAGGCACGGCAAGGTCAAGAAAGGGAAGGCAAGGGTAACGGAAGGCAAGGCAAGGCAAAGCAAGGCCAGGCAAGGGTAACGGAAGGCAAGGCACGGCAAGGCAAGGCCAGCCAATCAAGGCTAAGGCAAGGGAAGGCAAGGCTATGGCACGACAACGCAAATCTAGGTAATGATGGACATTGCAAGGAAAGGGTAACGGAAGGCAAGGCAAGGCAAGGCAAAGCAAGGGAAGGCAAGGGTAACGAAAGGCAAGGCAAGGCAAGGCAAAGCAAGGGAAGGCAAGGGTAACGGAAGGCACGGCAATGCAAGGCAAGCCAAGCTAGGCTTAGGCAAGTCAAGGCAAGGCTATGGCACAACGGAAGGCTAGGCAATGTACGACAAGGCAAGGAAAGGGTAACGGAAGGCAAGGCAAGGAAATTCAAAGCAAGGCAAGGGTAACGGAAGGCACGGTATGTCTAGGGAAGGCAAAGTAAGGCAAGGCAAGGCAAGGCACAGAAAGCTAGGCAATGCACGGCAAGGCAAGGAAAGGGTAAGGGAAGGCAAGGCACGGCAAGGCAAGGCAAGGCTAAGGCACGAAAAGGCAAGGCTAGGCAATGCACGGCAAGGCAATGAAAGCCTAACGGAAGGCATGGCACGGTAAGGCAAGGCAAGGATAAGGCAAGTTAACACAAGGCTAGGCAATTCACTGCAAGGCAAGGAAGGGGCAACAGAAGGCAAGGTAAGGCAAGGCAAAGCAAGGCAAGGCAAGGGTAACGGAAGGAACGCAAGGTAAGGGAAGGACAAGGCAAGGAACGGCAAGGCAAGGCAATGCAAGGCTAAGGCACGACAACGCAAGGCTAGGCAATGCACCTCAAGGCTAGGAAACGGTAACGCAAGGAAAGGCACGGTCAGGCAAGGAAAGGCTAAGGCACGACAACGCAAGGCTAGGCAATGCAGGGCAAGGCAAGGAAAGGGTAACGGAAGCAAGGCAAGGCAAGGGAAAGCAATGCAATGCAAGGGGAACGAAAGGCATGACAAGGTAAGGCAAGGGGAATGGAAGGCACGGCAAGGAAAGGGAAGGACAAGGCAAGGCACTGCCAGGCAAGGTAAGGCTAAGGCATGATAACACAAAGCTAGGCAAGGTTAAGGCAAGGGACGCCAATCAAGGCTAAGGCAAGGGGAGGCAAAGCTAAGGCACGAGAATGAAAGGCTTGGCAATGCAGGGCAAGGCAAGGAAAGGGTAACGGAAGGCAAGGCAAGGCAAGGCAAAGCAAGTAAAGGAAAGTGTAACGGAACGCAAGGCACGGCAAGGCAAGGCAAGTCTAAGGCAAGGCAACACAAGGCTAAGCAATGCACCGCAAGGCAAGGAAAGGGTAACGGAAGGCAATGCAACGCAAAGCAAGGCCAGGCAAGGGTAACGGAAGGCACGGGAAGGGAAGGCAAGGCAACGCAATGCTAGGCAATGCAAGGCAAGGCAACGAAAGGCTAACGGAAGGCATGGCACTGCAAGGCAAGGCACGGCTAAGGCAAGGAAACGCAAGGCCAGGCAAGGCATGGCAAGGCTAGGAAAGGGCAACGGAAGGCAAGGCAAGGCAAAGCAAAGCAAGGCAAACCAAGGGTAACGGACGGAAGGCACGGCAAGGTAATGAAGGACAAGGCAAGGCACGGCAACGCAAGGCAAGGCAAGGCTAAGACACGACAACGCAAGGCTAGGTAATGCACGTCAATGCAAGGAAAGGGTAACGGAATTCAATGCAAGGCAAAAAGAGGCCAGGCAAAGGTAACGGAATTTACGGCAAGGGAAGGCAAGAGTAACAGAAGGCAAGGGAAAGCAAGGCAAAGCAAGGCAAGGCAAGTGTAACGGAAGGCAAGGCACTGCAAGGCAAGGCAAGGCTAAGGCAAGGTAACGCAATGCTAGGAAATGCAAGAGAATGCAAGGAAAGTGTAACGGAAAGCAAGGCAAGGCAAAGCAAAGCAAGGCCAGGCAAGGGTAACGGAAGGCAAGGCACGGCAAGGCAAGGAAAGTCTAAGCCACGACAACGCAAGGCTAGGTAATGAACTGCAATGCAAGGAAAGAGTAACGGAAGGCAAGGCAAGGCAAGTTAAAGCAGGGGAAGGCAAGGGTAACGGAAGGTACGGCAAGGCAAGACAAAGCTAAGTTAAGGCAACGGAAAGCAAGGCAAGGTTAAGGCAAGGCAAGCCAAGTAAGGCTAAGGCAAGTGGAGACAAGGCTAAGGCACAAAAACGCAAGGCTAGGCAATGCACGGCAAAGCAAGGAAAGTGTAACGGAAGGCAAGGCAAGGCAAGGCAAAGCAGGGGAAGGCAAGGGTAACGGAAGGCAAGGCAAGGCAAGACAAAGCAAGGCAAGGCAAGGGGAACGGAAGGCAAGGCTAGGTAAGGCAAGGTCAATGGAAGGCACGGCAAGGCAAGGCAAAGCTAAGTTAGGGCAACGCAAGGCAAGGAAAGGTTAAGGCAAGGCAACACAAGCAGGGCTAATGCAAGTGGAGACAAGGCTAAGGCACGACAACGCACGGTTAGGCAATGCACGGCAAAGCAAGGAAAGTGTAACGGAAGGCAAGGCACGGCAAGGCAAGGCAAGGTTAAGGCACGACAACGCAAGGCTAAGGCACGACAACGCAAGGCTTGGCAATGCAGGGCAAGGCAAGGAAAGGGTAACGGAAGGAAAGGCACGGTACGTCCAGTCAAGGCTAAGGCAAGGCAACGCAAGGCAAGGAAAGGTTAACGGAAGGCAAGGCAAGGCAAAGCAAGGCCAAGCAAGGGTAACGGAAGGCAAGGCACGCCAAGGCAAGGCAAGGCTTATGCAACGCAACGCAAGGCTAGGAAATGAACGGCAAGGCAACGAACGTTTCACGGACGCAAGGCACGGCAAGGTCAATAAAGGGAAGGCAAGGGTAACGCAAGGCAAGGCAAGGCAATGCAAATCAAGGCAAGGCAAGGGGAACGGAAGGCACGGAAAGGCAAGGCAAGCCAGGTTAGGCTAATGCAAGGCAAGGCAAGACTATGGAACGACAACGGACGGCTAGGAAATGCACGCCAAGGCAAGGAAAGGGTAAAGGAAGGCAAAGCACGGCAAGGCAAGGCAGGGCTAAGGCACCAAAACGGAAGGCTAGGCAATGCAGGACAAGGCAAGGAAAGGGTAACGTAAGGCATTGCAAGGCAAGGCAAAGCAAGGCAAGGCAAGGCTAAAGCAAGGCAACGCAAGGCTAGGCAACGCACTTAAAGGCACCGAAAGTGTAACGGAAGCAAGGCAAGGTAAGGGAAAGCAAGGCAATGCAAGGGGAACGGAAGGCACGACAAGGTAAGGCAAGGTGAACGGAAGGCACGGCAAGGCAAGGCAAAGCTAAGGTAAGGCAACGCAAGTCAAAGAAAGGTTAAGGCAATGCATGCCAAGCAAGGCTAAGGCAAGTGGAGACAAGGCTAAGGCACGACAACGCAAGGCTAGGCAATGCACGGCAAAGCAAGGAAAGTGTAACGGAAGGCACGGCACGGCAATGCAAGGCAAAGTTATGGTACGACAACGCAAGGCTAAGGCACGAGAACGCAAGGCTTGGCAATGCAGGGCAAGGCAAGGAAAGGGTAGCGGAAGGAATGGCCAGGCAAGGCAAAGCAAGGCAACGCAAGGGGAACGGAAGGCACGGCAAGGTAAGGTAAGGACAGGGCAAGGCCCAGCAAGGCAAGCCAAGGCTAAGGCATGACAACGCAAGGCTAGGCAATGCAAAGCAAGGCAAGGAAAGGGTAACTCAAGGCAAGGCACGGCCAGGCAAGGCAAGGCTAAGGCACAACAACACAAGGCTAAGCAATGCAAGGCAAGGCAACGACAGGCTAACGGAAGGCAGGGCACGGCAAGGCAAGGCAAGGCTAAGGCAAGGCAACGCAAGGCTAGGCAATGCACGGCAAGGCAAGGAAAGGGCAACGGAAGGAAAGGCAAGGCAAGGCAAATCAAGGCAGGGAAAGGGTAACGGAAGGCACTGAAATGCAAGGCAAACCAAACTAGACTAAGGCAAGGCAAGGCAATAATATAGCAGCACAACGGAAGGCAAGGCAATGTACCACAAGGCAAGGAATGGGTAACGGAAGGCAAGGCAAGGCAAGACAAAGCAAGGCAAGGCAAGGGTAACGGAAGGCACGGCAAGGTAAGGGAAGGACAAGGCAAGGCACGGCAACGCAAGGCAAGGCAAGGCTAAGGCACGACAACGCAAGGCTAGGTAATGCACGGCAATGCAAGGAAAGGGTAACTCAAGGCAAGGCACGGCCAGGCAAGGCAAGGCTAAGGCACGACAACACAAGGCTAGGCAATGCAGGGCAAGGCAAGGAAAGTGTAACGGAAGGAAAGGCAAGGCAAGGCAAAGCAAGGCAACGCAAGGGGAATGGAAGGCACGGAAAGGTAAGGTAAGGACAAGGCAAGGCCCAGCAAGGCAAGGCAAGGCTAAGGCATGACAACGCAAGGCTAGGCAATGCAAAGCAAGGCAAGGAAAGGGTAACTCAAGGCAAGGCACGGCCAGGCAAGGCAAGGCTAAGGCACGACAGCGCAAGGCTAGGCAATGCAAGGCAAGGCAACGAAAGGCTAACGGAAGGCATGGCACGGCAAGGCAAGGCAAGGCAACGCAAGGCTAGGCAATGCACGTCAAGGCAAGGAAAGGGTAACGGAAGGCAAGGCAAGGGAAGGCAAAGCAAGGCAGGGAAAGGGTAATGGAAGGCACTGAAATTCAAGGCAAACCAAACTAGACTAAGGCAAGGCAAGGCAATGATATAGCAGCACAACGGAAGGCAAGGCAATGTACGAGAAGGCAAGGAATGGGTAACGGAAGGCAAAGCAAGGCAAGACAAAGCAAGGCAAGGCAAGGTTAACGGAAGGCACGGCAAGGTAAGGGAAGGACAAGGCAAGGCACGGCAACGCAAGGCAAGGCAAGGCTAAGGCACGACAACGCAAGGCTAGGTAATGCAGGGCAATGCAAGGAAAGCGTAACCGAATTCAATGCAAGGCAAAGCAAGGCCAGGCAAAAGTAATGGAATTTACGGCAAGGGAAGGCAAGGGTAACAGAAGGCAAGGGATAGCACTGCAAAGTAAGTCAAGGCAAGGGTAACGGAAGGCACGGCAAGGTAAGGGAAGGACAATGCAAGTCACGACAAGGCAAAGCAACTCAAAGCTAAGCAATGCACCGCAGGGCAAGGAAAGGGTAACGGAAGGCAGTGCAAGGCAAAGCAAGGCCAGGCAAGGTTAACGGAAGGCAAGGCACGGCAAGGCAAGGCAAGGCTATGGCACGACAACGCAAGGCTAGGTAATGCACGGCAATGCAAGCAAAGGGTAACGGAAGGCAATGCAAGGCAAGGCAAAGCAAGGGAAGGCAAGGGTAACGGAAGGCAAGGCAAGGGAAGGCAAAGCAAGGCAAGGCAAGGGGAACGGAAGGCACGGCAAGGTAAGGCAAGGTGAATGGAAGGCACGGCAAGGCAAGGCAAAGCTAAGGTAAGGCAACGCAAGGCAAGGAAAGGTTAAGGCAAGGCAAGCCAAGCAAGGCTAAGGCAAGTGGAGACAAGGCTAAGGCACGACAACGCACGGCCAGGCAATGCACGGCAAAGCAAGGAAAGTGTAACGGAAGGCACGGCACGGCAAGGTAAGGCAAGGTTAAGGCACGACAATGCAAGGCTAAGGCACGACAACGCAAGGCTTGGCAATGCAGGGCAAGGCAAGGAAAGGGTAACGGAAGCAAGGCAAGGCAAGGGAAAGCAATGCAATGCAAGGGGAACGAAAGGCAAGGCAAGTCAAGGCAAGGGGAATGGAAGGCACGGCAAGGAAAGGGAAGGACAAGGCAAGGCACTGCCAGGCAAGGTAAGGCTAAGGCACGATAACACAAGGCTAGGCAAGTTTAAGGCAAGGGACGCCAATCAAGGCTAGGGCAAGGGGATGCAAAGCTAAGGCAGGACAACGCAAGGCTAGGAAATGCAGGGCCAGGCAAGGAAAGGGTAATGGAAGGCAAGGCCAGGCAAGGCAAAGCAAGGCAAGGCAAGTGTAACGGAAAGCACGGCACGGCAAGGCAAGGCAAGGCTAAGGCAAGGCAACGCAAGGCTCGGGAAAGATAAGGCAAGGAAACACAAGGCTAGGCAATGCACGGCAAGGCAAGGGGAACGGAAGGTACGTCAAGGCAAGGGAAAGAAAGGCTAGGCAATGCACGGCAAGACAAGGAAAGGGTAAAGGAAGGCAAAGCACGGCAAGGCAAGGCAGGGCTAAGGCACGAAAACGCAAGGCTAGGCAATGCAGGACAAGGCAAGGAAAGGGTAACGTAAGGCACTGCAAGGCAAGGCAAAGCAAGGCAATGCAAGTGTAACGGAAGGCACGGCACGGCAAGGCAAGGCAAGGCTAAAGCAAGGCAACGCAAGGTTAGGCAATGCACTTAAAGGCACCGAAAGTGTAACGGAAGCAAGGCCAGGTAAGGGAAAGCAAGGCAATGCAATGGGAACGGAAGGCACGGCAAGGTAAGGCAAGGTGAATGGAAGGCAGGGCAAGGCAAGGCAAAGCTAAGGTAATGCAACGCAAGTCAAAGAGAGGTTAAGGCAAGGCAAGCCAAGCAAGGCTAAGGAAAGTGGAGACAAGGCTAAGGCACGACAACGCAAGGCTAGGCAATGCACGGCAAAGCAAGGAAAGTGTAACGGAAGGCACGGCACGGCAATGCAAGGCAAGGTTATGGCACGACAACGCAAGGCTAAGGCACGACAACGCAAGGCTTGGCAATGCAGGGCAAGGCAAGGAAAGTGTAACGGAAGGAAAGGCAAGGCAAGGCAAAGCAAGGCAACGCAAGGGGAATGGAAGGCACGGAAAGGTAAGGTAAGGACAAGGCAAGGCCCAGCAAGGCAAGGCAAGGCTAAGGCATGACAACGCAAGGCTAGGCAATGCAAAGCAAGGCAAGGAAAGGGTAACTCAAGGCAAGGCAAGGCCTGGCAAGGCAAGGCTAAGGCACGACAACGCAAGGCTAGGCAATGCAAGGCAAGGCAAGGAAAGGGTAACGGAAGCAAGGCAAGGCAAGGGAAAGCAATGCAATGCAAGGGGAACGAAAGGCAAGGCAAGGTAAGGCAAGGGGAATGGAAGGCACGGCAAGGAAAGGGAAGGACAAGGCAAGGCACTGCCAGGCAAGGTAAGGCTAAGGCTCGATAACACAAGGCTAGGCAAGTTTAAGGCAAGGGACGCCAATCAAGGCTAAGGCAAGGGGATGCAAAGTTAAGGCAGGACAACGCAAGGCTAGGCAATGCAGGGCCAGGCAAGGAAAGGGTAATAGAAGGTAAGGCAAGGCAAGGCAAAGCAAGGCAAGGCAAGTGTAACGGAAAGCACGGCACGGCAAGGCAAGGCAAGGCTAAGGCAAGGCAACGCAAGGCTAGGGAAAGATAAGGCAAGGAAACACAAGGCTAGGCAATGCACGGCAAGGCAAGGGGAACGGAAGGTACGGCAAGGCAAGGCAAAGCTATGGTAAGACAACGCAAGGCAAGGCAAGGCAAGCAAGGCTAAGGCAAGTGGAGACAAGGCTAAGGCACTACAAAGCAAGGCTAGGCAATGCACTCAAAAACAAGGAAAGTGTAACGGAAGGCAAGGCAAGGCAAGGCAAAGCAAAGCAAGGCAAGGGTAACGGAAGACAAGGCAAGGCAAGACAAAGCAAGGCAAGGCAAGGGGAACGGAAGGCACGGCAAGGTAACGTAAGGACAAGGCAAGGCCCAGCAAGGAAAGGCAAGGCTAAGGCATGACAACGCAAGGCTAGGCAATGTAAAGCAAGGCAAGGAAAGGGTAACTCAAGGCAAGGCACGGCCAGGCAAGGCAAGGCTAAGGCACGACAACGCAAGGTTAGGCAATGCAAGGCAAGACAACGAAAGGCTAACGGAAGGCATGGCACGGCAAGGCAAGGCAAGGCTAAGGCAAGGCAAGGAAAGGCTAGGCAATGCACGGCAAGGCAAGGAAAGGGCAACGGAAGGCAAGGCAAGGCAAAGCAAGGCAGGGAAAGGGTAACGGAAGGCACTGAAATGCAAGGCAAACCCAACTAGACTACGGCAAGGCAAGGCAACGATATGGCATCATAACGGAAGGTAAGGCAATGTACGACAAGGCAAGGAATGGGTAACGGAAGGCAAGGCAACCAAGATAAAGCAAGGGAAGACAAGGGTAACGGAAGGTACGGCAAGGTAAGGGAAGGAGAAGGCAAGGCACGGCAAGTCAAGGCAAGACAAGGCTAAGGCACGACAACGCAAGGCTAGGCAATACACGGCAAGGCAAGGAAACGGTAGCGCAAGGAAAGGCACGGTCAGGCAAGGCAAGGCTAAGGCACGACAACGCAAGGCTAAGCACTGCACCGCAAATCAAGGAAACGTTAACGGAATGCAAGGCAAGGAAAAGCAAGGCCAGGCAAGGGTAACGGAAGGCAAGGCACGGCAAGGCATGGCCAGCCAATCAAGGCTAAGGCTAGGGAAGGCAAGGCTATGGCACGACAACGCAAATCTAGGTAATGCAGGACATTGCAAGGAAAGGGTAACGGAAGGCAAGGCAAGGTAAGGCAAAGCAAGGCAAGGCAATGGTAACGGAAGGCACGGCAATGGAAGGCAAGCCAATCTAGGCTAAGGCAAGGCAACTCAAGGCTATGGCACCACAACGGAAGGCAAGGCAATGTAAGACAACGCAAGGAAAGGGTAACGGAAGGCAAGGCAAGGCAAGACAAAGCAAGGCAAGGCAAGGGTAACGGAAGACACGGCAAGGTAAGGGAAGGACAAAGTAAGGCACGGCAAGGCAAGGCAAGGCAAGGAAAGGGTAACAAAAGGCAAGGAAGGCAAGGCAAAGCAAGGCAAGGCAAGGGTAACGGAAAGTCCGACAGGGTAAGTCAAGGTAAAGAAAGGCTAGGCAATACACGGCTAGGCAAGGAAAGGGTAACGGAAGGCCACGCACGGGAAGGAAAGGCAAGCCGAAGGCACGAAAACGCAAGGCTAGGCAATGCAGGGCAAGGAAAGTTAAGGGTAACGGATGGCATTGCAAGGCAAGCCAAAGCAAGGCAAGGCCAGTGTTACGGAAGGTACGGCACGGCAAGGCAACGCAAGGCTAAAGCAAGGCAACGCAATGCTAAGCAATGCACCGCAATGCAAGTAAAGGGTAACGGAATTCAATGCAAGGCAAAGCAAGGCAAGGCAAGGGTAACGGAAGGCACGGCAAGGTAAGGGAAGGACAATGCAAGGCACGACAAGGCAAGGCAACCCAAGGCTAAGCAATGCACAGCAGGGCAAGGAAAGGGTAACGGAAGAAAATGCCAGGCAAAGCAAAGCCAGGCAAGGGTAACGGAAGGCAAGGCACGGCAAGGCAAGGCAAGGCTAAAGCAAGTCAACGCTAGGCTAGGCAATGCACGGCAAGGCAACGAAAGTGTAACGGAAGTAAGGCAAGGCAAGGGAAAGCAAGGCAATGCAAGGGGAACAGAAGGCAAGGCAAGGCAAGGGAAGGACAAGGCAAGGCAAGGCCAGGCAAGGTAACGCTAAGGCACGATAACACGAGGCTAGGCTAAGGCAAGTGGAGGGAAAGATTAGGCAGGAGAACGCAAGGCTAGGAAATGCACGCAAACGTAAGGAAAGCGTAAGGGAATGCAATGCACGGCAAGGCAACGAAAGTGTAACGGAAACAAGGCAAGGCAAGGGAAAGCAAGGCAATGCAGGGGGAACGGAAGGCAAGGCAAGGCAAGGCAAGGCAAAGCAACGGAAGGCAAGGGCAACGGAAGGCACGGTAATGCAAGGCAAGCCAAGCTAGGCTAAGGCAAGTCAAGGCAAGGCTATGGCACAACGGAAGGCTAGGCAATATACAACAAGGTAAGGAAAGGGTAACGGAAGGCAAGGCAAGGCAAGGCAATGCAAGGCAAGGCAAGAATAATGCAAGGCACGGCAAGGCGACGGAAGACAAGCAAGGCTAAGGAAAGGCAAGGCAAGGCTATGGCACGAGAACGCAAAGCTAGGCAATGCACGGCAAGGCAAGGAAAGGGTAACCCAAGCAAGGCAAGGCAAGGGAAAGCAATGCAATGCAAGGGGAAAGAAAGGCAAGGCAAGGTAAGGCAAGGGGAATTTAAGGCACGGCAAGGAAAGGGAAGGACAAGGCAAGGCACTGCCAGGCAAGGTAAGGCTAAGGCACGATAACACAAGGCTAGGCAAGTTTAAGGCAAGGGACGCCAATCAAGGCTAAGGCAAGGGGATGCAAAGCTAAGGCAGGACAACGCAAGGCTAGGCAATGCAGGGCCAGGCAAGGAAAGGGTAATGGAAGGCAAGGCAAGGCAAGGCAAAGCAAGCGAAGGCAAGGGGAACGGAAGGCAAGGGAAGGCAAGGCAAAGCAAGGCAAGGCAAGGGGAACGGAAAGTACGTCAAGGCAAGGGAAAGAAAGGCTAGGCAATGCACGGCAAGACAAGGAAAGGGTAAAGGAAGGCAAAGCACGGCAAGGCAAGGCAGGGCTAAGGAACGAAAACGCAAGGCTAGGCAATGCAGGACAAGGCAAGGAAAGGGTACCGTAAGGCACTGCAAGGCAAGGCAAAGCAAGGCAATGCAAGTGTAACGGAAGGCACGGCACGGCAAGGCAAGGCAAGGCTAAAGCAAGGAAACGCAAGGCTAGGCAATGCACTTAAAGGCACCGAAAGTGTAACGGAAGCAAGGCAAGGTAAGGGAAAGCAAGGCAATGCAATGGGAACGGAAGGCACGGCAAGGTAAGGCAAGGTGAATGGAAGGCAGGGCAAGGCAAGGCAAAGCTAAGGTAAGGCAACGCAAGTCAAAGAGAGGTTAAGGCAAGGCAAGCCAAGCAAGGCTAAGGAAATTGGAGACAAGGCTAAGGAACGACAACGCAAGGCTAGGCAATGCACGGCAATGCAAGGAAAGGGTAACGGAATGCAAGGCAAGGCAAGGCAAAGCAATGCAAGGCAAGGGGAACGGAAGGCACGGCAAGGTAAGGCAAGGTGAATGGAAGGCACGGCAAGGCAAGGCAAAGCTAAAGTAAGGCAACGCAAGGCAAGGAAAGGTTAAGGCAAGGCAAGCCAAGCAAGGCTAAGGCAAGTGGAGACAAGGCTAATGCACAACCACGGACGGCCAGGCAATGCACGGCAAAGCAAGGAAAGTGTAACGGAAGGCACGGCACGGCAAGGCAAGGCAAGGTTAAGGCACGACAATGCAAGACTAAGGCACAACAACGCAAGGCTTGGCAATGCAGGGCAAGGCAAGGAAAGGGTAACTCAAGGCAAGGCACGGCCTGGCAAGGCAAGGCTAAGGCACGACAACGCAAGGCTAGGCAATGCAAGGCAAGACAACGAAAGGCTAACGGAAGGCATGGCAAGGCAAGGCAAGGCAAGGCTAAGGCATGGCAACGCAAGGCTAGGCAATGCACGGCAAGGCAAGGAAAGGGCAACGGTAGGCAAGGCAAGTCAAAGCAAGGCAGGGAAAGGGTAACGGAAGGCACTGAAATGCAAGGCAAACCAAACTAGACTAAGGCAAGGCAAGGCAAGGATATGGCAGCACAATGGCCGGTAAGGCAATGTACGACAAGGCAAGGAATGGGTAACGGAAGGCAAGGCAACCAAGATAAAGCAAGGGAAGACAAGGGTAACGGAAGGTACGGCAAGGTAATGGAAGGACAAGGCAAGGCACGGCAAGTCAAGGCAAGACAAGGCTAAGGCACGACAACGCAAGGCTAGGCAATACACGGCAAGGCAAGGAAACGGTAGCGCAAGGAAAGGCACGGTCAGGCAAGGCAAGGCTAAGGCACGACAACGCAAGGCTAAGCACTGCACCGCAAATCAAGGAAACGTTAACGGAAGGCACGGCAAGGAAAATAAATGCCAGGCAAGGGTAACGAAAGGGAAGGCACGGCAAGGCCTGGCCAGCCAATCAAGGCTAAGGCTAGGGAAGGCAAGGCTATGGCACGACAACGCAAATCTAGGTAATGAAGGACATTGCAAGGAAAGGGTAACGGAAGGCAAGGCAAGGCAAGGCAAAGCAAGGGAAGGCAAGGGTAACGGAAGGCAAGGAAAGGCAAGGCAAAGCAAGGCAAGGCAATGGTAATGAACGGCACGGCAATGGAAGGCAAGCCAATCTAGGCTAAGGCAAGGCAACGCAAGGCTAGGGCACCACAACGGAAGGCAAGGCAATGTACGACAACGCAAGGAATGGGTAACGGAAGGCAAGGCAAGGCAAGACAAAGCAAGGCAAGGCAAGGGTAACGGAAAGCACGGCAAGGTAAGGGAAGGACAAAGTAAGGCACGGCAAGGCAAGGCAAGGCAAGGAAAGGGTAACAGAAGGCAAGGAAGGCAAGGCAAAGCAAGGCAAGGCAAGGGTAACGGAAGGTCCGACACGGTAAGGCAAGGTAAAGAAAGGCTAGGCAATGCACGGCTAGGCAAGGAAAGGGTAACGGAAGGCATCGCACGGGAAGGCAAGGCAAGCCGAAGGCACGAAAACGCAAGGCTAGGCAATGCAGGGCAAGGAAAGGAAAGGCTAACGGAAGGCATGGCACGGCAAGGCAAGGCAAGGCAACGCAAGGCTAGGCAATGCACGTCAAGGCAAGGAAAGGGTAACGGAAGGCAAGGCAAGGGAAGGCAAAGCAAGGCAGGGAAAGGGTAATGGAAGGCACTGAAATTCAAGGCAAACCAAACTAGACTAAGGCAAGGCAAGGCAATGATATAGCAGCACAACGGAAGGCAAGGCAATGTACGAGAAGGCAAGGAATGGGTAACGGAAGGCAAAGCAAGGCAAGACAAAGCAAGGCAAGGCAAGGGTAACGGAAGGCACGGCAAGGTAAGGGAAGGACAAGGCAAGGCACGGCAACGCAAGGCAAGGCAAGGCTAAGGCAAGACAACGCAAGGCTAGGTAATGCAGGGCAATGCAAGGAAAGCGTAACCGAATTCAATGCAAGGCAAAGCAAGGCCAGGCAAAAGTAATGGAATTTACGGCAAGGGAAGGCAAGGGTAACAGAAGGCAAGGGATAGCACTGCAAAGTAAGGCAAGGCAAGGGTAACGGAAGGCACGGCAAGGTAAGGGAAGGACAATGCAAGTCACGACAAGGCAAAGCAACTCAAAGCTAAGCAATGCACCGCAGGGCAAGGAAAGGGTAACGGAAGGCAGTGCAAGGCAAAGCAAGTCCAGGCAAGGGTAACGGAAGGCAAGGCACGGCAAGGCAAGGCAAGGCTATGGCACGACAACGCAAGGCTAGGTAATGCACGGCAATGCAAGCAAAGGGTAACGGAAGGCAATGCAAGGCAAGGCAAAGCAAGGGAAGGCAAGGGTAACGGAAGGCAAGGCAAGGGAAGGCAAAGCAAGGCAAGGCAAGGGGAACGGAAGGCACGGCAAGGTAAGGCAAGGTGAATGGAAGGCACGGCAAGGCAAGGCAAAGCTAAGGTAAGGCAACGCAAGCCAAGGAAAGGTTAAGGCAAGGCAAGCCAAGCAAGGCTAAGGCAAGTGGAGACAAGGCTAAGGCACGACAACGCACGGCCAGGCAATGCACGGCAAAGCAAGGAAAGTGTAATGGAAGGCACGGCACGGCAAGGCAAGGCAAGGTTAAGGCACGACAACGCAAGGCTAAGGCACGACAACGCAAGGCTTGGCAATGCAGGGCAAGGCAAGGAAAGGGTAACGGAAGGAAAGGCAAGGCAATGCAAAGCAAGGCAAGGCAAGAGTAACGGAAGGCACGGCACGGCAATGCAAGGCAAGGCTTATGCAACGCAACGCAAGGCTAGGCAATGAACGGCAAGGCAAGGAAAGTTTCACGGACGCAGGGCACGGCAAGGTCAAGAAAGCGAAGGCAAGGTTAACGCAAGGCAAGGCAAGGCAATGCAAATCAAGGCAAGGCAAGCGGAACGGAAGGCACGGAAAGGAAAGGCAAGCCAGGCTAGGCTAAGGCAAGGCAAGGCAAGACCATGGCACGACAACGGACGGTTAGGAATTGCACGCCAAGGCAAGGAAAGTGTAACGGAAAGCAAGGCACGGCACGTCCAGGCAAGGCTAAGGGAAGGCAACGCAAGGCAAGGAAAGGTTAACGGAAGTCAAGGCAAGGCAAAGCAAGGCCAGGCAAGGGTAACGGAAGGCAAGGCACGGCAAGGCAAGGCCAGCCAATCAAGGCTAATGTAAGGGAAGGCAAGGCTATGGCACGACAACGCACGTCTAGGTAATGCTCGGCAATGCAAGGAAAGGGTAGCGGAAGCAAGGCAAGGCAAGGGAAAGCAATGCAATGCAAGGGGAACGAAAGGCAAGGCAAGGTAAGGCAAGGGGAATGGAAGGCACGGCAAGGAAAGGGAAGGACAAGGCAAGGCACTGCCAGGCAAGGTAAGGCTAAGGCACGATAACACAAGGCTAGGCAAGTTTAAGGCAAGGGACGCCAATCAAGGCTAAGGCAAGGGGATGCAAAGCTAAGGCAGGACAACGCAAGGCTAGGCAATGCAGGGCCAGGCAAGGAAAGGGTAATGGAAGGCAAGGTCAGGCAAGTTAAAGCAAGGCAAGGCACGTGTAACGGAAAGCAAGGCACGGCAAGGCAAGGCAAGGCTAAGGCAAGGCAACACAAGGCTAGGGAAAGATAAGGCAAGGAAACACAAGGCTAGGCAATGCACGGCAAGGCAAGGGGAACGGAAGGTACGGCAAGGCAAGGCCAAGCTAAGGTAAGGCAACGCAAGGCAAGGCAAGCCAAGCAAGGCTAAGGCAAGTGGAGACAAGGCTAAGGCACTACAAAGCAAGGCTTGGCAATGCACGGCAAAGCAAGGAAAGTGTAACGGAAGGCAAGGCAAGGCAAGGCAAAGCAAGGCAAGGCAAGGGTAACGGAAGACAAGGCAAGGCAAGGCAAAGCAAGGCAAGGCAAGGGGAACGGAAGGCACGGCAAGGTAAGGTAAGGACAAGGCAAGGCCCAGCAAGGCAAGGCAAGGCTAAGGCATGACAACGCAAGGCTAGGCAATGCAAAGCAAGGCAAGGAAAGGGTAACTCAAGGCAAGGCACGGCCAGGCAATGCAAGGCTAAGGCAAGGCAACGCAAGGCTAGGCAATGCACGGTAAGGCAAGGAAAGGGCAACGGAAGGCAAGGCAAGGCAAGGCAAAGCAAGGCAGGGAAAGGGTAACGGAAGGCACTGAAATGCAAGGCAAACCAACCTAGACTAAGGCAAGGCAAGGCAAGGATATGGCAGCATAGCGGAAGGTAAGGCAATGTACGACAAGGCAAGGAATGGGTAACGGAAGGCAAGGCAACCAAGATAAAGTAAGGGAAGACAAGGGTAACGGAAGGTACGGCAAGGTAAGGGAAGGACAAGGCAAGGCACGGCAAGTCAAGGCAAGACAAGGCTAAGGCACGACAACGCAAGGCTAGGCAATACACGGCAAGGCAAGGAAACGGTAGCACAAGGAAAGGCACGGTCAGGCAAGGCAAGGCTAAGGCACGACAACGCAAGGCTAAGAAATGCACCGCAAGGCAAGGAAACGTTAACGGAAGGCAAGGAAAGGAAAAGCAAGGCCAGGCAAGGGTAACGGAAGGCAAGGCACGGCAAGGCATGGCCAGCCAATCAAGGCTAAGGCTAGGGAAGGCAAAGCTATGGCACGACAACGCAAATCTAGGTAGTGCAGGACATTGCAAGGAAAGGGTAACGGAAGGCAAGGCAAAGCAAGGGAAGGCAAGGGTAACGGAAGGCAAGGAAAGGCAAGGCAAAGCAAGGCAAGGCAATGGTAACGGAAGGCACGGCAATGGAAGGCAAGCCAATCTAGGCTAAGGCAAGGCAACGCAAGGCTATGCACCACAACGAAAGGCAAGGCAATGTACGACAACGCAAGGAATGGGTAACGGAAGGCAAGGCAAGGCAAGACAAAGCAAGGCAAGGCAAGGGTAATGGAAGGCACGGCAAGGTAAGGGAAGGACAAAGTAAGGCACGGCAAGGCAAGGCAAGGCAAGGAAAGTGTAACAGAAGGCAAGGAAGGCAAGGCAAAGCAAGGCAAGGCAAGGGTAACGGAAGGTCCGACACGGTAAGGCAAGGTAAAGAAAGGCTAGGCAATGCACGGCTAGGCAAGGAAAGGGTAACGGAAGGCAACGCACGGGAAGGCAATGCAAGCCGAAGGCACGAAAACGCAAGGCTAGGCAATGCAGGGCAAGGAAATGAAAGGGTAACGGATGGCATTGCAAGGCAAGCCAAAGCAAGGCAAGGCAAGTGTTACGGAAGGTACGGCACGGCAAGGCAACGCAAGGCTAAAGCAAGGCAACGCAATGGTAAGCAATGCACCGCAATGCAAGTAAAGGGTAACGGAATTCAATGCAAGGCAAAGCAAGGCAAGGCAAGGGTAACGGAAGGCACGGCAAGGTAAGGGAAGGACAATGCAAGGAACGACAAGGCAAGGCAACCCAAGGCTAAGCAATGTACAGCAGGGCAAGGAAAGGGTAACGGAAGAAAATGCCAGGCAAAGCAAAGCCAGGCAAGGGTAACGGAAGGCAAGGCACGGCAAGGCAAGGGAAGGCTAAAGCAAGGCAACGCTAGGCTAGGCAATGCACGGCAAGGCAACGAAAGTGTAACGGAAGCAAGGCAAGGCAAGGGAAAGCAAGGCAATGCAAGGGGAACGGAAGGCAAGGCAAGGCAAGGGAAGGACAAGGCAAGGCAAGGCCAGGAAAGGTAACGCTAAGGCACGATAACACAAGGCTAGGCTAAGGCAAGGGGAGGGAAAGATAAGGCAGGAGAACGCAAGGCTAGGCAATGCACGCAAACGCAAGGAAAGCGTAAGGGAATGAAATGCACGGCAAGGCAACGAAAGTGTAACGGAAACAAGGAAAGGCAAGGGAAAGCAAGGCAATGCAAGGGGAACGGAAGGCAAGGCTAGGCAAGGCAAAGCAAGGGAAGGCAAGGGCAACGGAAGGCACGGTAATGCAAGGCAAGCCAAGCTAGGCTAAGGCAAGTCAAGGCAAGGCTATGGCACAACGGAAGGCTAGGCAATATGCAACAAGGTAAGGAAAGGGTAACGGAAGGCAAGGCTAAGGCATGACAACGCATGGCTAGGCAATGCAAACCAAGGCAAGGAAAGGGTAACTCAAGGCAAGGCACGGCCAGGCAAGGCAAGGCTAAGTCACGACAACGCAAGGCTAGGCAATGCACGGCAAGACAAAGAAAGGCAAACGGAAGGCATGGCACGGCAAGGCAAGGCAAGGCTAAGGCAAGGCAACGCAAGGCTAGGCAATGGACGGCAAGGCAAGGAACGGGCAACAGAAGGCAAGGCAAGGCAAGGCAAAGCAAGGCAGGGAAAGGGTAACGGAAGGCACTGAAATGCAAGGCAAACCAAACTAGACTAAGACAAAGCAAGGCAAGGATATGGCAGCATAACGGAAGGTAAGGCAATGAACGACAAGGCAAGGAATGGGTAACGGAAGGCAAGGCAACCAAGATAAAGCAAGGGAAGACAAGGGTAACGGAAGGTACGGCAAGGTAAGGGAAGGACAAGGCAAGGCACGGCAAGTCAAGGCAAGACAAGGCTAAGGCACGACAACGCAAGGCTAAGAAATGCACCGCAAGGCAAGGAAACGTTAACGGAAGGCAAGTCAAGGAAAAGCAAGGCCAGGCAAGGGTAACGGAAGGCAAGGCACGGCAAGGCATGGCCAGCCAATCAAGGCTAATGCTAGGGAAGGCAAGGCTATGGCACGACAACGCAAATCTAGGTAATGCAGGACATTGCAAGGAAAGGGTAACGGAAGGCAAGGCAAAGCAAGGGAAGGCAAGGGTAACGGAAGGCAAGGAAAGGCAAGGCAAAGCAAGGCAAGGCAAGGGTAACGGAAGGCACGGCAATGGAAGGCAAGCCAATCTAGGCTAAGGCAAGGCAACGCAAATCTAGGGCACCACAACGGAAGGCAAGGCAAAGTACGACAACGCAAGGAATGGGTAACGGAAGGCAAGGCAAGGCAAGACAAAGCAAGGCAAGGCAAGGGTAACGGAAGGCACGGCAAGGTAAGGGAAGTACAAAGTAAGGCACGGCAAGGCAAGGCAAGGCAAGGAAAGGGTAACAGAAGGCAAGGAAGGCAAGGCAAAGCAAGGCAAGGCAAGGCTAACGGAAGGCCCAACACTGTGAGGCAAGGTAAAGAAAGGCTAGGCAATGCACGGCTAGGCAAGGAAAGGGTAACTGAAGGCAACGCACGGCAAGGAAAGGCAAGACGAAGGCACGAAAACGCAAGGCTAGGCAATGCAGGGCAAGGCAAGGAAAGGGTAACGGATGGCATTGCAAGGCAAGCCAAAGCAAGGCAAGGCAAGTGTTACGGAAGGCACGGCACGGCAAGGCAACGCAAGGCTAAAGCAAGGCAACGCAAGGCTAAGCAATGCACCGCAATGCAAGTAAAGGGTAACGGAATTCAATGCAAGGCAAAGCAAGGCCTGGCAAAGGTAATGGAAGTTACGGCAAGGGAAGGCAAGGGTAACAGAAGGCAAGGGAAAGCACTGCAAAGCAAGGCAAGGCAAGGGTAACGGAAGGCACGGCAAGGTAAGGGAAGGACAATGCAAGGCACGACAAGGCAAGGCAAACCAAGGCTAAACAATGCACAGCAGGGCAAGGAAAGGGTAACGGAAGAAAATGCAAGGCAAAGGAAGGCCAGGCAAGGGTAACGGAAGGCAAGGCACGGCAAGGCAAGGCCAGGCTATGGCACGACAACGCACGGCTAGGTAATGCACGGCAATGCAAGGAAAGGGTAACGGAAGGCAAGGCAAGGCAAAGCAAGGGAAGGCAAGGGTAACGGAAGGCAAGGGAATGCAAGGCAAAGCAAGGCAAGGCAAGGGGAACGGAAGGTACGTCAAGGCAAGGGAAAGAAAGGCTAGGCAATGCACGGCAAGACAAGGAAAGGGTAACTCAAGGCAAGGCACGGCCAGGCAATGCAAGGCTAAGGCAAGGCAACGCAAGGCTAGGCAATGCACGTCAAGGCAAGTAAAGGGTAACGGAAGGCAAGGCAAGGGAAGGCAAAGCAAGGCAGGGAAAGGGTAATGGAAGGCACTGAAATTCAAGGCAAACCAAACTAGACTAAGGCAAGGCAAGGCAATGATATAGCAGCACAACGGAAGGCAAGGCAATGTACGAGAAGGCAAGGAATGGGTAACGGAAGGCAAAGCAAGGCAAGACAAAGCAAGGCAAGGCAAGGGTAACGGAAGGCACGGCAAGGTAAGGGAAGGACAAGGCAAGGCACGGCAACGCAAGGCAAGGCAAGGCTAAGGCACGACAACGCAAGGCTAGGTAATGCAGGGCAATGCAAGGAAAGCGTAACCGAATTCAATGCAAGGCAAAGCAAGGCCAGGCAAAAGTAATGGAATTTACGGCAAGGGAAGGCAAGGGTAACAGAAGGCAAGGGATAGCACTGCAAAGTAAGTCAAGGCAAGGGTAACGGAAGGCACGGCAAGGTAAGGGAAGGACAATGCAAGTCACGACAAGGCAAAGCAACTCAAAGCTAAGCAATGCACCGCAGGGCAAGGAAAGGGTAACGGAAGGCAGTGCAAGGCAAAGCAAGGCCAGGCAAGGTTAACGGAAGGCAAGGTACGGCAAGGCAAGGCAAGGCTATGGCACGACAACGCAAGGCTAGGTAATGCACGGCAATGCAAGCAAAGGGTAACGGAAGGCAATGCAAGGCAAGGCAAAGCAAGGGAAGGCAAGGGTAACGGAAGGCAAGGCAAGGGAAGGCAAAGCAAGGCAAGGCAAGGGGAACGGAAGGCACGGCAAGGTAAGGCAAGGTGAATGGAAGGCACGGCAAGGCAAGGCAAAGCTAAGGTAAGGCAACGCAAGGCAAGGAAAGGTTAAGGCAAGGCAAGCCAAGCAAGGCTAAGGCAAGTGGAGACAAGGCTAAGGCACGAAAACGCACGGCCAGGCAATGCACGGCAAAGCAAGGAAAGTGTAACGGAAGGCACGGCACGGCAAGGTAAGGCAAGGTTAAGGCACGACAATGCAAGGCTAAGGCACGACAACGCAAGGCTTGGCAATGCAGGGCAAGGCAAGGAAAGGGCAACGGAAGCAAGGCAAGGCAAGGGAAAGCAATGCAATGCAAGGGGAACGAAAGGCAAGGCAAGGTAAGGCAAGGGGAATGGAAGGCACGGCAAGGAAAGGGAAGGACAAGGCAAGGCACTGCCAGGCAAGGTAAGGCTAAGGCACGATAACACAAGGCTAGGCAAGTTTAAGGCAAGGGACGCCAATCAAGGCTAAGGCAAGGGGATGCAAAGTTAAGGCAGGACAACGCAAGGCTAGGCAATGCAGGGCCAGGCAAGGAAAGGGTAATGGAAGGTAAGGCAAGGCAAGGCAAAGCAAGGCAAGGCAAGTGTAACGGAAAGCACGGCACGGCAAGGCAAGGCAAGGCTAAGGCAAGGCAACGCAAGGCTAGGGAAAGATAAGGCAAGGAAACACAAGGCTAGGCAATGCACGGCAAAGCAAGGGGAACGGAAGGTACGTCAAGGCAAGGGAAAGAAAGGCTAGGCAATGCACGGCAAGACAAGGAAAGGGTAAAGGAAGGCAAAGCACGGCAAGGCAAGGCAGGGCTAAGGCACGAAAACGCAAGGCTAGGCAATGCAGGACAAGGCAAGGAAAGGGTAACGTAAGGCACTGCAAGGCAAGGCAAAGCAAGGCAATGCAAGTGTAACGGAAGGCACGGCACGGCAAGGCAAGGCAAGGCTAAAACAAGGCAACGCAAGGCTAGGCAATGCACTTAAAGGCACCGAAAGTGTAACGGAAGCAAGGCCAGGTAAGGGAAAGCAAGGCAATGCAATGGGAACGGAAGGCACGTCAAGGTAAGGCAAGGTGAATGGAAGGCAGGGCAAGGCAAGACAAAGCTAAGGTAATGCAACGCAAGTCAAAGAGAGGTTAAGGCAAGGTAAGCCAAGCAAGGCTAAGGAAAGTGGAGACAAGGCTAAGGCACGACAACGCAAGGCTAGGCAATGCACGGCAAAGCAAGGAAAGTGTAACGGAAGGCACGGCACGGCAATGCAAGGCAAGGTTATGGCACGACAACGCAAGGCTAAGGCACGACAACGCAAGGCTTGGCAATGCAGGGCAAGGCAAGAAAAGTGTAACGGAAGGAAAGGCAAGGCAAGGCAAAGCAAGGCAACGCAAGGGGAATGGAAGGCACGGAAAGGTAAGGTAAGGACAAGGCAAGGCCCAGCAAGGCAAGGCAAGGCTAAGGCATGACAACGCAAGGCTAGGCAATGCAAAGCAAGGCAAGGAAAGGGTAACTCAAGGCAAGGCACGGCCAGGCAAGGCAAGGCTAAGGCACGACAACACAAGGCTAGGCAATGCAAGGCAAGGCAACGAAAGGCTAACGGAAGGCATGGCACGGCAAGGCAAGGCAAGGCAACGCAAGGCTAGGCAATGCACGTCAAGGCAAGGAAAGGGTAACGGAAGGCAAGGCAAGGGAAGGCAAAGCAAGGCAGGGAAAGGGTAATGGAAGGCACTTAAATTCAAGGCAAACCAAACTAGACTAAGGCAAGGCAAGGCAATGATATAGCAGCACAATGGAAGGCAAGGCAATGTACGAGAAGGCAAGGAATGGGTAACGGAAGGCAAAGCAAGGCAAGACAAAGCAAGGCAAGGCAAGGGTAACGGAAGGCACGGCAAGGTAAGGGAAGGACAAGGCAAGGCACGGCAACGCAAGGCAAGGCAAGGCTAAGGCACGACAACGCAAGGCTAGGTAATGCAGGGCAATGCAAGGAAAGCGTAACCGAATTCAATGCAAGGCAAAGCAAGGCCAGGCAAAAGTAATGGAATTTACGGCAAGGGAAGGCAAGGGTAACAGAAGGCAAGGGATAGCACTGCAAAGTAAGGCAAGGCAAGGGTAACGGAAGGCACGGCAAGGTAAGGGAAGGACAATGCAAGTCACGACAAGGCAAAGCAACTCAAAGCTAAGCAATGCACCGCAGGGCAAGGAAAGGGTAACGGAAGGCAGTGCAAGGCAAAGCAAGGCCAGGCAAGGTTAACGGAAGGCAAGGCACGGCAAGGCAAGGCAAGGCTATGGCACGACAACGCAAGGCTAGGTAATGCACGGCAATGCAAGCAAAGGGTAACGGAATGCAATGCAAGGCAAGGCAAAGCAAGGGAAGGCAAGGGTAACGGAAGGCAAGGCAAGGGAAGGCAAAGCAAGGCAAGGCAAGGGGAACGGAAGGCACGGCAAGGTAAGGCAAGGTGAATGGAAGGCACGGCAAGGCAAGGCAAAGCTAAGGTAAGGCAAAGCAAGGCAAGGAAAGGTTAAGGCAAGGCAAGCCAAGCAAGGCTAAGGCAAGTGGAGACAAGGCTAAGGCACGAAAACGCACGGCCAGGCAATGCACGGCAAAGCAAGGAAAGTGTAACGGAAGGCACGGCACGGCAAGGTAAGGCAAGGTTAAGGCACGACAATGCAAGGCTAAGGCACGACAACGCAAGGCTTGGCAATGCAGGGCAAGGCAAGGAAAGGGCAACGGAAGCAAGGCAAGGCAAGGGAAAGCAATGCAATGCAAGGGGAACGAAAGGCAAGGCAAGGTAAGGCAAGGGGAATGGAAGGCACGGCAAGGAAAGGGATGGACAAGGCAAGGCACTGCCAGGCAAGGTAAGGCTAAGGCACGATAACACAAGGCTAGGCAAGTTTAAGGCAAGGGACGCCAATCAAGGCTAAGGCAAGGGGATGCAAAGTTAAGGCAGGACAACGCAAGGCTAGGCAATGCAGGGCCAGGCAAGGAAAGGGTAATGGAAGGTAAGGCAAGGCAAGGCAAAGCAAGGCAAGGCAAGTGTAACGGAAAGCACGGCACGGCAAGGCAAGGCAAGGCTAAGGCAAGGCAACGCAAGGCTAGGGAGATATAAGGCAAGGAAACACAAGGCTAGGCAATGCACGGCAAGGCAAGGGGAACGGAAGGTCCGTCAAGGCAAGGGAAAGAAAGGCTAGGCAATGCACGGCAAGACAAGGAAAGGGTAAAGGAAGGCAAAGCACGGCAAGGCAAGGCAGGGCTAAGGCACGAAAACGCAAGGCTAGGCAATGCAGGACAAGGCAAGGAAAGGGTAACGTAAGGCACTGCAAGGCAAGGCAAAGCAAGGCAATGCAAGTGTAACGGAAGGCACGGCACGGCAAGGCAAGGCAAGGCTAAAACAAGGCAACGCAAGGCTAGGCAATGCACTTAAAGGCACCGAAAGTGTAACGGAAGCAAGGCCAGGTAAGGGAAAGCAAGGCAATGCAATGGGAACGGAAGGCACGGCAAGGTAAGGCAAGGTGAATGGAAGGCAGGGCAAGGCAAGGCAAAGCTAAGGTAATGCAACGCAAGTCAAAGAGAGGTTAAGGCAAGGTAAGCCAAGCAAGGCTAAGGAAAGTGGAGACAAGGCTAAGGCACGACAACGCAAGGCTAGGCAATGCACGGCAAAGCAAGGAAAGTGTAACGGAAGGCACGGCACGGCAATGCAAGGCAAGGTTATGGCACGACAACGCAAGGCTAAGGCACGACAACGCAAGGCTTGGCAATGCAGGGCAAGGCAAGAAAAGTGTAACGGAAGGAAAGGCAAGGCAAGGCAAAGCAAGGCAACGCAAGGGGAATGGAAGGCACGGAAAGGTAAGGTAAGGACAAGGCAAGGCCCAGCAAGGCAAGGCAAGGCTAAGGCATGACAACGCAAGGCTAGGCAATGCAAAGCAAGGCAAGGAAAGGGTAACTCAAGGCAAGGCACGGCCAGGCAAGGCAAGGCTAAGGCACGACAACACAAGGCTAGGCAATGCAAGGCAAGGCAACGAAAGGCTAACGGAAGGCATGGCACGGCAAGGCAAGGCAAGGCAACGCAAGGCTAGGCAATGCACGTCAAGGCAAGGAAAGGGTAACGGAAGGCAAGGCAAGGGAAGGCAAAGCAAGGCAGGGAAAGGGTAATGGAAGGCACTGAAATTCAAGGCAAACCAAACTAGACTAAGGCAAGGCAAGGCAATGATATAGCAGCACAACGGAAGGCAAGGCAATGTACGAGAAGGCAAGGAATGGGTAACGGAAGGCAAAGCAAGGCAAGACAAAGCAAGGCAAGGCAAGGGTAACGGAAGGCACGGCAAGGTAAGGGAAGGACAAGGCAAGGCACGGCAACGCAAGGCAAGGCAAGGCTAAGGCACGACAACGCAAGGCTAGGTAATGCAGGGCAATGCAAGGAAAGCGTAACCGAATTCAATGCAAGGCAAAGCAAGGCCAGGCAAAAGTAATGGAATTTACGGCAAGGGAAGGCAAGGGTAACAGAAGGCAAGGGATAGCACTGCAAAGTAAGGCAAGGCAAGGGTAACGGAAGGCACGGCAAGGTAAGGGAAGGACAATGCAAGTCACGACAAGGCAAAGCAACTCAAAGCTAAGCAATGCACCGCAGGGCAAGGAAAGGGTAACGGAAGGCAGTGCAAGGCAAAGCAAGGCCAGGCAAGGTTAACGGAAGGCAAGGCACGGCAAGGCAAGGCAAGGCTATGGCACGACAACGCAAGGCTAGGTAATGCACGGCAATGCAAGCAAAGGGTAACGGAAGGCAATGCAAGGCAAGGCAAAGCAAGGGAAGGCAAGGGTAACGGAAGGCAAGGAAAGGGAAGGCAAAGCAAGGCAAGGCAAGGGGAACGGAAGGCACGGCAAGGTAAGGCAAGGTGAATGGAAGGCACGGCAAGGCAAGGCAAAGCTAAGGTAAGGCAACGCAAGCCAAGGAAAGGTTAAGGCAAGGCAAGCCAAGCAAGGCTAAGGCAAGTGGAGACAAGGCTAAGGCACGACAACGCACGGCCAGGCAATGCACGGCAAAGCAAGGAAAGTGTAATGGAAGGCACGGCACGGCAAGGCAAGGCAAGGTTAAGGCACGACAACGCAAGGCTAAGGCACGACAACGCAAGGCTTGGCAATGCAGGGCAAGGAAAGGAAAGGGTAACGGAAGGAAAGGCAAGGCAATGCAAAGCAAGGCAAGGCAAGAGTAACGGAAGGCACGGCACGGCAATGCAAGGCAAGGCTTATGCAACGCAACGCAAGGCTAGGCAATGAACGGCAAGGCAAGGAAAGTTTCACGGACGCAGGGCACGGCAAGGTCAAGGAAGCGAAGGCAAGGTTAACGCAAGGCAAGGCAAGGCAATGCAAATCAAGGCAAGGCAAGCGGAACGGAAGGCACGGAAAGGAAAGGCAAGCCAGGCTAGGCTAAGGCAAGGCAAGGCAAGACCATGGCACGACAACGGACGGTTAGGAATTGCACGCCAAGGCAAGGAAAGTGTAACGGAAAGCAAGGCACGGCACGTCCAGGCAAGGCTAAGGGAAGGCAACGCAAGGCAAGGAAAGGTTAACGGAAGTCAAGGCAAGGCAAAGCAAGGCCAGGCAAGGGTAACGGAAGGCAAGGCACGGCAAGGCAAGGCCAGCCAATCAAGGCTAATGTAAGGGAAGGCAAGGCTATGGCACGACAACGCACGTTTAGGTAATGCTCGGCAATGCAAGGAAAGGGTAGCGGAAGCAAGGCAAGGCAAGGGAAAGCAATGCAATGCAAGGGGAACGAAAGGCAAGGCAAGGTAAGGCAAGGGGAATGGAAGGCACGGCAAGGAAAGGGAAGGACAAGGCAAGGCACTTCCAGGCAAGGTAAGGCTAAGGCACGATAACACAAGGCTAGGCAAGTTTAAGGCAAGGGACGCCAATCAAGGCTAAGGCAAGGGGATGCAAAGCTAAGGCAGGACAACGCAAGGCTAGGCAATGCAGGGCCAGGCAAGGAAAGGGTAATGGAAGGCAAGGTCAGGCAAGTTAAAGCAAGGCAAGGCACGTGTAACGGAAAGCAAGGCACGGCAAGGCAAGGCAAGGCTAACGCAAGGCAACGCAAGGCTAGGGAAAGATAAGGCAAGGAAACACAAGGCTAGGCAATGCACGGCAAGGCAAGGGGAACGGAAGGTACGGCAAGGCAAGGCCAAGCTAAGGTAAGGCAACGCAAGGCAAGGCAAGCCAAGCAAGGCTAAGGCAAGTGGAGACAAGGCTAAGGCACTACAAAGCAAGGCTTGGCAATGCACGGCAAAGCAAGGAAAGTGTAACGGAAGGCAAGGCAAGGCAAGGCAAAGCAAGGCAAGGCAAGGGTATCGGAAGACAAGGCAAGGCAAGGCAAAGCAAGGCAAGGCAAGGGAAACGGAAGGCACGGCAAGGTAAGGTAAGGACAAGGCAAGGCCCAGCAAGGCAAGGCAAGGCTAAGGCATGACAACGCAAGGCTAGGCAATGCAAAGCAAGGCAAGGAAAGGGTAACTCAAGGAAAGGCACGGCCAGGCAATGCAAGGCTAAGGCAAGGCAACGCAAGGCTAGGCAATGCACGGTAAGGCAAGGAAAGGGCAACGGAAGGCAAGGCAAGGCAAGGCAAAGCAAGGCAGGGAAAGGGTAACGGAAGGCACTGAAATGCAAGGCAAACCAACCTAGACTAAGGCAAGGCAAGGCAAGGATATGGCAGCATAGCGGAAGGTAAGGCAATGTACGACAAGGCAAGGAATGGGTAACGGAAGGCAAGGCAACCAAGATAAAGTAAGGGAAGACAAGGTAAGGGAAGGAAGGACAAGGCAAGGCACGGCAAGTCAAGGCAAGACAAGGCTAAGGCACGACAACGCAAGGCTAGGCAATACACGGCAAGGCAAGGAAACGGTAGCACAAGGAAAGGCACGGTCAGGCAAGGCAAGGCTAAGGCACGACAACGCAAGGCTAAGAAATGCACCGCAAGGCAAGGAAACGTTAACGGAAGGCAAGGAAAGGAAAAGCAAGGCCAGGCAAGGGTAACGGAAGGCAAGGCACGGCAAGGCATGGCCAGCCAATCAAGGCTAAGGCTAGGGAAGGCAAAGCTATGGCACGACAACGCAAATCTAGGTAATGCAGGACATTGCAAGGAAAGGGTAACGGAAGGCAAGGCAAAGCAAGGGAAGGCAAGGGTAACGGAAGGCAAGGAAAGGCAAGGCAAAGCAAGGCAAGGCAATGGTAACGGAAGGCACGGCAATGGAAGGCAAGCCAATCTAGGCTAAGGCAAGGCAACGCAAGGCTATGCACCACAACGAAAGGCAAGGCAATGTACGACAACGCAAGGAATGGGTAACGGAAGGCAAGGCAAGGCAAGACAAAGCAAGGCAAGGCAAGGGTAATGGAAGGCACGGCAAGGTAAGGGAAGGACAAAGTAAGGCACGGCAAGGCAAGGCAAGGCAAGGAAAGTGTAACAGAAGGCAAGGAAGGCAAGGCAAAGCAAGGCAAGGCAAGGGTAACGGAAGGTCCGACACGGTAAGGCAAGGTAAAGAAAGGCTAGGCAATGCACGGCTAGGCAAGGAAAGGGTAACGGAAGGCAACGCACGGGAAGGCAATGCAAGCCGAAGGCACGAAAACGCAAGGCTAGGCAATGCAGGGCAAGGAAATGAAAGGGTAACGGATGGCATTGCAAGGCAAGCCAAAGCAAGGCAAGGCAAGTGTTACGGAAGGTACGGCACAGCAAGGCAACGCAAGGCTAAAGCAAGGCAACGCAATGGTAAGCAATGCACCGCAATGCAAGTAAAGGGTAACGGAATTCAATGCAAGGCAAAGCAAGGCAAGGCAAGGGTAACGGAAGGCACGGCAAGGTAAGGGAAGGACAATGCAAGGAACGACAAGGCAAGGCAACCCAAGGCTAAGCAATGTACAGCAGGGCAAGGAAAGGGTAACGGAAGAAAATGCCAGGCAAAGCAAAGCCAGGCAAGGGTAACGGAAGGCAAGGCACGGCAAGGCAAGGGAAGGCTAAAGCAAGGCAACGCTAGGCTAGGCAATGCACGGCAAGGCAACGAAAGTGTAACGGAAGCAAGGCAAGGCAATGGAAAGCAAGGCAATGCAAGGGGAACGGAAGGCAAGGCAAGGCAAGGGAAGGACAAGGCAAGGCAAGGCCAGGAAAGGTAACGCTAAGGCACGATAACACAAGGCTAGGCTAAGGCAAGGGGAGGGAAAGATAAGGCAGGAGAACGCAAGGCTAGGCAATGCACGCAAACGCAAGGAAAGCGTAAGGGAATGAAATGCACGGCAAGGCAACGAAAGTGTAACGGAAACAAGGAAAGGCAAGGGAAAGCAAGGCAATGCAAGGGGAACGGAAGGCAAGGCTAGGCAAGGCAAAGCAAGGGAAGGCAAGGGCAACGGAAGGCACGGTAATGCAAGGCAAGCCAAGCTAGGCTAAGGCAAGTCAAGGCAAGGCTATGGCACAACGGAAGGCTAGGCAATATGCAACAAGGTAAGGAAAGGGTAACGGAAGGCAAGGCTAAGGCATGACAACGCATGGCTAGGCAATGCAAAGCAAGGCAAGGAAAGGGTAACTCAAGGCAAGGCACGGCCCGGCAAGGCAAGGCTAAGTCACGACAACGCAAGGCTAGGCAATGCACGGCAAGACAACGAAAGGCAAACGGAAGGCATGGCACGGCAAGGCAAGGCAAGGCTAAGGCAAGGCAACGCAAGGCTAGGCAATGGACGGCAAGGCAAGGAACGGGCAACAGAAGGCAAGGCAAGGCAAGGCAAAGCAAGGCAGGGAAAGGGTAACGGAAGGCACTGAAATGCAAGGCAAACCAAACTAGACTAAGACAAAGCAAGGCAAGGATATGGCAGCATAACGGAAGGTAAGGCAATGTACGACAAGGCAAGGAATGGGTAACGGAAGGCAAGGCAACCAAGATAAAGCAAGGGAAGACAAGGGTAACGGAAGGTACGGCAAGGTAAGGGAAGGACAAGGCAAGGCACGGCAAGTCAAGGCAAGACAAGGCTAAGGCACGACAACGCAAGGCTAAGAAATGCACCGCAAGGCAAGGAAACGTTAACGGAAGGCAAGTCAAGGAAAAGCAAGGCCAGGCAAGGGTAACGGAAGGCAAGGCACGGCAAGGCATGGCCAGCCAATCAAGGCTAATGCTAGGGAAGGCAAGGCTATGGCACGACAACGCAAATCTAGGTAATGCAGGACATTGCAAGGAAAGGGTAACGGAAGGCAAGGCAAAGCAAGGGAAGGCAAGGGTAACGGAAGGCAAGGAAAGGCAAGGCAAAGCAAGGCAAGGCAAGGGTAACGGAAGGCACGGCAATGGAAGGCAAGCCAATCTAGGCTAAGGCAAGGCAACGCAAATCTATGGCACCACAACGGAAGGCAAGGCAAAGTACGACAACGCAAGGAATGGGTAACGGAAGGCAAGGCAAGGCAAGACAAAGCAAGGCAAGGCAAGGGTAACGGAAGGCACGGCAAGGTAAGGGAAGTACAAAGTAAGGCACGGCAAGGCAAGGCAAGGCAAGGAAAGGGTAACAGAAGGCAAGGAAGGCAAGGCAAAGCAAGGCAAGGCAAGGCTAACGGAAGGCCCGACACTGTGAGGCAAGGTAAAGAAAGGCTAGGCAATGCACGGCTAGGCAAGGAAAGGGTAACTGAAGGCAACGCACGGCAAGGAAAGGCAAGACGAAGGCACGAAAACGCAAGGCTAGGCAATGCAGGGCAAGGCAAGGAAAGGGTAACGGATGGCATTGCAAGGCAAGCCAAAGCAAGGCAAGGCAAGTGTTACGGAAGGCACGGCACGGCAAGGCAACGCAAGGCTAAAGCAAGGCAACGCAAGGCTAAGCAATGCACCGCAATGCAAGTAAAGGGTAACGGAATTCAATGCAAGGCAAAGCAAGGCCTGGCAAAGGTAATGGAAGTTACGGCAAGGGAAGGCAAGGGTAACAGAAGGCAAGGGAAAGCACTGCAAAGCAAGGCAAGGCAAGGGTAACGGAAGGCACGGCAAGGTAAGGGAAGGACAATGCAAGGCACGACAAGGCAAGGCAAAGCAAGGCTAAACAATGCACAGCAGGGCAAGGAAAGGGTAACGTAAGAAAATGCAAGGCAAAGGAAGGCCAGGCAAGGGTAACGGAAGGCAAGGCACGGCAAGGCAAGGCCAGGCTATGGCACGACAACGCACGGCTAGGTAATGCACGGCAATGCAAGGAAAGGGTAACGGAAGGCAAGGCAAGGCAAAGCAAGGGAAGGCAAGGTAACGGAAGGCAAGGGAATGCAAGGCAAAGCAAGGCAAGGCAAGGGGAACGGAAGGTACGTCAAGGCAAGGGAAAGAAAGGCTAGGCAATGCACGGCAAGACAAGGAAAGGGTAACTCAAGGCAAGGCACGGCCAGGCAATGCAAGGCTAAGGCAAGGCAACGCAAGGCTAGGCAATGCACGTCAAGGCAAGTAAAGGGTAACGGAAGGCAAGGCAAGGGAAGGCAAAGCAAGGCAGGGAAAGGGTAATGGAAGGCACTGAAATTCAAGGCAAACCAAACTAGACTAAGGCAAGGCAAGGCAATGATATAGCAGCACAACGGAAGGCAAGGCAATGTACGAGAAGGCAAGGAATGGGTAACGGAAGGCAAAGCAAGGCAAGACAAAGCAAGGCAAGGCAAGGGTAACGGAAGGCACGGCAAGGTAAGGGAAGGACAAGGCAAGGCACGGCAACGCAAGGCAAGGCAAGGCTAAGGCACGACAACGCAAGGCTAGGTAATGCAGGGCAATGCAAGGAAAGCGTAACCGAATTCAATGCAAGGCAAAGCAAGGCCAGGCAAAAGTAATGGAATTTACGGCAAGGGAAGGCAAGGGTAACAGAAGGCAAGGGATAGCACTGCAAAGTAAGGCAAGGCAAGGGTAACGGAAGGCACGGCAAGGTAAGGGAAGGACAATGCAAGTCACGACAAGGCAAAGCAACTCAAAGCTAAGCAATGCACCGCAGGGCAAGGAAAGGGTAACGGAAGGACAGTGCAAGGCAAAGCAAGGCCAGGCAAGGTTAACGGAAGGCAAGGCACGGCAAGGCAAGGCAAGGCTATGGCACGACAACGCAAGGCTAGGTAATGCACGGCAATGCAAGCAAAGGGTAACGGAAGGCAATGCAAGGCAAGGCAAAGCAAGGGAAGGCAAGGGTAACGGAAGGCAAGGCAAGGGAAGGCAAAGCAAGGCAAGGCAAGGGGAACGGAAGGCACGGCAAGGTAAGGCAAGGTGAATGGAAGGCACGGCAAGGCAAGGCAAAGCTAAGGTAAGGCAACGCAAGGCAAGGAAAGGTTAAGGCAAGGCAAGCCAAAGCAAGGCTAAGGCAAGTGGAGACAAGGCTAAGGCACGAAAACGCACGGCCAGGCAATGCACGGCAAAGCAAGGAAAGTGTAACGGAAGGCACGGCACGGCAAGGTAAGGCAAGGTTAAGGCACGACAATGCAAGGCTAAGGCACGACAACGCAAGGCTAAGGCACGACAACGCAAGGCTTGGCAATGCAGGGCAAGGCAAGGAAAGGGCAACGGAAGCAAGGCAAGGCAAGGGAAAGCAATGCAATGCAAGGGGAACGAGAGGCAAGGCAAGGTAAGGCAAGGGGAATGGAAGGCACGGCAAGGAAAGGGATGGACAAGGCAAGGCACTGCCAGGCAAGGTAAGGCTAAGGCACGATAACACAATGCTAGGCAAGTTTAAGGCAAGGGACGCCAATCAAGGCTAAGGCAAGGGGATGCAAAGTTAAGGCAGGACAACGCAAGGCTAGGCAATGCAGGGCCAGGCAAGGAAAGGGTAATGGAAGGTAAGGCAAGGCAAGGCAAAGCAAGGCAAGGCAAGTGTAACGGAAAGCACGGCACGGCAAGGCAAGGCAAGGCTAAGGCAAGGCAACGCAAGGCTAGGGAAAGATAAGGCAAGGAAACACAAGGCTAGGCAATGCACGGCAAGGCAAGGGGAACGGAAGGTACGTCAAGGCAAGGGAAAGAAAGGCTAGGCAATGCACGGCAAGACAAGGAAAGGGTAAAGGAAGGCAAAGCACGGCAAGGCAAGGCAGGGCTAAGGCACGAAAACGCAAGGCTAGGCAATGCAGGACAAGGCAAGGAAAGGGTAACGTAAGGCACTGCAAGGCAAGGCAAAGCAAGGCAATGCAAGTGTAACGGAAGGCACGGCACGGCAAGGCAAGGCAAGGCTAAAGCAAGGCAACGCAAGGCTAGGCAATGCACTTAAAGGCACCGAAAGTGTAACGGAAGCAAGGCCAGGTAAGGGAAAGCAAGGCAATGCAATGGGAACGGAAGGCACGTCAAGGTAAGGCAAGGTGAATGGAAGGCAGGGCAAGGCAAGGCAAAGCTAAGGTAATGCAACGCAAGTCAAAGAGAGGTTAAGGCAAGGTAAGCCAAGCAAGGCTAAGGAAAGTGGAGACAAGGCTAAGGCACGACAACGCAAGGCTAGGCAATGCACGGCAAAGCAAGGAAAGTGTAACGGAAGGCACGGCACGGCAATGCAAGGCAAGGTTATGGCACGACAACGCAAGGCTAAGGCACGACAACGCAAGGCTTGGCAATGCAGGGCAAGGCAAGAAAAGTGTAACGGAAGGAAAGGCAAGGCAAGGCAAAGCAAGGCAACGCAAGGGGAATGGAAGGCACGGAAAGGTAAGGTAAGGACAAGGCAAGGCCCAGCAAGGCAAGGCAAGGCTAAGGCATGACAACGCAAGGCTAGGCAATGCAAAGCAAGGCAAGGAAAGGGTAACTCAAGGCAAGGCACGGCCAGGCAAGGCAAGGCTAAGGCACGACAACACAAGGCTAGGCAATGCAAGGCAAGGCAACGAAAGGCTAACGGAAGGCATGGCACGGCAAGGCAAGGCAAGGCAACGCAAGGCTAGGCAATGCACGTCAAGGCAAGGAAAGGGTAACGGAAGGCAAGGCAAGGGAAGGCAAAGCAAGGCAGGGAAAGGGTAATGGAAGGCACTGAAATTCAAGGCAAACCAAACTAGACTAAGGCAAGGCAAGGCAATGATATAGCAGCACAACGGAAGGCAAGGCAATGTACGAGAAGGCAAGGAATGGGTAACGGAAGGCAAAGCAAGGCAAGACAAAGCAAGGCAAGGCAAGGGTAACGGAAGGCACGGCAAGGTAAGGGAAGGACAAGGCAAGGCACGGCAACGCAAGGCAAGGCAAGGCTAAGGCACGACAACGCAAGGCTAGGTAATGCAGGGCAATGCAAGGAAAGCGTAACCGAATTCAATGCAAGGCAAAGCAAGGCCAGGCAAAAGTAATGGAATTTACGGCAAGGGAAGGCAAGGGTAACAGAAGGCAAGGGATAGCACTGCAAAGTAAGGCAAGGCAAGGGTAACGGAAGGCACGGCAAGGTAAGGGAAGGACAATGCAAGTCACGACAAGGCAAAGCAACTCAAAGCTAAGCAATGCACCGCAGGGCAAGGAAAGGGTAACGGAAGGCAGTGCAAGGCAAAGCAAGGCCAGGCAAGGTTAACGGAAGGCAAGGCACGGCAAGGCAAGGCAAGGCTATGGCACGACAACGCAAGGCTAGGTAATGCACGGCAATGCAAGCAAAGGGTAACGGAAGGCAATGCAAGGCAAGGCAAAGCAAGGGAAGGCAAGGGTAACGGAAGGCAAGGCAAGGGAAGGCAAAGCAAGGCAAGGCAAGGGGAACGGAAGGCACGGCAAGGTAAGGCAAGGTGAATGGAAGGCACGGCAAGGCAAGGCAAAGCTAAGGTAAGGCAAAGCAAGGCAAGGAAAGGTTAAGGCAAGGCAAGCCAAGCAAGGCTAAGGCAAGTGGAGACAAGGCTAAGGCACGAAAACGCACGGCCAGGCAATGCACGGCAAAGCAAGGAAAGTGTAACGGAAGGCACGGCACGGCAAGGTAAGGCAAGGTTAAGGCACGACAATGCAAGGCTAAGGCACGACAACGCAAGGCTTGGCAATGCAGGGCAAGGCAAGGAAAGGGCAACGGAAGCAAGGCAAGGCAAGGGAAAGCAATGCAATGCAAGGGGAACGAAAGGCAAGGCAAGGTAAGGCAAGGGGAATGGAAGGCACGGCAAGGAAAGGGATGGACAAGGCAAGGCACTGCCAGGCAAGGTAAGGCTAAGGCACGATAACACAAGGCTAGGCAAGTTTAAGGCAAGGGACGCCAATCAAGGCTAAGGCAAGGGGATGCAAAGTTAAGGCAGGACAACGCAAGGCTAGGCAATGCAGGGCCAGGCAAGGAAAGGGTAATGGAAGGTAAGGCAAGGCAAGGCAAAGCAAGGCAAGGCAAGTGTAACGGAAAGCACGGCACGGCAAGGCAAGGCAAGGCTAAGGCAAGGCAACGCAAGGCTAGGGAAAGATAAGGCAAGGAAACACAAGGCTAGGCAATGCACGGCAAGGCAAGGGGAACGGAAGGTCCGTCAAGGCAAGGGAAAGAAAGGCTAGGCAATGCACGGCAAGACAAGGAAAGGGTAAAGGAAGGCAAAGCACGGCAAGGCAAGGCAGGGCTAAGGCACGAAAACGCAAGGCTAGGCAATGCAGGACAAGGCAAGGAAAGGGTAACGTAAGGCACTGCAAGGCAAGGCAAAGCAAGGCAATGCAAGTGTAACGGAAGGCACGGCACGGCAAGGCAAGGGAAGGCTAAAACAAGGCAACGCAAGGCTAGGCAATGCACTTAAAGGCACCGAAAGTGTAACGGAAGCAAGGCAAGGTAAGGGAAAGCAAGGCAATGCAATGGGAACGGAAGGCACGGCAAGGTAAGGCAAGGTGAATGGAAGGCAGGGCAAGGCAAGGCAAAGCTAAGGTAATGCAACGCAAGTCAAAGAGAGGTTAAGGCAAGGTAAGCCAAGCAAGGCTAAGGAAAGTGGAGACAAGGCTAAGGCACGACAACGCAAGGCTAGGCAATGCACGGCAAAGCAAGGAAAGTGTAACGGAAGGCACGGCACGGCAATGCAAGGCAAGGTTATGGCACGACAACGCAAGGCTAAGGCACGACAACGCAAGGCTTGGCAATGCAGGGCAAGGCAAGAAAAGTGTAACGGAAGGAAAGGCAAGGCAAGGCAAAGCAAGGCAACGCAAGGGGAATGGAAGGCACGGAAAGGTAAGGTAAGGACAAGGCAAGGCCCAGCAAGGCAAGGCAAGGCTAAGGCATGACAACGCAAGGCTAGGCAATGCAAAGCAAGGCAAGGAAAGGGTAACTCAAGGCAAGGCACGGCCAGGCAAGGCAAGGCTAAGGCACGACAACACAAGGCTAGGCAATGCAAGGCAAGGCAACGAAAGGCTAACGGAAGGCATGGCACGGCAAGGCAAGGCAAGGCAACGCAAGGCTAGGCAATGCACGTCAAGGCAAGGAAAGGGTAACGGAAGGCAAGGCAAGGGAAGGCAAAGCAAGGCAGGGAAAGGGTAATGGAAGGCACTGAAATTCAAGGCAAACCAAACTAGACTAAGGCAAGGCAAGGCAATGATATAGCAGCACAACGGAAGGCAAGGCAATGTACGAGAAGGCAAGGAATGGGTAACGGAAGGCAAAGCAAGGCAAGACAAAGCAAGGCAAGGCAAGGGTAACGGAAGGCACGGCAAGGTAAGGGAAGGACAAGGCAAGGCACGGCAACGCAAGGCAAGGCAAGGCTAAGGCACGACAACGCAAGGCTAGGTAATGCAGGGCAATGCAAGGAAAGCGTAACCGAATTCAATGCAAGGCAAAGCAAGGCCAGGCAAAAGTAATGGAATTTACGGCAAGGGAAGGCAAGGGTAACAGAAGGCAAGGGATAGCACTGCAAAGTAAGGCAAGGCAAGGGTAACGGAAGGCACGGCAAGGTAAGGGAAGGACAATGCAAGTCACGACAAGGCAAAGCAACTCAAAGCTAAGCAATGCACCGCAGGGCAAGGAAAGGGTAACGGAAGGCAGTGCAAGGCAAAGCAAGGCCAGGCAAGGTTAACGGAAGGCAAGGCACGGCAAGGCAAGGCAAGGCTATGGCACGACAACGCAAGGCTAGGTAATGCACGGCAATGCAAGCAAAGGGTAACGGAAGGCAATGCAAGGCAAGGCAAAGCAAGGGAAGGCAAGGGTAACGGAAGGCAAGGCAAGGGAAGGCAAAGCAAGGCAAGGCAAGGGGAACGGAAGGCACGGCAAGGTAAGGCAAGGTGAATGGAAGGCACGGCAAGGCAAGGCAAAGCTAAGGTAAGGCAACGCAAGGCAAGGAAAGGTTAAGGCAAGGCAAGCCAAGCAAGGCTAAGGCAAGTGGAGACAAGGCTAAGGCACGAAAACGCACGGCCAGGCAATGCACGGCAAAGCAAGGAAAGTGTAATGGAAGGCACGGCACGGCAAGGCAAGGCAAGGTTAAGGCACGACAACGCAAGGCTAAGGCACGACAACGCAAGGCTTGGCAATGCAGGGCAAGGAAGGAAAGGGTAACGGAAGGAAAGGCAAGGCAATGCAAAGCAAGGCAAGGCAAGAGTAAGGCACGGCACGGCAATGCAAGGCAAGGCTTATGCAACGCAATAGGCAATGAACGGCAAGGCAAGGAAAGTTTCACGGACGCAGGGCACGGCAAGGTCAAGGAAGCGGTAAGGCAAGGTTAACGAAGGCAAGGCAAGGCAAGCAAATCAAGGCAAGGCAAGCGGAACGGAAGGCACGGAAAGGAAAGGCAAGCCAGGCTAGGCTAAGGCAAGGCAAGGCAAGACCATGGCACGACAACGGACGGTTAGGAATTGCACGCCAAGGCAAGGAAAGTGTAACGGAAAGCAAGGCACGGCACGTCCAGGCAAGGCTAAGGGAAGGCAACGCAAGGCAAGGAAAGGTTAACGGAAGTCAAGGCAAGGCAAAGCAAGGCCAGGCAAGGGTAACGGAAGGCAAGGCACGGCAAGGCAAGGCCAGCCAATCAAGGCTAATGTAAGGGAAGGCAAGGCTATGGCACGACAACGCACGTTTAGGTAATGCTCGGCAATGCAAGGAAAGGGTAGCGGAAGCAAGGCAAGGCAAGGGAAAGCAATGCAATGCAAGGGGAACGAAAGGCAAGGCAAGGTAAGGCAAGGGGAATGGAAGGCACGGCAAGGAAAGGGAAGGACAAGGCAAGGCACTGCCAGGCAAGGTAAGGCTAAGGCACGATAACACAAGGCTAGGCAAGTTTAAGGCAAGGGACGCCAATCAAGGCTAAGGCAAGGGGATGCAAAGCTAAGGCAGGACAACGCAAGGCTAGGCAATGCAGGGCCAGGCAAGGAAAGGGTAATGGAAGGCAAGGCAAGGCAAGGCAAAGCAAGGCAAGGCAAGTGTAACGGAAAGCACGGCACGGCAAGGCAAGGCAAGGCTAAGGCAAGGCAACGCAAGGCTAGGGAAAGATAAGGCAAGGAAACACAAGGCTAGGCAATGCACGGCAAGGCAAGGGGAACGGAAGGTACGGCAAGGCAAGGCAAAGCTAAGGTAAGGCAACGACAAGGCAAGGCAAGCCAAGCAAGGCTAAGGCAAGTGGAGACAAGGCTAAGGCACTACAAAGCAAGGCTTGGCAATGCACGGCAAAGCAAGGAAAGTGTAACGGAAGGCAAGGCAAGGCAAGGCAAAGCAAGGCAAGGCAAGGGTATCGGAAGACAAGGCAAGGCAAGGCAAAGCAAGGCAAGGCAAGGGAAACGGAAGGCACGGCAAGGTAAGGTAAGGACAAGGCAAGGCCCAGCAAGGCAAGGCAAGGCTAAGGCATGACAACGCAAGGCTAGGCAATGCAAAGCAAGGCAAGGAAAGGGTAACTCAAGGAAAGGCACGGCCAGGCAATGCAAGGCTAAGGCAACAACGCAAGCTAAATGCAAGGCAAGACAAGAAAGGCTAAGGGCAAGGAAAGGGCAACGGAAGGCAAGGCAAGGCAAGGCAAGGCAAGGCAGGCAGCGCAAGGCAGGGAAAGGGTAACGGAAGGCACTGAAATGCAAGGCAAACCAACCTAGACTAAGGCAAGGCAAGGCAAGGATATGGCAGCATAGCGGAAGGTAAGGCAATGTACGACAAGGCAAGGAATGGGTAACGGAAGGCAAGGCAACCAAGATAAAGTAAGGGAAGACAAGGGTAACGGAAGGTACGGCAAGGTAAGGGAAGGACAAGGCAAGGCACGGCAAGTCAAGGCAAGACAAGCTAAGGCACGACAACGCAAGGCTAGGCAATACACGGCAAGGCAAGGAAACGGTAGCACAAGGAAAGGCACGGTCAGGCAAGGCAAGGCTAAGGCACGACAACGCAAGGCTAAGAAATGCACCGCAAGGCAAGGAAACGTTAACGGAAGGCAAGGAAAGGAAAAGCAAGGCCAGGCAAGGGTAACGGAAGGCAAGGCACGGCAAGGCATGGCCAGCCAATCAAGGCTAAGGCTAGGGAAGGCAAAGCTATGGCACGACAACGCAAATCTAGGTAATGCAGGACATTGCAAGGAAAGGGTAACGGAAGGCAAGGCAAAGCAAGGGAAGGCAAGGGTAACGGAAGGCAAGGAAAGGCAAGGCAAAGCAAGGCAAGGCAATGGTAACGGAAGGCACGGCAATGGAAGGCAAGCCAATCTAGGCTAAGGCAAGGCAACGCAAGGCTATGCACCACAACGAAAGGCAAGGCAATGTACGACAACGCAAGGAATGGGTAACGGAAGGCAAGGCAAGGCAAGACAAAGCAAGGCAAGGCAAGGGTAATGGAAGGCACGGCAAGGTAAGGGAAGGACAAAGTAAGGCACGGCAAGGCAAGGCAAGGCAAGGAAAGTGTAACAGAAGGCAAGGAAGGCAAGGCAAAGCAAGGCAAGGCAAGGGTAACGGAAGGTCCGACACGGTAAGGCAAGGTAAAGAAAGGCTAGGCAATGCACGGCTAGGCAAGGAAAGGGTAACGGAAGGCAACGCACGGGAAGGCAATGCAAGCCGAAGGCACGAAAACGCAAGGCTAGGCAATGCAGGGCAAGGAAATGAAAGGGTAACGGATGGCATTGCAAGGCAAGCCAAAGCAAGGCAAGGCAAGTGTTACGGAAGGTACGGCACGGCAAGGCAACGCAAGGCTAAAGCAAGGCAACGCAATGGTAAGCAATGCACCGCAATGCAAGTAAAGGGTAACGGAATTCAATGCAAGGCAAAGCAAGGCAAGGCAAGGGTAACGGAAGGCACGGCAAGGTAAGGGAAGGACAATGCAAGGCACGACAAGGCAAGGCAACCCAAGGCTAAGCAATGTACAGCAGGGCAAGGAAAGGGTAACGGAAGAAAATGCCAGGCAAAGCAAAGCCAGGCAAGGGTAACGGAAGGCAAGGCACGGCAAGGCAAGGGAAGGCTAAAGCAAGGCAACGCTAGGCTAGGCAATGCACGGCAAGGCAACGAAAGTGTAACGGAAGCAAGGCAAGGCAAGGGAAAGCAAGGCAATGCAAGGGGAACGGAAGGCAAGGCAAGGCAAGGGAAGGACAAGGCAAGGCAAGGCCAGGAAAGGTAACGCTAAGGCACGATAACACAAGGCTAGGCTAAGGCAAGGGGAGGGAAAGATAAGGCAGGAGAACGCAAGGCTAGGCAATGCACGCAAACGCAAGGAAAGCGTAAGGGAATGAAATGCACGGCAAGGCAACGAAAGTGTAACGGAAACAAGGAAAGGCAAGGGAAAGCAAGGCAATGCAAGGGGAACGGAAGGCAAGGCTAGGCAAGGCAAAGCAAGGGAAGGCAAGGGCAACGGAAGGCACGGTAATGCAAGGCAAGCCAAGCTAGGCTAAGGCAAGTCAAGGCAAGGCTATGGCACAACGGAAGGCTAGGCAATATGCAACAAGGTAAGGAAAGGGTAACGGAAGGCAAGGCTAAGGCATGACAACGCATGGCTAGGCAATGCAAAGCAAGGCTAAATGGGCAAAGGGTAACTCAAGGCAACGGCAAGCAAGGCCGGCAAGGCAAGCAAGGCTAAGTCACGACAACGCAAGGCTAGGCAATGCACGGCAAGGCAAGGAAAGGCAAACGGAAGGCAAGGCAAGGCAAGGCAAGGCAAGGCTAAGGCAAGGGGAACGGAAGGCTACGGCAAGGTAAGGAAGGACAAGGCAAGGAACAAGGGGCAAGGCAGAAGGCAAGGCAAGGCAAGGCAAAGCAAGGCAGGGAAAGGGTAACGGAAGGCACTGAAATGCAAGGCAAACCAAACTAGACTAAGACAAAGCAAGGCAAGGATATGGCAGCATAACGGAAGGTAAGGCAATGTACGACAAGGCAAGGAATGGGTAACGGAAGGCAAGGCAACCAAGATAAAGCAAGGGAAGACAAGGGTAACGGAAGGTACGGCAAGGTAAGGGAAGGACAAGGCAAGGCACGGCAAGTCAGGCAAGACAAGGCTAAGGCACGACAACGCAAGGCTAAGAAATGCACCGCAAGGCAAGGAAACGTTAACGGAAGGCAAGTCAAGGAAAAGCAAGGCCAGGCAAGGGTAACGGAAGGCAAGGCACGGCAAGGCATGGCCAGCCAATCAAGGCTAATGCTAGGGAAGGCAAGGCTATGGCACGACAACGCAAATCTAGGTAATGCAGGACATTGCAAGGAAAGGGTAACGGAAGGCAAGGCAAAGCAAGGGAAGGCAAGGGTAACGGAAGGCAAGGAAAGGCAAGGCAAAGCAAGGCAAGGCAAGGGTAACGGAAGGCACGGCAATGGAAGGCAAGCCAATCTAGGCTAAGGCAAGGCAACGCAAGGCTATGGCACCACAACGGAAGGCAAGGCAATGTACGACAACGCAAGGAATGGGTAACGGAAGGCAAGGCAAGGCAAGACAAAGCAAGGCAAGGCAAGGGTAACGGAAGGCACGGCAAGGTAAGGGAAGGACAAAGTAAGGCACGGCAAGGCAAGGCAAGGCAAGGAAAGGGTAACAGAAGGCAAGGAAGGCAAGGCAAAGCAAGGCAAGGCAAGGCTAACGGAAGGCCCGACACGGTGAGGCAAGGTAAAGAAAGGCTAGGCAATGCACGGCTAGGCAAGGAAAGGGTAACGGAAGGCAACGCACGGCAAGGCAAGGCAAGACGAAGGCACGAAAACGCAAGGCTAGGCAATGCAGGGCAAGGCAAGGAAAGGGTAACGGATGGCATTGCAAGGCAAGCCAAAGCAAGGCAAGGCAAGTGTTACGGAAGGCACGGCACGGCAAGGCAACGCAAGGCTAAAGCAAGGCAACGCAAGGCTAAGCAATGCACCGCAATGCAAGTAAAGGGTAACGGAATTCAATGCAAGGCAAAGCAAGGCCTGGCAAAGGTAATGGAAGTTACGGCAAGGGAAGGCAAGGGTAACAGAAGGCAAGGGAAAGCACTGCAAAGCAAGGCAAGGCAAGGGTAACGGAAGGCACGGCAAGGTAAGGGAAGGACAATGCAAGGCACGACAAGGCAAGGCAAAGCAAGGCTAAACAATGCACAGCAGGGCAAGGAAAGGGTAACGGAAGAAAATGCAAGGCAAAGCAAGGCCAGGCAAGGGTAACGGAAGGCAAGGCACGGCAAGGCAAGGCAAGGCTAAAGGCAAGGACAACGCAAGGCTAGGCAATGCACGGCAATGCAAGGAAAGGGTAACGGAAGGCAAGGCAAGGCAAAGCAAGGGAAGGCAAGGTAATGGAAGGCAAGGGAAGGCAAGGTGTAACGGAAGGCAAGGCAAGGCAAGGCAAAGCAAGGCAAGGCAAGGGGAACGGAAGGTACGTCAAGGCAAGGGAAAGAAAGGCTAGGCAATGCACGGCAAGACAAGGAAAGGGTAACTCAAGGCAAGGCACGGCCAGGCAATGCAAGGCTAAGGCAAGGCAACGCAAGGCTAGGCAATGCACGTCAAGGCAAGTAAAGGGTAACGGAAGGCAAGGCAAGGGAAGGCAAAGCAAGGCAGGGAAAGGGTAATGGAAGGCACTGAAATTCAAGGCAAACCAAACTAGACTAAGGCAAGGCAAGGCAATGATATAGTCAGCACAACGGAAGGCAAGGCAATGTACGAGAAGGCAAGGAATGGGTAACGGAAGGCAAAGCAAGGCAAGACAAAGCAAGGCAAGGCAAGGGTAACGGAAGGCACGGCAAGGTAAGGGAAGGACAAGGCAAGGCACGGCAACGCAAGGCAAGGCAAGGCTAAGGCACGACAACGCAAGGCTAGGTAATGCAGGGCAATGCAAGGAAAGCGTAACGGAATTCAATGCAAGGCAAAGCAAGGCCAGGCAAAAGTAATGGAATTTACGGCAAGGGAAGGCAAGGGTAACAGAAGGCAAGGGATAGCACTGCAAAGTAAGGCAAGGCAAGGGTAACGGAAGGCACGGCAAGGTAAGGGAAGGACAATGCAAGGCACGACAAGGCAAGGCAACTCAAGGCTAAGCAATGCACCGCAGGGCAAGGAAAGGGTAACGGAAGGACAGTGCAAGGCAAAGCAAGGCCAGGCAAGGGTAACGGAAGGCAAGGCACGGCAAGGCAAGGCAAGGCTATGGCACGACAACGCAAGGCTAGGTAATGCACGGCAATGCAAGCAAAGGGTAACGGAAGGC